>NW_017566982.1:880197-1459995 GCF_001661235.1 Pichia membranifaciens NRRL Y-2026 | reverse complement strand
AGACATCATATTTCAGAAGGAAACTGTGAAATAGTTTCAATCAACACTGAAAATATGGTTGCGGATATGTTGACTAAAAGTTTAGCCAAGATTAAATTCAATAAGTTTGTTGGTCTAGCTGGAATGTCGAACATATCTACAAGTGTTTAGATTATGGTGGGGTGTTGAGATAAGATGCCGAAGCCAATCATGATCGAGTGATAAGAGATAAGAGTCTTATCATGATAAGGCATCTTAAGTAATCTAAAACTGGAAAGTTAGCCGCCATGATAAATGAATAATGGCAAGTTTAACCGAAGGTGTAAGTGTATAAATACAAGAGGTTTGTCCCTTGTATTTATGTTTGAGAATATTAGTTTGTAGGCTAGTTATATTAGTTATAAATTAATAAGCAACAAACATAAGAAAAAGTGAACATATACAATGGATATTCATAATAGAATAGCTAGATTACAACAGTCTGCTATAAAGCTGCAACGCACAGGGCTTGATTTGTTTCTGATCGTTTAAGTAAGTGTTGTACAGGTAGGAGCCGAAAAGCGCAACCGACAAAACGGCGAGGTGAAATTTCTGGTTAGCTTAGTCGGTGGAGCATTAGGCTTTTTAGTAGAACTTTTCCCTGAAATGTCCAGAGTTCGAGCCCCTGATAAGGAGCTTTACAATTTGTTTTGTTTTCTCTTGTAATAATCCTCTACGACAATTTTTTAAGCTTGAATTCAATTTGATTGATATAAGTTGATTTCTTAGTACACGTTTTTCCTACGTCACTTTTCCGCCCTTCTCCCGATCATTTGTCTCCACTGGCAGATGCTCTATTGAGTGTGATATTGAATGGGCTGCTAATTGGGAACTGAAAGATACGTCTTCGAGATGGCGCTGACGGATTTCATCTATAGTACTGCCAATTCGATTGGAATTTCGACCCGAATGTTCCAAGATGCATGCGTTATTTTGGTTCTTTCATTTACCATCATCTCATTTATAAACAACTATGACATAATCAATCGGGTCATGCCTTCCTACCCGTACCACCAGGTCCGGTTTATGAACTCGAAACTGAAGGGCTCGATCAACATGGAGGAGTTTATCAATGAAAATATTCCTGAATTTAGGGCGAAGGCATGGTCGATGGTGAACCCGTTTTTATTCAACGGACATTTGCAAACAATGTTTGCCGGTATAAGAAGATTTCGAAATGTCGATGTCTTGTACTTTGCACGTCAGATAATGTATGCTGATGATGGAGGGTGTGTGGCATTGGATCGTGTGGTATCCAAAAAGACGTTCGATGGAGTTGATACCTCTAAGATAGTTGTTCCTGAAAATCAGCCTGAAGAAATCGATAATTTCATCAGGTACATGTCCCCAAAAGAGATTGCAGATCAAGGCAGTACTGATTCAAATGCAATTGTTATTGCACTTACCGGGTTGTCAGGATCTTCAGCCGAGTCTTATATCAGATGTCTTTTCAGCAAACTCTCGGAGAACCCGGATTTTGACCTTTACGTTATGAATTCCAGAGGTTGTGGTAATGTCAAAATCACCACACCAAGGCTATTTTGTGCTTTATGGACAGAAGATATTCGAGGTGTGATCAAGTTTTTCAAAAAAAAGTATCCAAACAGGAAGATTTATCTTTTTGGAATAAGTTTGGGCTCCATTGTGATGTCTAATTATTTAGCCCAGGAAGGCGAAAATTCCAATGTTACCTTAGCTATTGCGTTGGCATCGATCTGGGATTTACGTGGCTCCTCTTACTTTCTTGAAAATGGATTTATTTCTTCTTTGTTTTACTCAACAGCAATGACATTCCCATTGATGATGTTACTGAAGTCTCATTCAGACGAACTATTGGTGAATCCTATCTTCAAGTCCCAATACACGAATCAAATTATAAGAAAGATTTGGAAGTTGAAGAAGTTTGACGATATTTTCACCTCGAAAATGTTTGGTTTTACATGTGCAGATGACTACTATACCCAAGCGTCACCTATCTATAAAGTACAACAAATTAGGACTCCATTTGTTAACATAAGTTCGTTGGATGATCCTATCACGGGTGGATTACAAGTAGGTGCACTACCACTAGACCAGGCAAAATATAACCCATACATGACAATGATCAACACGTCATTGGGCGGACATGTAGGATATTTCAAATGGAACAATACTCGCTGGTATGCTGAACCATTGGCGAGGTTAATCACTGGTTTCCATGAGAATATTGTATCACCTTCAGGCTATGAAGTCCAAGTGGACGAAAAAAATCTTCCCAAACCAGTACTCATCAATGGCCAGCTTCCGGTTCTTCACAAAAGTAAGTAAACTATTTTAGAGACATTTCTCTACCTATGCCGCTTCCTCTATATAAACCATATTCAGAACTATTCACTATTTATTTATTTTACTTTCTTTGCTGTAATATTGATAAAATTTTATAATTTTTTTTATAAACCCAGAAAAAAAGAGTATACTATAAATACTATATGCTATATTTGTTTTATATTTCCAATAAAAACGAATAAAGTGATGACATTAAACTAACAAAAAAGGAAAGAAATAAAGGGAGAAAAGGGGAAGAATCACATATTTTTTTATAAAGCAGGACCTGCAGCGACAACTTCTTGGGTACATCCTGCAGAGTACTTTTCAAAGTTTTCCATGAATAATTGTGCCAAATTAGTAACTTCTGAGTTGAAATCTTGGGAACCACTTGCCCAGAACTTCGATGGGTTTAAGATTTCCGAAGGGACACCTGGACAAGACTTTGGAATTTGTAATCCGAAAGTTGGATAAGTTTCAAATTCAGATTGAGCCAATTCTCCAGAGTGGATAGAATCCAAGATAGCTCTAGTGTACTTCAATGGGCATCTCTTACCACCCTTGACGTATGATTGTCCACACCAACCAGTGTTCAATAACCAAGCATTGGAGTTATGTTCGGCCATTTTATCAGACAATTGTTGGGCGTATTTCATTGGGTGTAACACCAAGAAAGGTTGACCAAAACAAGCAGAGAAGGTTGCTTCTGGCTCTGTGACACCGACTTCAGTACCTGCCATTTTGGAGGTGTAACCAGAGATGAAATGGTACATGACTTGGGAATTCGTCAGCTTTGAGACTGGAGGCAAGACACCTCTAGCATCACATGTTAACAAAATGATGTTCTTTGGATGGGAGTCGGCAAGACATGGAATCTTGGCGGATGGAATGAATTCGATTGGGTATGCACATCTTGTGTTTTCAGTGATACTAGCAGCACCGTAATCGACGGATCTGGTGACTGGGTCGTAGATGACATTTTCCAAAACAGAACCGAATCTGATGGCGTTATAAATCTCTGGTTCTCTTTCGGCAGAAAGGTCCAAACATTTGGCGTAACAACCACCTTCAATGTTGAAAACACCGTGGTCAGACCAGCAGTGTTCATCATCACCAATCAATTCTCTGTGAGGATCAGCAGATAAAGTCGTCTTACCCGTACCGGAAAGACCAAAAAACAACGTCACGTCACCTTCTTTCACACCTTGGTTAGCGGAAGAATGCAAGGTCAAGATCTTGTGCTTGATAGGCATCAAGTAGAACATGACAGTGAAGATACCCTTCTTCATTTCACCAGCGTACTCGGTACCCAAGATGACCATTTCCATGGATTTGAAGTTGATTTCCACCGATGTCGAGGAGGTCATACCCTTGGTGTAGACGTTGGCAGGGAACTGACCCGCATTCCAGATGGTGAAGTCTGGTTCCCCAAAGTTTTTCAATTCTTCGGTAGTTGGTCTGATCAACATGTTCTTCATGAACAAAGCGTGGTATGCTCTTGCACAGACGATTCTGACCTTGATTCTGTACCTTGGGTCCCAACCGGCAAAAGCATCAATGATGTAGACCTTCTCTCTGGTACGCAAGTAGTCGATAGCTCTAGACTTGGAGATGTTCCATGTGTTTTCGTCCACCTTCTTGTTGACAGGCCCCCACCAGATGTGTTCGGAGGAGGTTTCTTCGTCAACAATTCTCTTGTCCTTTGGCGATCTACCGGTCTTTGTTCCGGAGAAAGCGATCAAGGCTCCCGACGAGGAGATCGTAGTGCCCTTTTCCTTCAAACCGTCCTCATACAAGATAGGGACGGCCGAGTTGTAGTGGATCTTTGCGTCTGGGTTCAGACCAAGCTTGGACGAGATGGAGGACTTTCTTTCGTTTTTGTTGAAAGGAGCCTGGTGCTCGGTCGAGACGTTTTCTCTGTATTCCTTCTGGATATCAACAGCGGTTGGTGCCATTTTGTGTGCGTGTTTGTATGTGTTTCTATGTTTTCGTCTGTAAGTGTGTGTGTGTGTGTGTGTGTGTGTGTGTATGCGTGCGAGAGAGTGCGTGCGAGAGTGTGGGTGTGTTTTGGTTAAAAGAATAAAATGCTTTGATTTCAAACGCCTTCTATTTGCTGCAGAACTAAATCACTTACCAAGCCAAACTATTATCATTCAAGAGATTGGAAGAGGCCGCAGAAACGGACACCACGAGGCAGTGTGGGGATGCGACACTATTTATACAGATGGCCCCTGCGCCAGACAGCGCTCCCACGACGTAACGGCGGCCTAGGGGGGGAGAATACCGGGCGGGAGCTCAGAAGACGGGAGCAGGCCGGAGACAGGGAGAAGTCAACGTACTGCAGCCAAAAGTAGACCCCGTCCCGGAGGTTTTGTGCAAGCGTCTTGCCCCGGGGCCTTCCCGATCGGGCAGTCTGTGTGGGGAGCGCGGGGCTGGGCTGCCTTCCTTCCGGTCCGGCGTCTCCTCCGCTTGCTAGGGGCTATTGAAGCGCCTCTCTCGGGGACGGATGGGTCTTACAGGTAGCTAGCGCCTGTGCACCGACACACCCGGGTACAACGCAAAACACGACGGCCACACCGTGTACTTGACGACCTGTACGTCTATTACCCACCGTCCGGTCCCTCCGGCGACGTCCATGGTAGGCCGGAAGCGGGCGCCCCTGCAGGCGCCAGACACAGGAGCTGCCCTGCCTTCCGGTTCTCTCCGAGTCCGCTGCCCCGGCTTAGGTAAGCACCGTAGGTTTTTTTTGCACAGCCCGGGTGATGCCGGGAGAAAATGCTGCGCGTTGCGTCCCTACGGCCGCCAGCCGGGCCTGCGCACGGAGGACAGGGCGGCGTTTGCGTGGGCGCCTCTGTGCGCAGGCCCTGCTGCTGCCAGCCCTCCCCTCTCGTCGTCTACGTCAACAGCACGGGAGCTTCGGTACGTCGGAGCGACCGCAGAGAGAATTCACATCCCCGGTTTCCTGCACCCCACCCCGCATGCCCCCATTCCGGGCACCTGCTGATGCAGGCTGGGCCTGCCGGGGTAGACAGGGCATGCGGAGGACCGCACCGGCCGGGGTAGACACAAGCCATTATGTCATTGTATGGTGACAGGCAGTACTCTCTTTGCAGAAGAATTGGACTCCTCCCCTCTGCTGCATTGGCAGACATGTGTTCCTGCTGCGACCCCGGGATTGAGGCCAGGTGGCTCTCGCATACACAGTAGACGCAGTAAGTGGTTCTTGCTGCTGTCACGTGCACCGGGTTTTCCGCACCAGCAAATATGACGTAAGCAGCAGAAAGAGCCATCCGGGGTGGTGAGCACATGACGACACATGACGACACATGACGAAACGTAGGAGATCTAAATTATTGTGGTGAATAAGAAGTAGGGTAGAAAATACAGGAGTGAAATATATAGATAGGTATGTTGCGATTGCATGCGCAGGCAGATCACAAAGAGGGAGCCATTGGTATCCGGATACCCCTGGTGTTCTCCCATCTCCGCTTCCGCCAGAATCAGGTAGCCTTCGACGTGCCCTGGTTTGAGCCGGTCTCAGGGGCGTCCTCGTCGTGCTTCACCTTCTCCATCTCAACCTCGTAATCGACTCCGGCTTCCTCGGTCTCGCCGTCCATGTTGCGCAGTTGGCGCTCTGGGCCCAAGAAGGCAACGATCAGCACGTATCCAAAGACACAGCCAACAAAGATGGCCATGACGGTGGCGTAGTCAAAGATCTTCTTTCCCGTTGGGGACACCATTGGGAATTGCTCGCCAATGGTGGTCTCGATCGTGGACGACGCAGAGGAGGCCAAGTTACCCAACTGGTAGGAGATACCGACAACGAACGCCTTGAAGTCTGGAGGGGCCATTTCTGAGAGGTAGACTGGCACCACACCCCAGGAACCTTGGACAAAGAACTGGAGGAAGAAGACACCAGCGTTGATGTTGGCGTTGTCGACGAAAGCCCATGGGTAGATGAGCGCACCGCCAGCAACACAACAGATCATGATGGACAATCTTCTACCAACAAAGTTCGAAAAGTGTCCGACCATAATACCACCGACAATGGCACCGAAGTTGGCCACACAGTTTGTGACAGTCTGTGCATCTTCAGAAAAGTTGTATCTCACACTCAACAAGGTTGGGTACAAATCCTGGGAACCGTGGGACATAAAGTTGAAACCTGCCATCAACAAGATCATATACAGAATCATCAACCAGTAGATTTTGAGAGAGTCAACAGCTTTTTCCTTGAAACTCTTCTGGTGGATGCCGTGCTCGATATTGTATCTTTCGATTTCCTTTTGCTTTAAGAACGCCTTGGTTTCAGGCAACATTGCTCTAAAGACACAGATCAAGAAGCAGACACCGGAACCAAACCAGAACATGGCTCTCCATCTCTGCTTGGCGTTATCTGCAATGGCTCTTTTGAAGACGACAGCCAACAAGTAACCGAAAGCATAACCTTGTTGTAGGAATCCGGAAATGAAACCTCTAGCCTCAAGTGGACAATCGTCCAAGGCGGTAGCAGCAGCGTTACCGTAGACACCACCCAACATGATACCAAAAACCGCTCTGACACCCAAGAACTGTTCGTACGTCTTGATGAAACCGGTACCGATTTCCAAGACACACACAAACATCAAGTTGAGGATCAAGGACCACTTTCTACCGTACTTGTCACCAAGATACCCGAAGAAGAAGCCTCCGACGGATCTCAACATCAACACGACAGTGATACCCCACGTGATGTCCTTGACGGTTTTGCCGAAATCGTTTGCAAGCTCCTTGGCGTTAAGCGAGATGGAGAAGAAATCGTAGGCATCCCAGGACCATGCTATGAAGGCAGAGAGAATCATCAACCACTGCTTGCCTCCAATCATCCTCAAACCCGGGAGTGGGTTGAGAAGATGTCGGTTGGCGGCGATGGACTGCTTCGTTGGAAGGAGCTCTGTGAATCTGGTTTTGAGGTATCTGGTGATGGAGGGGCAGGACAGATCTGGCTTTTCCATCATGTGGATGCTGAGTGCACCGGCGTTCGGGTCGTCGCTCTTGAACGTCTGGAAGGAGGCGCTCGACGGTTGGGCCTCGAGGTCTGGACGGTCAGATCCGAGCGAGTTCACGTCGTACTCATGCTGCACGACGTCTGCGTTGCTGTCCTCGGCAGCCTTATCTTTTTTGCTGAAGATCATCTTTTGTGTGTGTGTGTGTGTGTATATGTGTGTTTGAGTGTTTTTCCTTTACGTGCAACGAGAGAGAAAGAAAGGAAGCACAGTGCAGAAACGAAAGAAACTACTTATTCTTGTCCGGTTAAGTTACACAGAGTGACCTGGGCGCAACAGACAAACGAAACGAAACGAAGGGGAGTGGGAACAGAACAAAAGTTCAAGAGGTAAACCAGGGGAGAGATGCAGGAGCTTATATACGTGTCTCTGTGCCAGTCAGGGGGGTGGGGGGAAGAGAAAAAACTGCAGTCCGTCGTCAGCAGGCCGGCTGTTTGTTTTTATATCTTTTTTTGTAAAATCCGGGGGGACGGGGTCACCAGGAGCTCATCCAACGTGTGCACTTTCTGCGTGCACAGTGACGGACGGACATTCTTCGACATTGACTCACTAGCCGCGGCAAACCTTTGGCCGTGGTCACAACCTGTCGCAAGGAACAATGGCGGCCTTCTCGCGCAGCCGCTGCGGCGCCCGCGACTCATGGGTAAATGGGAGCTGTGCCGGGCTTGTGTGCCGGCGTCGCTATTTTGCGGGGGTGGGGCAGGCCGCAGGAGAGGCGTTCAGCCCTCCTTCCTGGACGAAGGGAACTTTTCGCCAACGCCCCGGACCAGAAGTAGCCAGACCAGCAGTTTATTCAGCGGCCGGCCAGGTTCGTCTAGCCCGGGCCTGCCTGTCTGTCTGTCTCGTTGTCCTCGTACTGCTTCCCGTCACTGCCTCCCTGCCCGTCTCCTCTCCCACAGCGCCCGCCACACGTAAGCGCCAGCCGTGACCCCGCCCCTGCAACATAACCCTTCCCCTCACCGGGGCACACTGCTCCCCCCCGGCGGCGGACCGTCCTCGACTCAGATGACCGTTGGCTGCCACGGAGAAACGGGGAAAGGCGGCGCACCCGCCCAGCGCGGCCCTTGCTGGCGCCGTTCCGCCGCTTGTGCGGGAAACGGTGTTTGCCGCCCGGCCAAGCACCGCCGGGACGCTTACATGGCCGCGTCCGGCTGCGTTTCACCGCGCCGAGCACCGAGCGCCGAGCGCCGAGCTCCATTCTCCGACGCTGATCGACGCGGGTTGTCGAGAAAAAAAGCCGATCGACCCGATGAGGGTTTTTGTTACATCGGCATCATTTTTCTTTCCCGGCCGCGGTTCGCGCCAGGGAGGAGGGGCAGGGCGTCTGTGAAAAGGTAATCAGCCAACCAAGCCTTCATCTTATCAGATGAAACTAAATTCAGGAAAAAAAATATATACGTACTTCATCATCCTAGAGAAAAAATATAAAGACAACGAATAAAGTGGGTGTGGCACACCCGGGTGAATGGGTACAGCGAACGTGTAGTGTAATGTGAGACGGGGGTGCGCCTGTCTCTCTCTCAGCTCTGCTCACTGGGAAACTTACTCGACCTTCTCTCCAACCTTGTCCATCAAGTCGGCGGCTGGACCGTCGGCAACGACAAATCTGTCGGTCAATGGGGCAAGAACGCTCTTGTAGATCAACTCGGCACCGTTGGTGCTTGGCAAAGCGATGTAGAGCAAGAACAAAGTCTTGAACAAGAAGTATGCTGGGATCCAGTAGAGAATGGTCTTGGACCAGAACTCAACGATTTGCAAGGCGGCAAACACAACCCAGTAGGTCAACAACTTGGTGTCGTCGGTGCTGGTTCTGGTCTTCAACGCCTTCAAGGAGAGGTAGCCTGGAAGAGCAAACCCGGCGAGGTTGCTCAACAATTGGCCAATCCCGCCAAAGTTTAAGAAGACCATCAAGAAGTAGAGGGCGCCGGCACCCAAGACCGCGTAGGATCTTGGCAGCTTGGTTTGAGCCTCAAAGGTGTCCAAGACGGAGACGTGCTTGGTGCTCTGTGGAGAACGAGGTTTATGGTCATTGACCGCCAATGTTAGTTTCACATCCTGTCGCAGAGATCCAAAGGGGTAGCGGGTATTAGTAGGCTGAGCTGTCTACTAACCCTCAAAAACGAGCGGTACTTACTGCATCGATCTTGGTCAAGTATTGTTGTGCTTGAACTTGAATGTTTTTGAAATCCATTGCTGAGTCTGATTGCTTGTGCTGCTGTGTTGGCTTTACTCAATTGTTCATACAGGTCTCAGCAGAGAGGAAGTGGTGTTCGTCCCTTGGCCAGCTGCCTATCCATCGTTTGCCTTTCTGCTCCCACCCTCGCACGCTCGTCCGACTTTTTTTTCTCCTTTCCGCTTTCTTCGCCCGCAATTTATGCCGCAAAACAGACAGACTCAAATTCGACGCGTCGCTCCCGACTCTACGTATATACTGTATGAGCATGCAGGTGATCGAAACTAATAGTTTATAGATAGGTTATGGGCAAATTACAACACCGCCTTCACGCCAGCAAAGTCAAACTGCCTGTCCACCTTGGATCCGTTGGCAACGTAACTGAGCTTCACACGGATCTTCACCTTTGAGCCTGGGTTTCCAGTAATCTTTACGTCCAGTACTGTAAAATCCTGCGTAGCAAGAACCGTCTTCGAGATGGAAGATAGCTGCAACTTTTGGTGCTTTGGCACAGCGCACAAAACAGATATCCCGCTGATAGATGCACCGGTTGTGCTTACGTTTTTCACTATCGCCTCCAAATTGGCAGCCCCGTTCCCAACGCTCTTTTCCACAAACCCAACTTTGATCATACCATCGTTGAAGCCCTCGATTGACTCAGGCTCGGCAATTTTCGCAGTAAAGCTTGCTAAGCTAGGGCTATCAGCAATAGTCGTACCATTGAAACCACCAGTGGTGTTACCAGCAGCTTGACTGTTGAACAATCCCAATATGTTACCATTTTTCTGCTCAGCAGGATTTGCAGCATTGTTGGTTATAGAGGAACCTCCGAAAATATCAGAGAGAAGGTCAATCGCAGACTCTTTCTCTTTCTTCACATTGCCGCCAGCATTGTTACTACTAGCAAAATCGTCTCCCAGTAAATCTAATAGAATGTCACCTGTTTTAGAGCTTCCATCACCTGCACCATTACCGGACACCAGGTTGTGTGATCTATTCAATAGAGACAGGCTCTCATGCTTTCTAATGCTAGGAGCCGGCATTCTTTCTAACAATCCCCTCTTAATAGATATAGGTTCACTGAAAATCTTCGCATACTCAATGGCACGTGATTGAATCTCAAGATTCATGTCAGTTGTGGATCGATTGATTATCTGTCTGAGTTTCTCAATTAAACTTGGCTTTTGAATTTTGGTAGATAATTTCAAACATGAGGTCAAAACGTAAATTTTGATTTGAATTTTCTGCTGTTCCGTAGAATAATTGGCAACTGCAAGAACAGAATTAATCAACTCGACAATCGATTCCTCTGTTATCTCTTTGTCAATATTTGCAATCACCAAATCTGCGTATTCTCCAAGACACCAGACTGTGACTAAAGATAATCCATACTGATCATATAGCCCCGCCTTCAAGGTGGTGATCATATCAGTTAGGATTTTCTTAGTTAGGCTTTTATTTCCAACCTGCATAATCATAGCTAGAATGGAAGATAGAATGGTGTCATTACAATAATTACCTGCTGTGTTCAACATTGAAATCATCGTTTCTAAGGTCCACTCTAAATTAGCATTGTATTTTTCACATGATATGGATAGTTGGGTTGTTATGTAGGTCTTTAATTCTTCATCTTCTTCATTCGTCAAGTACTTCAATAACTCCTTCGTTAAGAGTTTGATGTTTTGCTGATTCATGATGCCAAATGTCAATTCTAAAGCTCTACGACGAATGGATATATCACCATCGTGCAAACAGCCAACGATTGTTGCTCTGTGTCTTTGCACAGCTAATGGTTCAAACTCAATCACCTGTAAAAGGGTATCCAATGCAACATATCTTATATTGTTGTCCTTTTGAATCAAAAACTTACTCAAAATGTTGATACCTAAAACCTTTAGTGAGGAATCTGAATCAACAGCAAAGATAGTTTTCACCGTCTCATACAATATCGCACACCCTGCACCTTTTGTGTTCTCGAAATTTGCGCAAACTTGAGTCAATAAGTCATTGAGTGATTCTAAATACTGGGAATCATTGTCATGCTGAAGAATAGTCCTCAATGACTTCATTAAAGAAACAGTCAAAAACGGGTCCGAAATTCCCTTGACACTATATTCGGGAGAATATCCAGTTGTTGTCAATAGTTTGATTTGTGCAAGTAATTTAGGAACCAACTGCTTTAGTTGCGGACGACTTGTTTCATCATGGTAATAAATAGAATCAATTAAACAACAAGTACCCAATAATACACCGTGTGATTTCTCATTGAGTAGGTCACTGATATAAGGCAAATAAACCTCAGTTAGCATGGGATCTTTTTCGACCAATTTGGCAGCAACTAGTGCAGCTTTTTTCTTGATGTAAGACTGTTGAGATGTTAATAGTTTCTCGACGTCAGGATACAAGTCTTTTGCCAATTCAGGGGAAGCAATGTTACCAAGTGTACATAGAGCCAACCCGACAATGAATTGATTTGATGACTTCATATCGATGTCCAATGAGTTGGTAAGAAGTGTGAGGATATCCTGGGATTCGTCCAATATCAACATGGTGGCCATGTAACCGACTCTTTTGTCGGTAAAACGTGGAGACGCTAGCAATTTCAAACATTCGACTTGTCCGAAGTACGTTGGCTCCCCTAGAATGTACAAATATAAAAGTTTTTGAATGTTTCTTTTTCTTTTGTCGTTGTCCAGATGAATGTCTCTAAACGAAGACCTTATTTTAGCACTTTCTTTCCGGATCACTGCACGTTCTGCAGCAATTGTTTTGCTGTTCCGGACAGACTTTATAAATGTCTTGAGTGATCCCATTGCAGCTAATCTAATGAGTAACAACAAATATAGAGCAGCCGGTCTTTGACCCTCGTACCATTTACTTTTGACAAACACGGATTTGAGTTCAAAACAATAATACAATACCTGTAAATGTGCTCTTCATCATTTGAGCGCCCAGCTTGACTAATGCTTTTTCACTGTCGCGAACCTCTTCTCGAGCGAATCTTGGAGAAGCCGCCATTCGTGGCAACATGGGTGAAACCAAAATTAGGCAATATATATCTATATAAAGGCTGTACCAAACAATTGAAGGATATACAATTTTTCATAAATCCCGTACCATCGCCAACAAAAATGTTTTTGAGGTCTTTATGAGATGCATATACGGAGGATACGAGTAGAAGAGCCGCTCGAATGTGTTGGTTTTGAAAAAAAGTGTAAACAACATCAAGACAAAGACGAAGGTAAGTAGCATTGAGAAGAGGAGCACGGGAAGTACCACTGGGTTAGCGTTAGTCGAAGTGCTGCCCTTCACCAAAGATCTAAAGATGCTTACGCGGTCTGTGTATTTGGATGCGTCATTTCGCAAGTGGTGAGTCTTTTCAAATCTCCGGTTCAAGAACATGAGAAGCTGGCGCTTGTTTTTCAGCCTGAGTAAAGAGTTCTCGTTCTCGGTGATGAAGTCGTTACACTGTTTGCTGTGCAAGTCGACGTGAGCCTTGAGCCACTCGTAGAAGACCCCCCTGTCCCGCTTGCCCTGTTTCGGGACCCGCCCCGGGGACTTGTCAGCCCTATGGCATTGAGCTATTCTCGACCTCACCAAAAACTCGATTAGCTGCGCATAGCTGAACTTGTCGAAAAGATCAAACTTCTTGTCCTTAGTGCTGCAGTAGATTTTTGGAATTTGGAATTGGGCGGTGGAGACGTCATCGGAGGTCTCAGCGAAGTATTCTTCTTCGGAGAGCAGGTCGGGCGCCTGAGATTGCTCCAGTCCCATGAACTGCCATGGTTCCTGCAGGACTTTTGTGCTATTCATCGGTCGGTCGGTGGATTGCTACTTCGTGATAAAAGTGAGGGTGGGAGCGGAACCGAAGATCATCCTGCAGATCCGAACAAGTATCTCGGCTACGACATTCGCTAAGCAGCTCCACACCTTTATATACGGTGCTCTTTTGGTGTGGCTGGTTTCGAGGTCCTAAATGTTCTCTCTACAAGGACAACAGCATCATTTCTTTGGTGTTCTCTTTTGTGATTTATCACAAAATGACCATTACTTATCTGCCAGGTCTCTCTCTAAGCCGCCACCGTCTCCGGCTTACGTAACACAACATTGTTTTTTTCCGCCTTGGAAGCTCTGTTTTAATTCCGGCAAGCGGTAATGATGCGTAATTCACTGCTAGAATGAGACCGCGCAGGTGAAAAATGCTTCAAAAGGAGTCTTCCGGCGTCTCGCTTCCTAGGCCCCGCACTTTTTCCAGCGGAGAGCGCCCTCGCCCAACGCTTCCTCCTCCTTCCCATTTTGCATTCCTGTATGCACCACCGGGGACGCCCGGTTAACCCTCTGTTTTCAGGACCGTATGCTACAGCTTTCTCATCGGCTTCCGCAGTCCGCACGCCTCTTCTATGCGCCCGTCTATTTCTTTTTTTCCCCTCTCTTTTCTTTTTCTTCACTTTCTGCGTGTCTCTTCCGGATCTACCTACGCCTGCCTCGGGTTGAGACCAGCTTGTCGGCCTGCTTCGCAGATTACACAACAGGGACCGCTTCGCAGATAACAGCGTACAATAAGTAACGCGGCACAACAGAGGACATCCGACAACATTGTGGCCATTCCTGCTTGGCCCCTGTTGTGCTGCTCCGCTACGTGCTGCTCTGCTTCGTGCTAGCTACTGACTCCGTCTATATACATACATGCAACCTCCACTGGTCTCGAATTGCATACGGTGTTCGGGCCGATTGAACCAGCCGTCCACCCTGTCGTATAGGATAGTCCCAAATACTATCGCAGGATAGAACGGAATGGAATAGAGTACGTAGGTCACAGGGTGTAGCGTGGTGTGGCCTGGGGCAGGTTGCGCGGGGCCGCCCTGCCCCAGATCGTACCTCTGTGTGCATACGACAGCAATCCCACTTACCGAAAACGACAACCTGCATGCATGGATGCATGTGGAAAGCCGGGCACCGGACGAGCGCCCAGAGCCCAGAGCCCCACTGAAATCCAGGCTCTGGGCTCTGGGGTGGGCCAGACCCTCCTCGCCCCGCTTCAGCCGTCGGAGCGACGGCAAGGCCAGCCAGGGGAATTCAGGGAGACCCAGTGGCAGCTGCCGCAAACGCGAACGCAAACGCGAATACGGCTGTTTTGCACCGGAAGGAGCAGGAGCCCGAAAGCACAGCACACGGGGCCAAATACGGGCAGAGGGGTGGGTGTTCGGGTGGGCGCCTCCCTCCAGCGACCCCTAGCTCCCCCTCCTTACTGCGGCCGGCGGAATCCTTTCCCTGTTCGCCCCGCTGCTTCTGCCTCTTCCGCCTCTCCTTCTGCCTTCTCCTCCGGCTGCAGGCTGCAGACTGCAGGCTGGGGGCTGCGAGCTGCGACTGGCAGTGCGTATTTGTGCAACAGCCGGCCCCTGAACCTTGGATCTCGGGCGTTGCGAAGCGACTGGCGTTAGCCCGAAATACATTATATGTATGTGGCAACGCGCGCATATATCCCGGGCGTCCGCCCGCTGTTACGTTTATCGTCGCCGGTGGGTGTGTGTGGGGCCGGGCTCAACGGGCGGTTCGAGACTGCAGCCTGCGGCCGGCGGTGCGGAATTGACACATTTCCAGCGGTCGGGATTGCCGGTTCGGCCTCGGGGAGGACGCAGCTTCCGATGGGAAATAATTATGGCGTTGGCTCGATTCGATGCTGCTGATGAGGCAATTAGGTTTTTAAAGGCGAGACCAGCGGCAAGGCGGCAAGGCGGCAAGGCGACCAGTCTAGAAACAAAGTTAGTAGGACAGTAGTGGCATGTGATAACAGGAGGTATATATAGTTAGAAAATGAAAGTTATGCGTACATACGGATATAAATCGATAGAGCGGGACTACCTAGTGGATGCCGCAGCGGCGTAGCTCGCCAAGGGGGACACCACAGCGCTTCAACGACCGCTGTCCCCGCCAATGGTTGACTAACTGGTATGGCCTGCTGAACTTCTTGTTGCACCCCCATTTTTCCCCGTTGGAATGAAACCCTTTGCAAATGTGCTCCTTTGAACGTCTGTGTTGTTCCCTGATGTGTCTCCTTAAATAATCCTTAGACAAAAACGTACCCTTGTAATGACATCCCGTGTAGTTACATTTATATTTGACCCTGTCGTTTTCGATACCAGATCGAATTTCCTTGATAAGCTCGTTTTCGTTCCCAATATCGTCCGTTTCGGTGTCGACCTGTATTTCGATGCCGTGGCCGTGTTCATGGCCGAGATCGTGGTCCAACTCATCCACGTCGACGTCTGAGTTCGACATCGAAGAAGTTGACGACGAGGGCGAGAAGGAGTGCTCATGGAGCTGCTGGTGTTGGAGCTGTTGTTCGGCCACCTGGTGGTATAAACTGAACGAACTCACTCTGCCTTTGGATATCGACGAAGGAGGTGAGGGAAGAGCATACAGCGTACCCCGGGTGTTCCCACCAAAGCCGAGACCACTGACGCTGTTTCTGGCCTGATACGTTGGAATGGGGTTCAGCATGGTCGAAGACGAGGAGGCAGAGGAGATGGACGAGAACGGCGACACCGAAGGGTTTCTCGACGCCGGGCAGTCGCTGCTGTTATTGCTGTCCACCGGATATATCTTCAGTGCCTCCTCTTTCTTTGGGTCCAAACCCTTGTAGAGGTAGAAAGGTCTAGCAGCCTGCAGGGACCCGGGCTCTTCTCCGTTCGATATTACCGTGCGAAGCGACATCTTGTTGCGCACGCGGTCGTCCATGTAGCTGGGTGACGGATACGTGAAATACATCAAGAATATATGTGTGTGAGTGCTGCTCTTGTAGGGTGTTGTGCACAAGCTATTCTCAGTCTTGGTGTATCGGATAGGGTGAACTTTCCGATGCCGTGTGTTCTTAGATACGTGAGTGTGCGTGTGGGCGAATCGTGCGACGTGGGACGGGAGACAGATATCAAGATAGAGGTGTGTGGACAATTGAATTGACGGATGGAGGGATAGGAGAAGGAGGGAGAAGAGGAAAGAGGAGGAAAGAGGAAGAAAAGAAGAAGAAGAAGATTACAAAGGCCAAAGACCGGGGCCCAAGGAGGCAGGGATGGCCGGCGAACCGCAAGCAGCATGGGGTGGAGGGGGGCCACGAGAGCAAGAGGGAGGAATGGTGAACACCTTTATACGAGATAGCGCAGCTGCAACGCTGCCCCAACCGCCCGGTCCCTTGTGCATCCCCATCCTGGAAAAGCCTCCTGCAATTTGCACCGCATCCAATTGGCCCAAAAGGGCCCAGAAACTCGTAGAACGGGGGATTCTTCCTTCTGCGATTTCGAACAACCGAGACTAAGTGCCCTCTTTCTTCACTCACCGCTGGCTCGCGTCTCCAGCCAACTCTGTTTTTTTCTTCGTCCCATTCTTCTTCACCACTGAGACGCCGCCGCGCTAATGCGGCCCGCACCTCCCCACCCGGGACAGCGACAACACGGGCAATCCCGATGGCTGCAACACCCTGTCCCGCCGGCTCGCCGCTTTGGCGGGCGGTCCCGGCGGGCCCTCCCGCCGGCAGAGTTGCCGCTGCTGCTGCTGCTCCTCAAGTTACATCACTGCCCCCGCTCGTCAGCAGCGCCCGCAAGCCTGCCTGCCAGCCCAGACCTGCCCTGCGCCAGTGCCTGGAACGCCTCTGAACCGGGCCGGTGCAGAAGGGAACCCGCCAGTCGAGACACCGCCGGCGTTCCTTTCAACCCATCACGCATACACGCCTGCCACCTTTGTACACTACACACATTTCCACGCCTCCCGGCTACACTCACAGCTACACACACGCCAACGCCGACCTCCGCGAACGGCGAAACCGGCACACCCGCTGCCTTCACTACCCGGTCCTGCATCTCGCCGCAGCACCGGCCTACAGGCACCCCGCTCCATCGCCACGAACATCAACCGCGCCGGGCCCCTGTCCTGCCGTTCTGCCTATCACTATCGCCCCGCCGGGCCCGGCCCAGCGAGTGCGGCCGACGTTCTCCTTCGGGGCGCTCCACGCGGGAGCGCCCCGATCGGGGGTGCTTACGTAACACGCCGGTTTTGCGGACCCGGCTTGCCTGCTGCCCCACGGCGCATTGCGGGCTCGTCTTTAAAACAGAGCTTTTCTGCCGTTCTGCGGGCGGTCTCTATCCACATCGGGCAGCGCCTTCTTCGCAGGCAGCCGTTGTGCTGATCTACGAGCTAGTTCTGTGTTTGCGTGTCCACTTGGATTTCTATTGCCACTAACCCTCTTTCACAGCCAAACGGTCTTCACTCCACCTCCCCCTGCACCCCCCTCCACATGTGTTTCTGCTGCTGCGACTGCTGCTGCTGCGACTGTCTGCTCATCGTCCTCGCTGTGTTGTTCCCTCCGCTGCCCGTGTGCATCAAAAAGGGACTCTGCTCGTGCGACTTCCTCATCAACGTCTGTCTCTGTCTCTTAGGATGGATTCCCGGCATGCTGCACGCGTGGTACATCATCCTCGAAAACCCGGACAAGGTGCGTGTTGACGACGAGGAGAGACAGATCTTCATCGTCTCGCCTTCGCAGACCACCCACGTGGTGATCAACAAGCAGCCTAACCAGACCCGCATCAAGTTCAACCACCCGGAACCCTTTCTAGAGAGCAGCAGACACAACTCGCAGAACTCCGAGTTCAACAACAACAACCTGCTCAACTCCAACAGCTTGAGTCCTCGCTCAAACACCCCGCTCATGAAATCGCAGAGGAGCCAGTACGTCGCCTCCCCGCTGAGCCGTGTGGAGAACAGCTACGGTGCTGTCGGCCCCAATGAGGGCTCCAGCAACTACAATTTCAACTACAACGACAACGACAACGACAACAACGATGACGGCGAAGGGCCTCCAAGCTACGAAAACGTGATGAACGAAACCGCCAAACAATACAGATAGTCCTTCACACTACCCGGCGTAGGCACTGTCCGGATTTATATATGATACTATTCCCTTCACTTCGCATCTTCCTCTCGTTTTTTGTTTTTAATAGCACTTTTTTGGGTCATCAGCTTCTTGTATACTATTTAGCCACTTATTATCTACTTCTCTTCCGTGAACGCAAGAAATAGTATTTTTCCTCGCAACGTAAGAAATTTCACAGTGATAAAATCCTCGCGGTCTTACCTCATCCTCGACCGTAGATGTGGGACTTACCTCGGCCAGCACGTGTTAGCACGTATCTCCCGGTAAAACACTGCGCCAGCTTGTAAAGTACAACAACAGTGGACACAGAATAATGGACAACAATAGCCTCAAATACAAACTTCGATATAGAATACCTAAAACGCATCAGCATCTAGTATCTACTGTGGAAATTAGTCCCGACGGTCACACTATCGCAACATGTTCGGCTGACAAAACCGTCAAGCTCTGGGAAGCACAAACAGGAAAGTTGCTTGCCACACTGCGAGGACATAACGAAGGTATCTCCGACATAGCGTTTTCGTTTAACAACAAGTATCTAGCTAGCGCATCTGATGACTTGACAATCCGCATATGGGATCTCAAGTACGAGAAAACAATCAAACTTTTGAAAAACCACACATACCACGTGAATTGCTTGAAATTCGACAAAAGATCACGAATACTAATCAGCGGGTCGTCCGACGAAAATATAAGAGTGTGGGATTGCAAAAGAGGCCGTAGTATGCGGACATTGAGCGCCCATTCCGACCCGATCTCAAGCTTGGACCTCAGCTTCGACGACACAATCATCGTAAGTGGCTCATATGACGGGTTAATCAGATTGTTCGACACCGAGACAGGAGGATGTTTGAAAACATTGATCTACGACAAAGAAGGCTCCTCTTTTCCTATCAGCCACGTGTGCTTCTCCCCAAACTCCAAATACATTCTCTCAAGCTCGTTGGATGGTGTTCTCAGATTATGGGATTACATGAATAATAAAGTGCTGAAAACCTACAGAAATGTAGATGGTTTACCCATTGCTGAAAAATACTCGTTAGGAACGAATTTTATTGTCTACAATAATGAATCAATGATCAACTCTGGAGATGAGCAAGGTAACATTTTGTTCTGGGATATTCAGTCACAAGAGTTACTTTTCAACCTGAAGGCTAGCGAGTGTGATAGTCCAATAATGCAGGTGAAGAGTCACCACTCAGGCAAAAGCCTTGTGTCAGTCTCACTAGAAGGAGAACTTTGTGTTTGGGATTACGTTGTACAATAAGTTTTGAACCACTAATCAATAAGTCTTTGTATTTCAATTTGTTTAGCACGAAACATGTATATTTCTGTACCAACAAACTAATACTATTTAACCAACTAACACGTTTTTGTTTTGATGGATATTTGAATATATTATTTGATTAAAGTGTTATACAAATATTATTTAGTATTTATATATTTAAATTTGAATTAAAACTCGAGGAGAAAAAAAAAGATGGAGCTACATTAACACAGAGAACATCAAATCAGAAACATCAGTAATTAGCAAATGTTTTTTTTAGTAAAAAAACCTTGAAGAGGAAAAATATTCAAAGTAAGAAAGTCAATTGAAAGCTAGGAAGATTAAAAAAAAACTCATGATGATACTAAAACAAAGGGAAGCTCAGCGGTTTTGCCTTCTGAATTAAGCAGCAACTTCTGACTTCACAGCAGAAGCAGCAATTGGTGCTTCTTCAGCAGCTGGTTGTTCGTCAGCTGGAGCGTCAGCATCTGCAAGAGGTGCAGTTGTCTCCTTCTTGTCTGATGTGTTACCGAATCTCTTTTGTAAAGAGTCGTATTGTTCTCTGACAACCTTGAGAATTCTTCTGATTGGCATTGTTAATGTATTTACGATTATTTAAAGGAGAGCTTTGAGTACGATGAGTAGTATCCGAGTCCTGGAGAAAGAAAGAGAGAAAAAAAGGAAATATAGAGAAAGAAAGCGACATGAGAGGAAGAAGAAGAAGAAGAAAGGGAGCAGGAAAAGAAGAAAGAGGTAAAAGCAATAAGCAAACAGGGGAATAAGTCCATTTCTGGAGAAGGGCAACAGATTTTTGACCCAATCCTGAGGCTCATCAATTTTTGTATATGTAGAAGTTGCCCCGGTGCCTCTTTCGTATAAGATACCTTTCCTCTTTCCTAAAAGGGAAGAGCACAATGATTTTCATGACCGCGAAGCGGAGACTTATGGCTAACTTTGAGTTTATAGCATCACACTATACACTGGAAATAATAAGAAAAAACTAATATACACATTTTATACCCTTAGAAGAAGACAATCTTTTATAACCCAAACATCAAGATGCTTATAATTCTTGAGAAGCCTTGGCCTTTGCAGACTTCTTTGGCAACAAGGATTGGTGGATGTTTGGCAAAACACCACCTTGAGCAATAGTGACATGACCAAGCAACTTGTTCAATTCTTCATCATTTCTGATGGCTAATTGTAAATGTCTTGGAATGATTCTGGTCTTCTTGTTATCTCTTGCGGCGTTACCTGCCAATTCTAAGATTTCAGCAGCTAAGTACTCCAAAACTGCAGTCAGATAAACTGGAGCACCAGAACCAATTCTTTGTGCGTAGTTACCCTTTCTCAAGAGTCTGTGGACTCTACCGACTGGAAAAGTCAAACCAGCTTTTGCTGATCTTGAAGTTGATGCTTTTTCAGAAGAACCTGCTTTACCACCTTTACCGCCGGACATTGTTATTTGTATTTATTTGTAAGTGTTTGATACTTTGCTTAGAGAAAGAAAAGAATACAAGAAAAAAAGAATTAATTTGTGAAATTGAGTATGAACTACACAACCAACAGGGAAGAAAAGGGTGGAGAAGAAGGGGATTGCTGCTTGTATTTATAAAAAATGCCATATATTCATAAAAAGTCTAAGATGCAGTAGTGCAACAGACAAAGCAAGCTTTGAGGACAGCATAACAATGAAAAGGGTGTGGCTAATCCGGGAAGGCTGGAGGGCGAGCGGTCTGTAGTTTACACGCGATGTGTTAAAAACTGGTCCGGTAGAAAAGGTGCGAAACAGATAAAAAACTAACTGATGGTGAGGTAAAAGTTTGATTTTGCAATTTTGTTAAGGCCATGTAGAAGAAAAAGTATGCGCGCGAAACTGACGCTAAATAATAAACAATCCCATTTTTGCCTGCTGAGCGTATACATGGCTTGCCAGGTGAAGTTGTTATTTAAATCCACACCCATTCCCAGAGCTTTCCCACTTCTCTCGATTTGTTTCGGTTTGATTTTCTCTCTGGGTGTAGTATCTGTTGATTTTATTTTTATTTTTCTTTTTCCTTTCTCAACTCAAGTTTATTAAACAACCAAAAGTAATCACAAAATGGCTCCAAAGGCAGACAAAGTCGCATCCAAAGCTCCAGCTGAGAAGAAGCCAGCTGGTAAGAAAACCGCTGCAGCAACCGAAACTAAGAAGAGATCTAAGACCAGAAAGGAAACTTATTCTTCCTACATCTATAAGGTTTTGAAGCAAACCCATCCAGATACCGGTATCTCCCAAAAGGCAATGTCTATCATGAACTCTTTCGTGAATGACATTTTCGAAAGAATTGCGTCAGAAGCTTCCAAATTAGCTGCATACAACAAGAAGTCTACCATTTCCGCTAGAGAAATTCAAACTGCCGTTAGATTGATCTTGCCAGGTGAATTGTCCAAGCATGCTGTTTCTGAAGGTACCAGAGCTGTCACTAAGTACACTTCTGCTGCTACTGCTTAAATTTAGCCGGTTTGTCTTCGTCAAAAAAATCTGTTTCTATTTTATTTAGGGTGTATATTAGTATATAAAAAATCAATGGGATTTATTTTCTATTATGTTATTATCTTTGTTGTAATTTTGCTGTAACTTCAGGAAGCTAGTCGTGTTTGACCACGTCTTTTTGATCTTGAGCACGTGACCAGCCCCTGTTCTTTCCCACTCTATACAAAGGCACCAATATTTTTTTTCAATTTTGCAACTTTTTTTTTCATCTATGCACGACAAAATTTTTATTTATTCCAGTTTAGACATTATCATTTGGAAAAAGATGGGAAGACAGGATAGCTGTTTGTGTAAATAACAAGCAAACTTTTCCGTTCAAACAGCAGAATATGTCGTCGGTTATTTATGATCCATTTGTGGTGACAAATCTTCCGAGACTCCCACCTAAATCAGATGTCTCGAAGCTTTGTTTCACTTCTCAAATAAACGATGCGCATTCTAGCAGTTTTGACATTAGTATCAGTGGCTCATATATTGCCACTTTTATCACCAGGCCTTCTCCTAAAATGATATGGTCCTACGCTTTATCTCCGCAAGCGATGATTACAGCAATGGAATCTTTTGACTTCGAGGATATAAGCTCTAATAATCAGAGTAGTAACAACCATTTATTGAATGACAAAAAACTCTTTGCCATTGGTTACACAGAACGTAAGAAGAGCAAATTAAAATTCATCACTTATGGTATAGAGGAAAATAATAACGGCAGCAATTTGGAAGACGAAAACCAAAGCAGTTCGATGTCGGTAGTCAATGAAGAAGAAAGACATACGAATGAACTGGAAAATATTAAAGAAGTTAGAGATAGGTCGATTTCCGTTGACAGTGAAATCATAGGCTTGAAATTCTCAAAAGACTCGAAATCTGTTTTTTCGATATCCGCCAACGGAGTAATTAATGTCTGGAAATTTTCAGTCGATACAAATGAAATTGAAACACCAATCTTGAACTTTAACGCAGATGGTCTTGCACATAAAAAGAGGAGAGTGATATTCCATAAATTCTTCAAGCCTGAAGAACTGAAGATTGATTCTCGTTCAGAAAAGGTTGAACAATTGTTGTTAACGGCAGAAACGTGCTCGAAGAGGGATTCCATAATTGTGCGTATTTACTCAATCAACAGCAACGAAGTTCTCGAGATTTCCAGCTCTACCATCTCTGGTCTTGGATCAATTGATGAACTACAATTCACTCACGAAATCTCTGGCAAATTGATTATTCTCAAGCATGAACCAGAACTTGTGATTAAGTCGTATGACTTGCCTTTGATTGACAATGAACAGACTTTGAAAATTGGCGGTGTTTTCAAGCATGAGCCACAAGATGCACCAACCTCCATCATGTGTGCTTCTACAAACAGAGTCCTAGTGACTAAAGGTAGTACCGTTGCGTTGATCGATATCCAATATGAAGCTTTATTGTCTTCGCTTGACTTATATTCCAGGTCGAAGGAACAGAACGTCAACGCTAAACCACCGAGAAATGCCACTTTGTTGAGTGTACCAACAGTTGCAGGTAATACACTCAGATCTAAGAAAACTTTCGCTTTGTTGGTTTTAAAAAATACCAAAGAGAACTATTCACAAATACAGTATGTATCAATCGACGTTGGACTCGGAAAATTGAGGGATGCGTTAGTTTCGTTACCGGACAGTGAAGAAAATGGCGCTGAAAACTTCATAAGCTTTACACCTTACATTTCCTCTAACGAGATATCGGATGTTGATGCCGAAGTGAAGTATTTGAACGAACAGGTGCTGAAGAACAACGAAGAAATGAGGGATGTGTACAAAAAGCTCAAGGAAATCAAGGGCTCCGGTGATATGAGTCTTTTGGAGAGCCGTATGATTTCATATTTGAAAAATGCCCCTTATGGTGAATCACACTCAGATAATGATTTCAAGGTGTACGAGTATGAGAAGGACAGATTTGTGGACCCTAAATTTTTCAAGTTGTGCACGTTGTTACTTTTCAACTACAACGCACAGACAGATTCGATATCGCTAGACTCTGAAAACATTCCTGAGACAGCCTTAACATACGTCCTGACGCACCCTCTTTTTCCTACACCGTATGCAACTGGCTTACTTAGAGTACTTGAGGTTTCGCCAAGGTTGCAAAGGCAGGCGATTGTGACATGCGTCAACATTCCGTGCCACGACTTCATACTTGAGTTAAGCAGCGCCGAGAACGATGAGATCTTTAAGGATATCGTCAACCGGCTGATCGATGAATTTTCTTCGGAGGAGATTACGCAGGAAACGGTGAAGATAATGAAGAAGAAGCCCGGTCTTGGCAGCAAGAGCAACGGCACAGGTTTTGACCTGGACAAGATCATCGGCAAAATAATCAAGCTGAATTACGGTTACGAGGTCTTAAACTCGTTCATCGACTCCAACGGGTTGGTGTTGAGTCTCCACTATGCGAACGATGACACACAGTTGGCTAAGTTGATCAAGCAGACGCAGACTAAGGTGAAGTCGATGATCGACGACACGGCATTGCTCACGTTGGTGAACCAGACCCTGACGAATGCTGAGCTTGGCAGAGAACAGGAGAAGAGCAAGAAAGCCAGTAAGAAAAGTCTGAGAAATAGCAAGCCATCCTCTGTCTCCGCTGGCGCCAGCCAGCTTGGCGAGATCGAAGTGGAGACGAACAAGCTTGACATGATGCTCAAGGTCGGCGGCAGGGACTCTCAGTTCTCCAAAAAAACTACACGCACGAAGGTGTCCCCATATACTATAGACAGACTTACTATCTAGACTCGGTGTGACGCCTGTAACCTTCATCATGTAACCTTTATCATCTGTAATTCCCAGCCCGTAGCAAACTGAAGACGTTTCTGCTTGTCCGGGTTGCTCTCGCCGAACGTGAAATGGCAGCCGCCGCTCTTCCAGTCGGCGCAGTACGCGGGCGCCCAGGGGGGAGGAAGCGACGTGTAAGGACCTATAGAGACACGCCAAGGATCCGTCTTTGGTTGCTCCACGGCTACTCTCTATGGTGCTGCCGACTCTGGCACACTCGACCTACACAGACAGACACACTTATACATGATGAAGATTGTTGCGTCTCTCTTTGCTATTTTGGCGGCATTGTTCCTCTTTGTCTCGCAGTCGGCCGCCAGCGCCGGTGAAGCCGGCGACCTTCCAGAGATCACCCACAAAGTTTACTTCGACATCACACGGGGCAGCGAGCCTCTGGGCAGAATCGTCATTGGCCTCTTCGGGGATGTGGTGCCAAAGACAGTCGAGAACTTCTACCAGTTGTCCAAGTCGGGCGACCCAACCTTCGGCTACGAGGGCAGCACGTTCCACAGAGTTATTAAGAGCTTCATGATCCAGGGTGGCGACTTCACCAAGGGAAATGGGACCGGCGGCAAGTCTATCTACGGCGCCAAGTTCCCGGACGAGAACTTCAAGTTGAAACACGACAGACCGGGCCTGTTGTCGATGGCCAACGCCGGCAAGGACACCAACGGCTCCCAGTTTTTCATCACCACTGTTAAGACCCCGTGGCTCGACGGCAAGCACGTCGTCTTTGGCGCAGTTGTCGAGGGCTTTGACGTCGTCCAGAAGATCGAGAACTCCAAGACCAGCTACGGCAACAAGCCTGTTGTTCCGATCAAGATCCAGGCGTGCGGGGCTCTCGAAGTTGACGCCGCCGCCGCCCCTGTCGGGAAGGACGAGTTGTAAGTTCTTCATCCTTTTCTTTCTACTAGATCTCTGTATTTCCTGTATACTCGTCGAAACCCCCATCTTCCACGTCCATCTCCAGCTGCCCAAGCCCTCTCCGGGGCAGGCACCCGCCACACCACCGCTACGCCGACTGCACCGCCACGGCGCTGCCGCCAGAAACGGAATGCCGGGCAGAGAGCCATAGACTAGAAGAGCGGAAGGAAGAAGATAATAGAGCAGTCGGGGAGACGCTGATCTTCGGGCATGAGAGTTCTGGAGCAGCCTCGACAAGCATACCAGGCGCCAGGAAACCGGCGTTTTGCTCTGCAACAGAAGAGAAGGCCCCCACTGGCCTCCCGTGCGTTTTTTTTGCTCTTTCGTTGCTCCCGAGCGTGCAACGGCTTCTCAGAAACGAGACAATGCCGACGTCCAACAGCTACGGCGACGGCGCTTTCCCGAGATCGATACCCAAATCCATTAACCAGCCTCGCCAGGCGTCGTCGGGCAACACACTCGCCAGGAGCTTCATGTACAGCAGCTATAAACCGAACATGACGTCGCCGATCAACTCGATATCTCTTCAGGTGCACTCTTCTGACTCCGTCCACGAGGACTCAGCCGGCCTAGCGGCGATCGCCGTGCCGGACATCGACACCGACGACACCGCCGACGAGTCGCCGCTGTCAACAACGCCTAGCAACACGTATCCGAGCTACTCTACCGCTGTGGCAGAGTACTCCCCCGTTGACGAGACGTCCAACATGTTGCCCATCACCCACCAGACAAGCCACGCGTCGCTGAGCTTTTACGGGTCCTACGACGATCCGCACGTTGACATCGACCCTGCGTTTGACCTCGAGGCTTTAAAGACCAAGCAAAGCTCTTTCTCCTTGCGGAACACAATAGACTTCTTCAAGGAGGCAGACAAGGACACCCTTCTCCATGAATGCGTGTACAGGCCCCTCGGATACATGCCTGCGGTCTTTCTTGGCACGTTGCTCAACGTGCTCGACGCTTTGTCGTACGGGATGATCATGTTCCCCATTGGAGAGACAGTGTTCTCCTCTATGGGGCCTGCAGGCTTGTCTATGTTCTATGTCTCGACAGTCATTTCACAGCTTATATATTCTTTCGGGGGCTCCGCCTTCAAGAGCGGAATCGGATCGGAAATGATCGAAGTGACCCCATTTTTCCACCAGATGGCCATCAGTATCATGCTAAAGTTGCAGAATGACGAAAGGTACGCACAGAGCCCCAGCCTTCAGGACATTATCATCACCACGACGATCTTTACTTTTGCTATCTCTGCCATAGTCACAGGTTTGTGCTTCGCCATACTAGGCAAATGTAAGTTAGGGAAGCTGGTCGGGTTCTTCCCAAGACACATTTTAGTCGGTTGCATAGGCGGTGTTGGCTACTTTCTGTTTGTCACAGGTATCGAAGTCTCCTCTAGATTGGAAGGTGGCATAGAGTACAACTGGGAAACCCTCATGTACCTTTTGCAACCGCTCCCCTTCCTACAATGGACGATTCCATTATTGCTGGCAATAATATTGATTATCATCCAACGTTACAACTCCAATCCTTTGATTGTCCCATGCTACTTTATTGGCGTGTTTGCTGTGTTCCATTCACTCGTGCTTGCAGTTCCGTCTTGGAACTTGGGCTTGGCACGTGACTACGGTTGGGTCTTTACAGCGCAAAACTCCAACGAGCCATGGTATTCTTTCTACCACTATTACGACTTCAAGCTTTGCGATTGGTGGTTGGTTTTGGACCAACTTCCAACCATGCTTGCTTTAACGTTTTTCGGTGTTCTACACGTCCCCATCAATGTTCCAGCGTTGGCATTGACCATTGGAATGGACACATTCGATGTTGACAGGGAGTTGATGGCTCACGGTGCATCTAATTTCATAAGTGGATTGTGTGGTTCCATACAGAATTATCTTGTATATACCAACTCCGTCTTATTCATCAGGTCAGGTGCCGATTCTAGGTTGAGTGGAGTGATGCTAGCCATCGCAACGTCCGGCATAATGTTCATCGGCCCAGTTCTAATTGGATACATTCCTGTCTGTGTTGTCGGCTCATTGATTTATCTTCTAGGATATGAGTTATTGAAGGAATCTGTGTGGGATACAGTAGGAAGGTTGAGAAAGTTTGAATACATCACTATCATCATCATCGTATTGACCATGGGCGCTTGGGATTTCGTGTATGGTATTTTGGTTGGTATCTTATTGGCATGTGTTTCCTTTGTCATTGAAGCCGGTAGTAAGAGGGTGATTAGTGCAGTATACACAGGTGAATATGCGAGGTCAATTGTTGCTAGGCATCCAAAACAGCTAGAATTTTTGAAAAACGTCGGAAAACAAATCTGCATCTTGAAACTATCCGGTTCCTTGTTTTTTGGCTCGATCGGAGGGTTGGAGGATGAGGTCAGAAACATGTTTGATGTTGCCAACTATACAAAACAACCTATCAAGTATTTGATTTTGGATCTGAACAACGTTTTGACCTTTGATTTTTCTGCCACCGAAGGATTTAAGAGAATTCGAAATTTGCTGATGGAAAAACAATGCTACTTTTTGTTATCATCAATTGACAACAATTCTGCCATAGTTGATTCATTGAAGTTCTGTGGACTATGGGAGACGGAAGAGCACCAAGAAAAAATCCAGATGTTCAATAATTTAAATTCTGCATTAGAATGGTGTGAAAATATTTTCTTGAAACACTACAAGGAATTGATTGCTCAGAGTAAACAACCAAGCCTTACAATAGGGAAAGAAATAAAAAAGAAACAGACAGTCGGTACCTACAATGGTTCTTCTTCGGGTGGTACTGATTCTGGCTTAATGTTTGGCACCCCTAGACACGTCCAATTCATTAATGCCGCTAGAAGGTATAATCAAAAGGAGCAACTTCAACAGGATTTAATCATGAATAAGTTGAAAGAGAAGGACCGCAAGGCCTCAGTATCGACGATGAAGCAACCACTTTACTTGGTTTTACAAATCATGCAAGGATTGAGTAGCATATATGACGAGAAGTTTTGGGGCAGATTATCACCATATTTGAGGAAGTCAATATACAAGGCTGGAGAGTTCATTTACGACAAAAACAGTAACCAGCCATGCTTGTACTTTTTTGAAAGCGGTTTAGTTGATTTCAAGATTGAATTCAATGATTTGAAGTTTACCATCAACAGTTCTGAGTTGCCATTGACGATGTTTGGTGATATAGTCATCACCAAATCGGATAGGACAATAGACTACAAGGCAAATACAAGTTGTGTTATGTGGGTGTTAGACTCCAGCGCAATCAAAAAGTTAAAGACGGAAAATAGAGATGTTTACGAAGAGCTATTAGTGGTTTGTATCAGGATTACCACACAGAGATTCGAGAGCATCACATCGAATGTTTTAATCTCATAGTTATATATAAAGGTTTTACCAAATTTAATAAATGCGAAATAAAGTAAACAGCCTAGAAAATGATTAGATGGGCAGAAATATATTAGATCACGTGACTGGTACACTTTTTTTGACTAAAAACTAAGAAGGAAAAGCCTGATGGAACCTTCAGGTAAAGCCTTGAAGAGCTCAAAATTTCATAGTGAATCGAAGTAGACGAGTGCTTTTGAACCTAACACAATGGTTTTGTTTGCCGGTGAAATTAAGAACAAAAGTGAACTAGAGACATGGCGTGAAAAACTTGGAATCAAAGTTAACCCTAATCTCAGAATAGAGAAAACCAAGGAGCGTGGTATTGGAGTGTTCTATACATGCGAGACGCAGAATGAGTCCAGCGAACGTATCGAGTTGATGCGAATTCCACACACGTCGAGTTATAACATTTATACTTTGAGAAAACTAGTGGATGAGAACTTAAGTGCCGAGGATAAGGCGATTGTGAAAAGGACGCTCAGTGTGATTTTTGCAAGAAGTCGAGGAAGCAGTGAAAGTCTCATACTCATTGCCTATTTCATTGGCTTCTTGATAGTGTCGAAAAAAAGAAATGCAGATAGTTACCGCAATTCAGAAACTGATGAGTTCAAACAGACAATGGGAACATATTTGTCTGTTTTACTCGACACGACTATCGGCAATTTGTATGGAGACCACCCTGACATCCTAGAGGACTTTTTGAGTGCATTCCCAGGAAACGTCGTGCTGAAAAACTCAATTGTTGATATTACTAGCGGATTGTGGGATGAGATTACTGATACGTTGAATGAAGAGTTTCTTGAGAAAGACGAGGCCATGAAGGTGGAGGAAGTGTTACAACTGTGTGGGGCAATTCGATCAAGAGTTCTAGAAATTCCCCGAGAAGTTGAGGGTGATCAGGAAGACTACTACGTTGACGTTACACTTGTTCCGATTCTGGACTATGCGAACCACGACAATGAGAAGCGAAACGCGTATTTCGATGTTGACCGTAAGAGTCAAGAAGTGGTATTGTACTTTGAGCCAAACAAAGTAGCATCAGAAAGAGACCAATGTGAAATCTTCATCAGCTATGACGAATATGAAGATTTGCATCGGATGTTTGTCAACTACGGGTTTTTCCCATTGAACAAGGAGAGGAGGACTGTGATCGAAATCCCGATTATTGGGTATTGTGAGAGCAAGCTGATGAGCGATTTCGAGATCACGAGGAGGTTATATTGCATTCGACAGACTCCAAATGTGCAGTTTGAGGTGTTGTTCGACGCTAAGGGAGGAGTAAAGAGTGTTAAGGTGCTGGACGACGAGTTCTACTCCTATCTTGCCTTCAAGGATGACTTGCCCTGGAACCAGTACGAGAAGGAGGACGACGAGGCCATGAACGAGCTGAATGAGCTAAACGAGGGAAAGAAAGGGGGTGAAGTGGATATGGAGACGGAAATGGAGCTCGACTTTGCGAGAGGTTTTCAGAGGAGCGTGGCGATCGAGAGTAGCTTGTCTGGGGAGGAAACTAGTCGCCTCATGAAGATATTGTGGGATTACGTGTGTGAATTTTTTGTCAAGTTCAGTGCGAAGTGCAGACTCTTTAACGAGATTATTGCAGAGTACGAATTCGCTGGGAACGAGGGTAGGAACATTGTGAAACTACTCGATTTGTACATTGCTGTCTGCGACCACGTTTTGGGAAAGGGTGGAGAGGCTGATCGTATATTGGACGCCGGTTCCGTGTTTGGAAAGCGCAGCAAGGATCGGAGCAGCAGAAACAAAACTGCATCAGGAGAGGACGCGGACGAGGAGGATTTGCAGGGTTTCCTAGCGAGCCGGATGGTCCCTGTGTACAACTACAGCGCATCTGCCGACGGAGTGGAGATAGGAGAGCTAGAGATCTAAGAGCCTAGACCATGTGTGTGTGTGCGTATATAGATCTATGTACTGTGGTGTCTCGCAAGACCTAGGAAAGCGAAATGGGACATGTTGTCACCGCTGTGTCGGCAGATGCAACAGAGGCTCACGCTAGCTCTTTGGGCTGATCCTCTTGTCCGGCCAGCAGCAGCAACAGCTGTCACGGGGCCGGAGTCAGGTGAAGTACCACTGCAAGAGGATGCAGTGTTGAAACCGGCGGACGCACACGGCCACCACGCTAGCATCGACGTTCATGCAGGTCGATAAGACTGGGCTGGGTTTCTTTTTGTCCACAGGTGTTTTCTTCTGTCCCGTTCCACAGACGGGGAAACCGTCGGATATGTCTGCTGGCCCGGTGCCTGCTGCCGCCGGGTCTGGCTTTGCACGCGTCTATGCCTGTCAGGGGTCTTGTCGGCGGCCAAGCGTCGGAGTCCGCCTGTCGGCGCCACGCTTTCTCTCGCGAGGCCGACTGCCGGGCGTGCAGCCGGTGCTGGCCCCGTTAACCGCGCTGGCGACGTCGGCGGCGTCAGCGCTTTGTGCAATCGCCGAGACGCCGACCGTCGTCTTCGCTGCTAGTGCGGAACACTAGTGTGGCCTAGTGCGGCCTAGCGCATCCAGACTATGCCTTCTTTCTTCGCCCGTCACTGCTCGGCGTTGACGGAATCGGTGTTTCGGTGCCGACGTCGACGCACCCCGGAGCAACCAGAACAATAGCCCATGATCACCTTGTTGCACTCGTACCATTTTTCAGACCGGGGCTCGCCCCCAACCATGCGGTTGCGGTTGCGGTTGCGGTTGCGGTTGCGGTTGCCCTGGCTTCACAGCTTGTGCTAGTGGCGGTGCCCCCACGCGTATCCCGTAGTGGGCAACTCATCCGGCAAGCCACAGAACGCCGAACCAGCGCTGCTGCTCTGCGCAGAGCAGCCGCGGCGGCGGCAACACAATAAAAACGCAGCCCGTCCTACAGCCGGATGCGAAACTTTTCCGTGCCAGCATGGGCGGGGGCAGGGAGACGGAGACGGAGCCGGGCCCGTGCCTGTGCCGGGCACGTGCCCGGGAGCCGGCTGCAGCGCTCAGCCGTCTCCGCGATCCGCTCCATTAAATATGTTCTCGGACTCGGGCTGTTTCCTGTCTGCATGCATGCACGGGCAGCAGACGCATCTGCACAGGTGAGGTGGTAGAGTAGAGAAGGCAAGGCAGGCAAGGCAGGCAAGGCAGGCAGGGCGGGAAGTCAGGCGTGCAGGGTGGATGGGTGGATATCTGCAGCGATAGCGATCTGGCCAGACAGCGTCCACATGCACGCAATCTACGAGATCTGGCGGGAGAGGGTCCCGGCGCATGCTGCTGTTCTGCTGCGGATTCTGGTGGTGCCCGTGCCGGTGGGAAGGGCAGCAAAGGAGAGCAGCACAAAGCAAAGCGGGAGCGAATAAACTGCACACACGCACGGAAGCTGCTCCATCCTTGGTCGCCAACACCTCTCTCTTATCGCCTCAGGACTTGACATAACCGTAGCACCTGCACTCTCTGCAGCACAGACAGCTGCACATGCAGTAAGAATCTTGTTTTAGCGGCTGCCCGGGGGCCAATATTAAGTAACAGCACCGCTGGGTTTCTTCTGGCACTCATGTGGCCCTTCTGGCACTTTTCGCATTTTCCCTCGCATTTTCTCGTGGCCGCATTTTCACATTTCCATCCTTTTTTCTCGTCTGCCTCCCACCTTTTCCTTTTCACTTTCCATTGTTGATAGTAAATATTCCCGCTGGCGCATTGTATTACCGTCCGTCCTCCTGCTGGGAGCACTTTTCCCACAGTTGGCCCGTCATTCTCCCTTATTCTTTCATTCTGGGTTCTTCTCCTGTTTTCCTGTACACCCTCTTTTCTTTTTCTAACAACGGACTGCCTCCCGGCTTGCCTCCTGCCCCTTGTTCCGTGTTCCGTCTCCGTCAATTTATATATATATCGAACTTCCTCCCTCCTCTCCCTTTTTTTTGCGCCCTTGCAGTGGCCCTCCCCATTTCTATCTCGTCAGCCTTGGGTATATATACACCACCCTCCGTCCATATATCCATCCATACATCCATCCATACATCTACGTGCCCGCTTTGCCGTACCCACCTCAGCAGTCTATCAACTACTTCCTCGGACTACATCACGCTATACATATAATTTTCAATCCTCGCTTTCTCTATATATCCACAGAATCCCCCATTACTAATTCAGTGTAGAAGCAAAAACCCCACCCGCTTCAGCTGATTAATTATACCCTCTACGATCCTCTCAATTCGTATATTGACTTACTGATATCTCCTTATATCTTTATAAAAATATACCGTGATAGAGATCCAAAAACATATTTTGAGGAATACATATTCACGCCAGTTAGCCCCACTCTAATTCAGACGGATTTCAGGCTACCCTACATTTCCAAAGGAATACATTCACACACACCCAGACAAACACACACAAGAACACCCACAAATTACATATTCACACATCTATATGTCCAATTGAGTTTATATGCACACTTTCATTTTATCTCAATTAATTGCAAAATACAAAATATTCAAACGGTTAACAAATTTATACTTCCAGCTAAACTACCTCGAATCAAGCATAAAAAAGCTTCAATTTACATCACATCTATAGAAAAATGTCTTCCTCACCAATCTCTTCAACACTGCTCAACTCAAACTCAACTTCTAATACAACCTCTTCAGATCCAGTCTCACATAATGGCTCTGGCTCCAACTTAAACTCTTTGGACTCCATGAAAAAGAAAAGAGTCGGGAAAGCATGCGACTCTTGCAGGTTGAAAAAGACAAAGTGTAACGGTAAGCAGCCTTGTGAACGTTGTACCGCAGACAATAAGATTTGCATTTACACAGAAAGAAAGAAATCTAAGGATAAGGTTTATTCAAGTGAATATGTCGAACTAATTGACAGAAGATTGAGTTTAGTCAACAAATCTTTGTTAAAACTCTGCGAAATGGTGAAGTTAAACAAAAAGTCAGATTTGATGACTTTCGTAAAGGACCTGGAATACAACGAGAGTGACGAAATCTCTCCTATTTCAGTCAATCAGGCAATTTCCTTGTTGGTCGATGAACACGAATTAGAAGTCGACAGACAGGAATTCTCAGCTTCAACAGCAACAGCAGAGTCAATGAATAAAGCTGCCATCAAGTCAAATTTGAATGCCGTGACTAGCCTCAATTTTAAAAAGTCAAGCAAGAAGGTTATTGCTCCAATTCTGCCAAGCGAAGGTCACTCTGTTCATGGTCAAAACAACTTAAACCTGTTGTCATCTCCTGAATCTCTGTCACCGAAGTCCTCAGAGTTTTCACCAAATTTCAATGCTTTAGGTGAGAACTCTTTGGGTACTGGCAACATTCCATTAAGTAAAATCAAAGAAGAAGAGGACGTTGATGATAGAGATACTCCACTACTAGACCAATTTGATTCTGTACCTTTGACTTCGGATTACTCTACATACGAAACAAATTCGAACATGGTGTCTCCAATAGACGAACTGGATGATGTTGCTATGATGGGTTTCAATTCCTTAGATCTCGGTCAATTCCACTCTAATAGTATTGGCCTGTTGAACAACAGTACGAACAACAGTAATAACAGTACGAACAACAGTAACAACCATAGTTACAATAATAGTCATAATAATACCAATAGTACCACGAATAACAACAACAATAACAACAGCAACAATAACTATAGCCATGACAGCAGTATTAGTTCTGTTTTCAATTCGTCTAATGCATCTGCGACAAACTTGACCTCTAAAACTTCCATGGCCGTTCCTCCGCCAATGGCCTCGTCTATAAAAATACCATCCGCTGCCCTACAAACGAACGAGCTTGTTTCACCATCAGAAAGCAATTTGGCGGGTTATTTTTCACCATCATCAATTACAAGTGATTCTTCTGTGCTGATGTTTGACTCGATGTTGGATACTACCCCGGTTCTTATGGGCACGGAAAACTCTTTTATCGATAATTTGTCAATGTCTCCTCCAACTTCGCTGGTGAAGAGATCTTCAAGCTCATGTTCAACGATAGGTTCTAGTTCTGTTAAAAAGCTGCAACACCATCACAATCGCAGCCACAGTCACAATCACGGCCATAGTCACAACCACGCTCATCCGCTTACGCATAACTACACCAACAACATCATCAACAAGAGCAAGGTCAACAATAACAACAGCAATATTGCAACGTCTTCCACTGGCTACATCCCCCAAGTGCAAACTATGACTCCCCATTCTCCCCTCAAGGGTTTGAACAAAAATTCAAAGACTAGCAGCATCAATCCAACTTCCTTAGATTCGTCAATGGTTGCCTCACTCTCGAGCGATCTCAACATGCATTATAATAACGAAGAATACGTCCAGTTCTAATGTAAGCCATATACATACTCATTCCAGAATTTTTTCAGTTTTTGTTTCCGTTTTCACTTCGTTTTCACCTTTCTTTGTCCTACAGCGTTTCCATTTTTACTTGACTTTATTCGACTTTACTTTACTTCAATTGCCTTTACTTCACGTTCCCTCCAAGTTACTAAACTTTACTCACCTTATTCCTTTCCATTACACAGAGCCAATTTGTTTCCTACACATGCTATGCAATTTATGCTACGCACAATATTGCTTCCTTGAGTTGATTCGATGTTTGTGTTTTTTTCTACCGTTCTTTACTTGTTTTTTTTCTCTTCTTCATCTGCCTTTTCTCTGATTTTTAATGCTTTATATCCCCTCTTTTCCCAGCTACACCATAAATGATAAATGATAGTAATGATTCGTCTTTTTTATAGAATAATACAAGATATAAATTTGACCACAGATGCGACAGTGATCAAACGAACATGTACTAGTGTAGTTCATTGCCTCCTTACTCCACGCAATATCGTCGATCGAGCCCCTCGGCTATATCTCTCACTCGCTCGGTTGGATCTCAGTTGATCAGCTGCCCCATTTGGTGTTCGTCAATGCGGCCGTGCGCTGGTTCCAAACCATAAGTAACAAATCGTTCGATTACATTTCCAGCCCGCCGTTAAAGTTCATAACAGATAGAAGGTTAATACTTCTATCAATCATGCTATTTGATGGGCGCCTGTTTCCGCCAGCCCCTGCGAAGACAAGGGCAAGGCGTACCTTCGTCTCACTTCGTGCTGTGGAACGCGGAGAATGTAAATGAACGACCATGCAGCAAGACATCATTACCGCCAGACCCCCCTTCGGGCAGATTATGGCCCTTTGTGTCGTATAGTATACTCATTTGATTATGAGAACAGAAAAAACGTACATATACACTACATAGTACACGCTGTGAACAGTTTATCTCTGCTCTTATCTCCGTGGCACTTTCCTGCGCCACGGACTAGAACAAATCTCCAATAAACCCTCTGCGTTATTCTGCCCACTTGCATTCCTTTCGCAGTCAGGCAATACAGCACAAAGCTGCCGCAGATGCAGCAAACGCAGACGCAGACAAAATGGCAAATCAAACCAGCATCTTCTGCACGAGATTCTGCTCCACCTTTTTCCCTCTAAGTCCGCGTTTTTTACCGCGCCGAGCCTATAGGGGCCCTCACGCTGCCGACCTATTGACTATTCCCGCAACACTGCAGAACGGTGGTGCACCCGCTCAGAGACAAAGAAGGACACGCGGTAGTAGATGCAGCCGCCTAAACGGAAGAGGGCAAGACCTGCGACGATCCAGAGGATGGCAGTCATAAAGTAGTTTGCCACGTTCATGTCGTTCCAGTAGCTCCTCTTGACCAAAAAGGATTTGGTTGTCGACGTGGTTGCGGCAGGCGTACTCTGGCCGTTCACGTAATTAGAGTAGTCCTCTAGACCCCCTGTCCGGAGAATGACCACAAGAAGAATGAAGTTGGAAATCAACCACAACAGCACTGTGTACGTCCGACCTAGGGCGTAATTCTTCTCGGAGGTCCTGATGTTTTCCTGAATCTGATCCTGCTCTTGCTGCATCTGCTTCTTCTCCGATTCTGCCCCTCCTTCATCGCCGCCTTCACCAGTGGTCCCCTCCAGGAACCTCTGTGCCTTCTTGTACAAAACATCAGGGTTTTCAAGATTGTCACTTAACAAGAGAACGTTTTTCTCCTCTTCGTCGTTGGTGTTGGCCTTCTTCTTCGGAAACTTGGACTCATCCCCTAAAGCGCCTTTAGTACCCCACGAGATGTCGTTAATGTTACAGAAGGCAAATATGCCCAATACATTGATGTAGGCGGGCGAAAGTAGAATATACTGTACCGTGCATGCAAAGAGGTGGAAAACGTCGAAAAAGATTAGCGAGCCTATGAGGTAGAGAACATAAGTGGATGCTAAGGATATTGTTAAATCTCTGAACTTCTCATCTCGCAAATACTTCAAGCCGATGGATAAGGTAAATCTTGAGTACTCCCCAATATCGGCCTTGATGGACTTGATCGACTGAATCGTCAAGCAGACAACAGAGAAGGTCATATAGATGACGATCACAGCAAATAGAGCAAATGCTAACAAGTAAAAATATTTTGCATCGTTGGGCTTGTTACCAAAAGAGATGATGAATGTAAGTACAATTGCTGCAATGTATACCCAAAGAAACACAATTGCAAGAATGTCCCCTGTCTTCTCCCCCACAAACGTGTCTGATAGATCCAGAGCTAAAATTCTGAAAACTAGAAAGTAAATTGATAACGCGAACCACGAGAGTAGTATGTTGACGGTTTGATAGATGATCTCAATGACCAATGCAATTTTTCTTCCAAATGAATGCTTGGATACCAAGATTCTGTAAAAGTGTAAGATTGAATACAATGCGGCAAAAAATGAACCATTTAACCAACGTCTTCTTTGGTTGACGAATTCACTGATATGCGAAGGCACATCCGTAACTGCGTATGAATTATGCACATATTGTAACAAATATGATTTCCCACTTTTGGCAACCAATTCAAAACACAAGATTCTGTCTTCTGCTAAATACATGTTAGATTCTAAGACTCCAGCTGGCTTCTTTGTATTCGATTTCATATCTTCTCCATGGAAATATGCTCTCAATGGCTCACCTTGTAGTGCTTCGTATCTGTATGCGCTGAAGGCACCGGGCAAAACAGAAACAAACCCGAATGCACTCTCCATGGGTTTATCCAAGATGTTTGACATTTTGTACTCGAAATTTTGAGCTGCAACTAGCGGGTTGATGACACATTTAGTGAAATCAGAAAGCTGGAAATAGATGAATCTACCCATCTTCTTCCAGATGGAAGATTCATCGTTTGGACTTGCGTGATTGCCCAACATAGCTCTGATTTCACCACATGCACCACCAATCTTTGGATTTTTGAATGCCTTCCATAACTTGTAAATGGAATCTGGCCCTGGCTCTGTGCCCACGTCAAGCAAAACAACCACTTTAGGATTTAAATTTGGACATAGAAAGTTCAAAGCCCATCTATGCGAGTTGATCTTTTGTTTGTTTTCCTCTTTCAACAAAAACATCAACTGCACAGGCACTGTTTGCTCGGTGACCAAGGGAACAGTAAAAGAGTGGTTTGCTCTGTTGTAGTCGAATTTGCCAATACCAAATGTGGTTGTATATTCAAACAAATGGGCATTTACTTTCTCGTCGTTGACCGATTCTTGCATTATACCTTCTTGGAATACACCCAACAAAGTCAGCAACGCCTTTGATTTCTCATTGATCTTGTTTTTACCATCACTGACGATGACAACTACAATCTTTTTCCATGTGTTTTTACCAAAAGGATGTATGCTTTCATCTTCCTTCAAGTTGTACATTGTTTTAATATTTTTGAAAACTCCTTTAAGTGTTCTGCCGAGGAGGATTTCATCTTCATTGTACATCGTACAAACAATCATCAATTCCGTGTCTCTTTGCACGGAGTACAATTTCTGTCTCAACGGGTAGTTTTCAATGTAGTCCTTCCCTAGCGGATTATCATCTGAAAATTCTTTTGGGTCCGTTGTGATTGCATGATATCTCAAGTGAGTGAATTCTGTGAGCTGTTTTGCACCTTTAAAGGGGATTCTGTGTGATAGCTGTGTAGGCACCGGATAGTCGAAACTGTAGTACTTGCCGTCTATAAGCTCAACCTTGTTGTCGCCCTTGTCTGCGAAGTTGGAGTGCTCCAAGCCTTGCTGCTGGTCTTCCTCATTGTTCTGAAACAAGTGATTATTGTCGAGTTCTGGTTCGTCTGGGTCTCTCTCGAAGCTCTGGAACACCGGGCTGGTTTCGCTCTGGTCATCCGAGAAGCCGCTTCCGTCATTCATGAAAAGCGGCTGGTGTTGCTGCTGCTGGAAGTTCGAGTAGTAATTGAGGTTCTGAAAGGAGTCCGAGGGCGAGTAGTCGTAGTTGGGGCCCTGTTCCGGGAAGGCCAGCGATGTGTTTCTCATTGGAGACTGCACAAAGTTGTTTGTCAAAGACTCATCCGGGTTCTCGTACACGCTAACGTGGACCTGGTTCCCGCCCTTCGGCAGGTAATGAGACTCGAGGTCCTGGCTGGACTCACTGTACGGGTGTCCGTTGCTGTGGTCAACGTTACTGCTCACCGCAGCGTCTTCATCGTCGTCTTCGTCGTCGTCGTCGTCGAATGCAGAGTTGAACGGGTCGTACGCGATGTTCGAGTAGGAGCTATCCCGCATGTGGGACACGGCCTGGTGTTTCGGAGACGACGACAGACGGGCGTTCCGGGGCGGTTCAAGTCTGTCCAGTCTTAAGCTTGTCGAGGAGTGGTTTCTGCTGCCATGCGACGGTATCTCCGGACGTGACCCGGCCACGATTTGTGTTTGTGCCTGTGCCTGTGCGCCCGGGATCGGATCAAAGTGGATCTGCGGTGTTCCAGAGACGACGCTCGTCGTGCGGACGTGTCTGCTGTCTGCCTGACCGCTCTCCACGGCTGCCCGGCCGCCGTAACTGTCGAAAACGCTCGAGTGATACGACTCTCCGTCGACGAGATCGTCTCCACTATCGTTATCAAACGCAAACGGGTTGTTCTCTGCTCCGCCGCCAGCAAGCTCGTTCATGCTGCTGCTGCGGTCGTAGCGGTTGTTGTTTCTGCTGCTCATTGCCAAACAAAAATTGCAGAGTTTGCTCTATCCTCTGCCACTTCTTTGCCGCTACAAAACACAAAGTACACAAGTTCGAGTCGTTTATCAGGACCGTCTGGACAGAAGACGGCCCCTTCTATAAATAAATTTCCCCTAAAACGTTTTCAAAACGCGTGCTCAGCTTTTTTTCTCGCCATCACGTCCTTGGCGAAAAATAAACAGGGCAAGCCCCCTCCTGTGCACCCGCCACAGACACCGCCACAGAAGGAGGTCACGGAGGCTCAGCACACGGATGCCGGGGTTGATGACGGGGTTGATGACGGGGTTGATGACGGGGTTGCTGACGACGATGACGGACCCTAGGGGTGTTCTTAAGCGTCGCCGACCTCTGCCGGATCGACGTCGGCATCGTCGTCGTCACTGGAAACGTACTGCTGGTACTTCTCCGAGCGCTGCTGCGCCCGGGCGGCCATCTCTGCGGAGGTCGGCGGAAGACCTTCGTTGGCGATATCCATGTCACGGGCCTCCTTGAACGAGCGGAGCTTGTTGTGGAGCTCCTCGCGGCCGTCAATCAACGTACGCTTCGGCAGCTCGCCGTGGTTGAGGCTCTTGAGCTCGTCTATTTTCTCCCGCTCCTCCCGCAGGAGGCTCAAGATGCGGGACATCCGTCCGACCATGAGCATCTTCTTCCGGATAGACTCGCCAAACAACACTTGGCTGCCGCCGGTAACGGTGTTCTTGTCCTCGCTGTCGTTCTCGGCCACTTTCTCGGCGTGGGCCGCGGCGGCAGATGCCGTCTTCGGTCTCTTGTGCGGCCCGGCGTCAGTGTCGACGGCGGTGCCAGCTTCGGTCTCATCCCGGTTGCTCTCGTCGATCTCCCGGATCAACCTCATGTTCTCCTGATCCAAAGAGATCTCGTCCTTGTTAAGCTCGTCCTCCGTGCAGATGTTCAAAACAGCAGAAAGAATCTCCACCACTTTCTCGCCCACAAACGGCAGTGACCACTCGAAGAGGTTCATCTGGTTCGGAAGGAAGTACGGAGCCGGGTAGGAATCGAACTGCTTGATGTTAAACGACTCGCCATTGTACACCAACACGGCTGCCATATTGTTGTAGGTGCCGCAGTAGTTCGGCGCAGAGAAGATCGTGATCAAGCTCGGGAAACTCGTCATCTCGTTCACCTTGTATATCCGGTACCCGGAGTCCTGCGGCTGGTGGCCCCGCACCACACTCAACAAGTCGTTGTGATTTAAAAACGTCTCCACCGCACGGTAGCTGTAAAAATCGCTGCAGCGGCGCTCGTAGTTGAACGTGTAGTACCGCTTCACGTCGTCTTCGTCAATATCCTCCTCGTCGTACCTCTCCGACGGGTCCGACCACATCAAGTCGCAGAAGAGCCCTTTGCTGGGGAAGTCCTCCGTAAATCGGTCGATCTTCTCGTTGATATCCTCCAAGTCCCACAAGCTGCTCGAGATTCCGGCATGCACACAGAAGAACTGGTGGTTCAACACTGCGCACAAAGGAAGTGCCCTGAACGATCTTGTGGCCGCCTTGTACAAGTGCTCCGAGTACCGGCAGAGACACTCCTTCTGGAACGTGAAGTACGACGTCATCCGCCTGCTCTCGTGGTTGCCCCGAAGCAGCCACATGTGTGTAGGGTGGCTGATTTTCATCGCATAAAGCAAAATCAACACCTCAATTGATCGGTCGCCCCTGTCGACGTAGTCACCCAAGAAGATGTACTGTGTCTCACTCGGGTCGCCGCACATTTCAAACATCCCCAACAAGTCGTAGAACTGGCCGTGTATGTCCCCCACAACAGTTGCCGGCACATCGACGTACAACAGGTTTTGCTCTTCCTTCATGATACTCTCGGCCTTCTCAATAATCCTCACCAACTGGTCCTCCAGGAGCCGGCCCTCCCTTTGGAAATGCTTCATCAAAAACCTGTAATCCGGAACACCATCCTTATCAAAAAGCTCCTCCTCTCTGGGTATGCTGTTGACAGGAGGAAGGACGCTTTTCACAACCCTCTCCTTCGTATCGTACTCGATTCCTGTGTCCCCTACATATACTGAGGAATTCTTGGTATTGACATGGTGTCTCGTACCTAGCTTCTTCAAAGCATTCTCTACCTTGATACTGATTTCTTCTTGCTTTGCCATACTTGCTCACCGTCTGCAACGCAACCCGCTGGCTCTCAATGTGAGCTTGAAAAGAACTACTGTCGCCCGTCACCCATAATCAAGAGAATTAGGAACCGCATTGACGACCTCCCCCATCTTGTTTCCGCACTGCCCTGCGCTGCGCACGAAGCTTTTTCCTCCGCCCCGCCTCGGACCTCTCCCGGGGTATTCAGTCGTTCTGGTTCCGCCCCGAAAACGGCGCAAGACGTTTTTCGGCACAGACGTTCGGCACAGATGCAACGTACACGACCAACACTGGCCGGCGATGTGCAGCAGGTACAACAGGTGGTTGCAGATTACACATCGTAAACTATACAGCAATTTTGTAAACCTTGAATGCGGGGCGAGAGTTTTCTATTTTGTTCGTTCCGTCTTTATCATCATTATACTCCAAGTTTACACAAAGCTCACACTTCTCGGGCAACCCGTTCCCAAAGCCGCTTGTACTTGCTGTCGTCTTCTTTGCTCTGCTCCTCGGCGCTTGGGGGCACGGCCTCGTTGGACAGGTCTGCCAAACGCACTCTCTCGAAGTGCGATAGCTGCTTGTCCAACTCGTCGCTACCCTGGATCAAGACACCCTTAGGAAGCGTCAAGCCGCCAGAATACGCTCTGAGCTGCTCCACCTTCTCCGATTCCTGTCTTAGCAAGTTGAACATTCTCGACAACCTGCCGATGGCCAAGATCTTGTTTCGTAAAGCGATGTTTGCTAGCGTCTTCGACTCCTTGCATGCTTCGTCGTTCTCTCCATCCTTGTTGACCTCTTCCACCGCCTCTCCGTCATGCTGCGAGTGTGTGCCCGATCCCGATCCCTTACTTATAGAAGACGAACGGGACGAACGGGACGAATGTGACGAGCGGGACGACCCTGTCGATAGCTTTCTCGAGCTGCTGGACGCAAGTTGCTTGGACAGGCCAAACAGACGTTTCCTGTCGTTCTCGCCTTGGATTTCAAGCAACGATCTCGCAAGCTCTTTCGACAACGGTGTATCCATCTCTAACTCCTCGTCTGTACATATATTCAAGACGCTGAAAAGAATCTCACACACCCTCTCGGCAACAAAAGGTATCGACCAGGTGAACACGTTCATAAAACTTGGTAGGTGGTACGGCTCTGGCTGGGAACTGAACTGTCTGATGTTCATTGTCGACACATCGTACTTCAGGACGGCTGCCTTGTTGCCATACGTCCCACAGTAGTTAGGGGCGGAAAATAAACTGATAACTGAAGGAAATTGCTGTGTTGGGGTCTTCTTGTACATCCGATAACCCTTATCCTGCGCCTGATGCGCTCTTAATACTGACAAAAGATTGTTTCTCTCTAAGAACTGACACACAGCGTTGTAGGAGTACATATAAGAACAGCCTCTTTCATAGTTCTCGCTGAAATCCTTCACCTTGTGACTCGTTCCATACGGCTCGTTGTCGAAATTGTTGGACGGATCCGACCACATCAAATCGCAGAAGGCACCATGAGATGGAAAATCAACCTGGAACCTGTTGATTTCTTGAACCTCTGATATGTATTTGATGTCTTTCGAAATACCTCCGTGCACACAGAAAAACTGCTTGTTCATTATAGCTGCTATAGGCAACGCACAGAATGACTTCAACGAGGCGTGGTAAACCTCGATCGAGTACTTGACCAAACATTCGCTCTTGAAGGTGAAATGCTGTGTCATCTGCTTGGTTTCGTGATTGCCTCTCAACATGGTGAACGTTTTCGGATGGTTTATTTTCATACTGTACAACAACAATAGCACCTCCAGCGAGTATGAACCTCTGTCGACGTAATCACCTAAAAATAGGAAAGAGGTTTTATCCGGGCCACCGCAGATCTCAAATAGCTTACAGAGGTCGTAGAATTGTCCATGGACATCACCGCACACAGTCACTGGGGGTGGAATTTCCAATAGATTTGGCTCGGCATCGAATATAGACGTCGCCATTTTGATGATTTTTAGCACTTGATCTTGTCTCAATTTACCCTCTCTTTTGAAATGTTCTCTCAAAAAATTGTAATCTGGCAACCCCCCGTGGTTTCCAAACAACTGCTCGTTACTAGGAATCACATCTGTTGGAGCTGGAACAGACTTGATAATTCTGTCAGTAGTTTTGAACTCCTTGCCGTTGTCATCCACGTAAATCGTAGGATCGTGAGTAGCCGGAACATCTCTATTTTTCATCTTTCGCAAAGCATTTTCAATTTTCAGAGTGTTTTCATGCGCTGTCAACTTTTCCTTCGCCGACATCTGTTTCGACATTGTAAACGATGCCCACTGGTGTCCTCGTCTCCTCGTATAGAAGCACTTCAACCCTCCACAATCCCTACATCACTCAATGGCAAGCCTTCTTTTTGACATCCTCTGATATCCATCTTCTCTTGTTTTTCCCTCAAAACGCCGATCGTCGGTAACACCGCCCAAAAGTATTTTTTTCGTTTTTCCGGGCTGTAAAAGTTTTCTACGTCCTTTTGCACTCCGGAGTTGTTAAGGGCTTCGACTGATAATGGAACGGAGCACTAAGCAACAGCCCCATTTGCCTGACAGTCTAACTTCAGATAACAAAAATGAGTGAAATCTTTTTAGACGATTTGGGAACTCTCATTGCAGAGCCACCTAACAAGACTTTGCTCCCGTTTCCAACGGATCAGCAGGATGCAAACTTCGAACTTGGAGTTTCAATGATAATCCACGGTTGGTACACACTCACAACGGCCGTTGACAACTTGTGGGGAGGCCCCCAGTCTGCTGAAAAGAGAGACTGGATTTCCGGAGTTGTTGTTGATGAATTTTTGAACAACCAGGAAATCGATATAATATACATCCATGAACTGTTGTGTGGGGTAATGGAAGATGAGTTTGATACCGTGATAGAAGATCAATCGACCATTCCGGTTGCACAGAAAATAATAAACTGTTATAAACAGTGCCAGGACCAGCAGTTTGATGACATCAAAGCAATGTACTCGAAGTGGTTGGCTAAGCAACAGCAGAATACACAGAAGATCGTTGCAAACATTGTGAACGATCCATTGAATCCTGATGTGAGTGACGATGACGAAGACGAAAACGAAGGTGATGACGATGTTGAAATGGACTACGATACAGTCGAGCTGGTCCAAGAAACGAGACGAAAGCAAGAGCCAGTGGTAGATGAAGATGGGTTTACTATTGTGAGTAACAAAAAGGGAGGACGCTAGAAACGAATCACGCAGGCTTTATATTGCTATAAATCTATCTACAAAATTTTCTATCTGTCAACACATGAATTAGTATCAATTTTGAGGTAAACCTCATTCGTGGCTCAGCTCACGTATGGCTTGCTGTTATTATTGGTATTATTATTACTGGTAATAGCGTTGTTGGTGTTCAAATTGCCATTCGAGCTTCGGCTTAGCTGTATTTTGAGAGAACCGTCACTATCTCTCCGATCGATTGAATTTGGACGTCCTCCTTGGCGCTTCCAAAAACCTTCGGTAAATACTCCGCTACCGTTTCTCATACCGAGACTAGGAGACGTGACAGTGTTTCTTTTCCAAAAAACTTCAGAAAACGAAGGACTGGTATTCCCGTTGAAACCATTCAAGCTGCTCAATTCACTTTTGCCATGCTGCAAAGCATAGTGATCTCGCAAAACTACGGGATTTACTCTGAAGAGCTGGATATGTGTACCAAACCAGATACTCTGTTTCAGAATATTATCATAGTAGACGCTGAGGTCAACGACATTGCTGTAACCTTCGGCAAAAATAGACGTAGGTAGAGTTGTGGGTGATGATGCAGCGGGTGTGGTTGGAGACGACGAAACAGAACCAAGCTTCCATGATCCGAAACCCCATGAAGAGCTTGCTTTTTTGAACACCGAAAAGCCTAAGCTGATTTCAGCTAGTAGTCCTTTAGCAGCAAAACTATTATAATTGAGAAAAATGTTGCCCCATAGCAATGAAATATACCATCCCAATGTAGCCCTAGTCCACTTGAATTTCAGAGGCTGGAACTCCATTCTTAATGGATCGTATATATCAGACTTTTCTATTTTACTGAAAAGTGAATCTAAATCTCGCTTGAGCAACTTTTGAATTATAGCTGAGGCATCCTGAGGTTGTTGCGCTTTAGTTTCATTTGTTGCTCGTATGCTACCTGCATCACTGACAATTTTCAGACTTTCTCTCAACAAATCAAATGCTTCTTTACCTGACCATTTCTGGTCAAATTTTTCGTAATAAGCCTGCTTCTCTTTGGATCTGGCTGTCATTCCAAGTGGTAACTCAGCATTGAAGACTTCATCATTAAATGGCGTTACTGCAGCATCTCCATTATCTGTTTCCTTACTCACATCAATAGATGCCTGCCCATTGACGCTAGTGTTATTGTTGCTATTGTTATTATTACTATTGCTATCATTAACATTGCTGCTGTTACTATTGCTGTTATTACCATAATTATTATCAGCATTACCGTTGTTGTTAATAGCATTAAAACTTACGTTCATTGGATCAACAGAATCATCGGTGAAATTCGAAATGAAACCAGAGGAAATACTTGGGATTGACAACTGAGAAGTTTGCTTGGTAACCGCAGGCATGCTACGCATTGAGGGTATGCTTTCTAATGTATTCTGCGTAGACTGTCTACTCAATACAGGGAGATCTAAAGACTCTTTTGATTCATTATCGATTTGGGAAATTGGTCTTTGTAGTTCTTGGGAAGATTGTATCTGCTGCTGGAGCTGCAATCGTTGTTGTTGGGTTTCGCGTTCGTATTCCTTTCTTTCTTTCTGTATCATATCAGTAAATAGTTGGTCTGAAACCCGTTTGATATTAGCAGCCAACCTCGCAAATGTATTTGCATTTTTCGCAAATACATACATCAAAACTATGGTGTCATAAGGATCTCTGAGAATTGCATGGCAACATGCACTGAAAATTAGTGATAGATAATCAAGTTGCACTATAAAGTCATTCGGTACATTGTTGTATTTCGAAAGTTTATTGACAACGTGAATCAAGCTGGTGGATGCTGCATAAGACATCTGTGATGGTGGACAGCGTGAGAGATCCTTTACCCTCCTGTTACCCATTACCTCCCTATTCTCTCTTCTATTATACGCCGATATGGTTGCATGAAGAGGGATTAGGTTATAGAGAATTTCAACGAGTGGAGGTATCATTACAAAATCATAATCAGAGCTGACGATATTGCATATATGTATAGTCAGAAAATCTCGGTAAGAGGTTGGTGTAGTCGAGGTTCTCAATAATTGTGGTAATGAATCATATAGATGGGCATCGAAAGAAGCAAGAAGCTTTGAGCTCAGTCTGAAATCTGCTGTTATTATTAGCAAGAAGTAGACACATAGCTTAACAAAACTAGCGTGCTTCTTTTCGTTTTTGAACTTGAGGATGTAAAAAAGCAATAAGACAAAAAAATCAGGGCCAACAAGTTCGGCAAAATGTGCTCTGAATCTTGCATTGCATTGGAAAAACTCTAAAAGTATCATCATCAACTCTAATCCCCAAATATGCAATTCTTTGTCATCAATCAGTTTTGAAGTTTTCATGAGATATGAAAAAGTATCCAAATCATTATCAACTATAGGTTTGAACAAAGGAGCTGTGAAAGTTTTGATAATTATTTGGATATCTTTAGAATTTGTTATTTTACTCAAAAAAATTCTTGATCTTGTGCGAGGGACATCGTTGTTGGACAAGATATTATGTTTGAAAAGGAAAGATATATCCTTTTTCGGTAACGGATAAACAACCATCAAAGTAAACAACTGAAGAGAGTTTGTTACCATTAAGATTCTCAAGTTTTTGTGCTCCTCCACGGGTATATCTAACCCGTTTATGTTACTACTGACGTTTGTGTTACTGCCACTGTTGCTATCATTAGTACGGATTGATCTTGCAATTGTATTCCACAAGGAAAGGCAAAGAATGTAAAACTTTCGGCCATCAGTCGCAGCGACAAGTACTGTCAAGAACCTAGAGCCAGAGCTGACTACATCAGCCGGCGGAATATATATACTTTTGGAGAACAAAACCAACATCAACCGAACAATTTCCAACCTATTTGAATCAATGTTCACTTTCGTATCACGGTAATTGCCTTGCACTTCCAGTCCTGGTTCCCATACGATTGGCTGATAATCGTTGGCTAATATCGGAGAACTATATTCACTTTTAGCTCTAGATTCCACAGTGAAGTTTAAGGTGAAAAGCAAGTCCAGACAGGCATTGACCAGTTCTGCGCCAATGGGTTTTTCTGCGTAAACCATCTCATCATGGTTGACTTTGACGGAATCACCGGGAGAGTTTGTACTATTCTGATCGCTAAAGCTCACTGCCCCCGAATCTCTTGGTTCTTGCACCTCGTCGATGCTCCCAATGGTGCCTGAGTTGGTATCATGATCCTTGCCATCTTCGTCTGCAGAACTTGAGTAGTTAGGAGTGTGATAAATTCTGTTCCAAAAAACCTCACTCTCGATGTAGTCCAAGTGCCTCTTCTCGTAGAGGAACGGCAGCACCACAGAGAGAATGCGTACACAGTTTAGTAGCTGGTTTGTAGGGAAGACGGAAAGCCTGACATTCTTGAGTTTGGATAGATAGATCAGCCTGTTGACAGTATTGAGTATCAACTTCGTGAACCCTTCTATATTGTTGTCTCTGATGAACCGGATGTCAGGCGGGTTAAACACAGACACGACGTCGTCGATCGATGTTGGCAGCTTCCAAAAGGCACTCCAGTACGAGCTGGTTTCTCGTACATCTGCCCTCTTGTCCATCAGCTTCGAAATGTGCGATTTCAGCTTCGTTCTGACTTCGTTAGATCCCATTGTAAGTTCTGTTTTATTGTGGTCAACACAACGACTCTGTCTTCCTGCTGTTCGATCCGGGCCTCTCTTGACTTCCTGTACCCTTCTGCTGACTGTGTATCCACACAGATATGTCCTTGCCTCTGTCTGCGCCCTGAGCCTACGTCCACACGTACCTCCGCTGTGCTGCTGCCTCTTACCACCGGGATCTTTCTTTCTCTCGTCCTGCTCCATGCCATGCCTGGCGCTCTCTCTTTCGGGCGAGTGCTTCACCACAACCCAACTGAGCCAGGGCCCGGGCCTCAGATCTGCCGGGGGAGATCGCACTCCAGCGGGACGTGTGCTCCAGCCGGGCCGCTTGTGGCAGGCGTGATAGTAATATATGCGTTGCAAACTATAAACCGTGAAGGGATGGGAGGGGTAACTATGTAGTGAAAAGCAGAGAGGGAAATAGAGAAGAGAAAACCAAAATCGAAATAGCAGCTGTGCTACAGCCTGGAGAGAAGAGGGAGTTAAAGAAATGAAGGGAAAAAAAACCAGGTATCACCGGGTCATGGGTGTCATGCCCTGGGGTGGAGGCATGTAATTGCATGACAGATACATCAGAACTCTTCGTTGAAGCTCAACGGACCGTATCTCTGGACGTAATCGTTCACCTGCATCTCCTTATCGTTGAGCTCCTCAATGCCTCTCTTTACACCGCCGGGATTGCCCTGTGCAGGGTAAAAGTCGTTCAACATCTGCGAGCGGTTCACAGAGGAGTGATTGAGCTCCTCCTCCCAGCAGGACAGAGAAGAAGCGGTTGATCCGTTGTAGTCCAACGCTGGCGGACCGTTCATTCCTAAGTGCGCAGGCAGTGGCACTCTTCTGCTGTTGTTCTGAAGCTGCTGCTGCTCGTAGTCGTTGATGTAGGCAGCATTGTTCGACGTGTTGGCCTCTGGTAACTTGTACCCGTTCGATATGCTTTGTCTGATCCTCATGCCCAGAGTCTGCAATCTCTCGGAGGTAGCATCCTGAGGGGCGGCGCTCTGCTGTTGCTGCTGCTGCTGCTCAAACCCGCTTCTTTGATGTCTCTTGTAAACTTGCATTGTGTGCTTGCTGTCGTCGTAGGTGACTGTATAGTCTGAAGGCCCTTTCTAGTCTTAGAAGGATGAAACAAGCGGTCCCAGTAAGCAACCTTCAAACTCTCACAACCTCCTTAACTAAATGAGTGGGGGCGGATCTGTCGCATCAAATTTTGCGTCATATATATTACGTAAGCTAAAGCTTTGTTTGCTTTATTCATGATTTAACTTTATCTGAAATCTTTTAATGTTTCTGTCTCTACGTCTAAGTCTAATGCTACAGGAATTGCAGCTTCTTCTATTTATAATTGAGAATGTTCTTCTTGGCCGACTTCATGCCCAGCGAGCTCATAGAGCTTTGACGCGTTGCGGTGGTCTCATCGGCAGCGTGGCTTGAGTACTCAGCTCCGGCTGAACCTATGTTCGAGATGTCATCTCTCATGGAGTGTCTCGACCCACTGACCAGCATACCAGCGTAACGGTGTTGAGAATGGTGAGAGCTGTGGCGGCCACCATGGTGGCTTCCGTGTTGACTGCCAGCCGAAGAAACAGGCCTGTGTCTGGAGGACGTCGTGTGTGAAAGGGTGGTGGTCAAAGGAATCTGGGAGAACTGGTTGAAACTGTTGTTGCTGCTACTGGCAAGACTGTTTTGCGCATTCCTGCTCTTTGAGTGGACGTTTCTGCTAATCAAAGATTTCATCAATTCTTGGTAGTTTAATCCAGTGGTGACGTCCAGCTTCATTTCGCTGATTTCGTCCTTGAAATTTTTTGAAAATAGCTCGACCAATGACTCATGCTGCAATCTCAATGTATCAGGTATAATCAAGCCGTGAAGCTTCAACAACTTGTTCAATAGCTTACACATATCGTTGTAGCACTCTTTCAATTTCTTGGAATCCTCCACGTACTCTTCTTCAGTTTCTCCCACATCAATTGACGGGTCCTTGGTGAAGAAGACCTTGAATTGTCCTGCTCCACCATTGACAGGGGAATCTACGGTACCAGCCAAAACTCTGCTCACACTGTTAAACACTGTACTTGATGCAATAGATGGCAAGCTGATGTTGTTCTTCAAGTTTTGGTTGATCAAAAATTCAAAGTTGGATAACTCGTCATTTTTGCCCATCAAAGATCTAATTGCATTTTTAATAGGAGGAATCTTAATCACGGTAGTGTTTTTAATCTCCGACCTATTCATCAAAGTTGGGAATGTCATGAAAGTTTTATAGGTGATCTCCTCAGTCCACAAGTTGGTAATGCTAGTTGCACCAGGTAATCTTCTTGTGTTAATGAAAGTATTCAAGTTTTTGTTATCGACGTATTGCTTTGCCATGAACGACAATTTACCAGCATGACTTTCCTTTTTAGGAGTAACCGTTTTGATGAATAAGAATCTGCCAATTGTCGATTCGTTAAGTAATTTATGAGCTTCCTCTTCGTTACTGATAATTCGGGACCCTGGATAGAGTCTGTTCAATCTGCTATGCACACTAGTGATATGTTCATATGGCAGACCTTCATAAACAAATTCTTTACCACGAATGGACTCCGGAAATCCTAAACCAATGAAGGCAATCTTGAAGAAAGTAGATTCAAGTCTATCGACATTTTCTAGTTCAGCATAAAGTTTACCCAGCTCAGAATGGCAAACAGATAAGCCTAGTAGGTCAAAATTGAATTTCAAGTAGGCTTCTAACATTTCTGTGTATATATCAACTGCCTGCTCCAATTTGTTACCCTTTATGAAATTGTTAGCAATGATCTTGAACAAATCGACCTTTCTCTTGAATGCTGTTTGACTTAGCAGCTTAGGCTTGACACATCCTGGAAGATAAGTGTCAATATCCCATTCCCATGTGTTAGCCAGCAATTCTAAACTCAAAGCCGCTTGGACATAATTTTTTTTACCTAGATATGCTTCATACATGTCACAAATGAAGCTTTGAAATAATTCAGGTCTATCCACATTCATCAAGTAGCTTGAAATATTCAACCTATGGAAAGTACGATCATCATCGAACTCTTCACCGGTAGGAACTTGCTTCAGTTCAGACAACGAAGCTAAGTAACGTGATAAGGTTTTCACCAATTTCGTAACTTCCAAATATGCTTCATCTTCAGTATCCATTTTTGTTGTCATATTCTTGAAGGATGAAACAAGGCTCTGAATTTCAGTCGACTGTGGAGAGTAAACAGTATCATTTGCAAATAAGTCATAAAGAGAAGTCACTGATTCTTTTTCAAGATCAAATAAATTGTCTTTTGCAACTAGCTCGGCGGCTATAACTGACCAAACAATTTTCACACCTGTATTCAAGCATGCCTCATTCCTCTGCATTGATAGCAACAAAATATACTTTAACAAAGTGTAGTTGTTCATCGCAATAACAGGATTTTGGAAGCCTCCAAAATTCAGTAACTGGAATCGAGTTTCATCTTCAGGGGAAACTTCAGCTCCTAGCAATTCCCACGAGTTAGTAACAATACCGGAGATTTTAGTCCTCAAATCAGTAGTCAATCCAAAGCATCCTTTTCTTGGAGTGGACTCCAAGTGTTCAATGGAAACAGGTTTGGCAGTTGCAGTTTTGCACAGAAGAGTGATATATTTACTCCACATTGGCACTACGTTGGAGCTAGGCTTTGGCATGTACGGTTCGACCAGACGCAACAACAAAAATGAGCCTTGCAAGGCAATTGAATGTAAAGACAACCAAGACTCATGAGGGTAGAAAGGCGCTTCTATCATAGCTCTTGTCATTTGTAGCATTGAGGTAACAGAATTAACAGAGCTCAGTGAAGGTATCTCAAATTTCGAAATAAGATCGCTATATGCACCAAGATGAGTATTTTCGGCCATTTGGTAAAAATCAGTACTGTAAACTTCAAAAATTTTGGACGTATAAGTTACGATGATTGAAAATTCTACCAATACTTCGACAAAAACAACGTCGGTGACAATCGAATCCATTGTATTTTCCTCAAATGGAAAATGGTTTGGGAACAACTGAGTGAATGTTCTCTTCTTCTTGAAGTGTCCATTTGTTGAACAGTAAGCGTAGTACTTATTGAATTCTTGAGCTAAAAGGGGCAAAAGCTTTATTAGAGCGATGTAAATGCTCTTTGATGGATCGACAAAAATCTTCTCCTTTCCGAAACATACACTGCAGACAGACAAATAAATACCAAGTGCTAATCTCGAACAATCTAAATCCATCATATCATTGGCGAAAATGCTGAGGACCACGTCCAAAGAGTTGGTCAACAATTTGGTGATATCTTCATAGTTCCCTTGAAAATAAAATGGATTGTTTAGCAACCTATTGATGAAAAATAACTTACTAATAAGAAACTTATGTTCCCTAGTTCTTTTCTTATTTGCTAATGCAGTTAAAGTTGTGTCTTCAAGAGATCCCAAACCTTTCAACTTGTTGGTCGTCATCCATTCGACAGCAAATTCTATCAATTCCGTAGTGCTGAACATTTGCTTAAAAACATCAAGGTATAATTCCAAAGTGTCAATAACCAATAATTGATCTGCTAAGATACTGTCTACGTTAGTGCCCAAAAAATTGGTAATAGCATTATTGAACACATAGACCTGACTCTTGAATTCGTTGACGTCATTTATGCATTGAGAACATATTCTAGCAACTAAGAATGAAGTTCTGCACAAAGCTCTACCATTTGCGTTCCAGTCCTTGTTGAAAGTACTGAAGACACTTGTCATGGAAGCAAGTAAACGCTCACCAATTCTTGGAAAAAATTTAGAATACTCCAAGATCATTTTATCGAAGAGTGATACATACTCTTGATTTCTTGCAATAGTAACATCCAACAAGTGAACAATTGCATCAAATAATGCTTGCTCTAATTTTGGCAAATTGCTTTGAATAGCTGCCTCAGTGGCAGATATCAACTCAAAACAAAAGCTGGAAAAAAACCTAGCCAAAGTGCCCAAGTTAATTCTTTTCAATTTACTCAACATTTCAATGAATGCAGACTCGTTGGCAACAAGATCTTGGCTGAAATTTTGTTTCCAATTCAAGATCATGTTACCGGTCAAATCTCTATTATAGGCCTTACCAACAACTTCCAAATCAATTTCGACTGTAGCACAAGGAGTGGAATCTTGTGAAAAAAATTCTATACTGACTGGGGTTCTGGAATTGACACCGTTGCAGTGAACCTCATTACCAAATCTGAGTAAGTATTTGGTGGTACCGACATAGTTTGACTCAACAAAGAGATCAAAGATTAAATAATCCTTTCCATTATCTGGGCGGTCACTCAACCCTCTTATAACAATCAACTCCTGGATGGACTCCTCTGGTGAAACAGAAAGGAAGTTCCAAAAAGGCAAAAGTTCTTCATTTGTACCCTTACCAAACATCAATGACTTGCTGGATGATCTGACGTGAACAGTCAAGAAGCTAGTGTCATTTAACTTCAAACTTTTGTTGACAATTCTGTTCAACTTGAGGTACACCCTGCTTGTGTCTTTTTCTAATGGGTTGAAATTCAAGGTAGGAATACCTGCCCAGGCAACAGTGTTCAATTCATCGTTTGTACCTGAAATATCACTTAAAATTCTCTTACTGTCACTATTCAGTTTCAATTCTTTAATACTTAGAATAAGTTTTTCCGCTCTCGGATTGACGGCAACACCTCTACTAGATCCACTGATGATTCTATCGACCAAATCACCCCAGCCGTGATTAACCATGGTTAAGGATTTGGCCATCATCTGGTTCATTCCTGTAAATAACTTGACCTCCTGGTTTTGGCCATCCATGAAAGAAGAGAATAATTTGATGGTAAATCTATGTGATTGGCCAGAAACTAAGTGTCCTTTTCTTTGGGAGAAAATACGAGTAATATCTGCGACACCGGCACAGATGCCCTTACGGATGACGGGCAACACCGAGTTCCCATCGGATACCCGGATAGTCTCGGTCAAAAGGGCGACCAAGTACACATGATTCGCTTCGATTTCAACTGCGGGGATGTTTGTGAACAAGGCAGCAGCCAAGTTGTCCAACTGGAGATTCTGGTCGGCTCCAATGTTAATGCAAAAGGCTTCGGTCAACCGTTTCTTGACGTTACGTAGATACATGTATGCTTTCATACCTTCGTACCCCTTGGGGAAAACCGTAGAGGTTCCGATAACTTCCTTGAAGTCGACCATGATGTTAGACGGGATGGATTCTTGGAATTTGCTGTTCTTTGGTGGAACAAAGGACACGTTTGAGGAGGCAATGTAGTTCGGTGATAGGGCACAGAACACTTGGCTTTGGGCGATACTGGCGGGGTTGACAATGTCACCCTCAGTGGAGTTGAACTGGCACAACTCGGCAGTGTTGTAGTCACGGGCCAAGATCGATTCCTTACCATCGATGTCTGATTTGGAATGGAGCGAGCGGTTGATCAACCCACCACCGGACGCCAAGAGCTTGGCAAACTTGCCCATCAAAAGAATGACGTTTTTCTTTGCCATGGCCTCCTCATGCTTGGTGAGGAGGTTGTAATGCAAACTGATTCTGATGTCATCCAGCTGATTGTAGATCTTGCACAACTTCTCATAATAGTCAAAGTTGTTTTTTGAGTAGACCGCAAATAGAGTGGACGAGACGGTTTTGAGAGTGAGCTTGATCTCGTCGGCTAAGTCCTCGGACCGAGTTGCGCTTGTGAGGGGCAATTGTGGTTTGGCCTGCTTCTTGACCTTTGAGGCACCAAGCGAGTAGTCCGAGTCGACGAGCGAGGAGAAGTCGTCATACTCGTCGTAGAAGGTGTTGTTGAAGATGGAACTGTCGAAGTTGGCGTCGAGGTCGGCGAGGTTCTTCGAGTTATCGATGTCCAGCTGGTGGAGCACCTTCACGCAGTCCATAGGGAAGATCGAGATCGAGATTGTCTGCTCAGGCAACCGCTTCACATCAATCGAGGCAGAGATGAAGTCTGCAGGCAACGGCTGCACCACGCTGTAGCCCCTGGCCCACACGAGGCCCGAGCTGATCGGCAACGTCTCAAAAATGTACAGCTGATCTCCCGGGTAGAGGTTTTTCAGCTGCTTCGTGATCTTCTTCGAAATCTTCTCAGAGACTGTCGGATCTTCCATCGGTAAGAACGCCTTTACCACCTCCGCCTGTAGTAGCTTCTCGGTGGCTGTCCATGGCACCAGAGATGACGAAGAGGTGCTCATTTTCGACGAGCTCGATCCTCCTGGCTGCATTGCCAGGCCCTTTCTCGGAATGCTCGTGTCCATTGTAGCTCTTTAAGTGTGGACAGATCTGACGCCTCCTTTCAATGCCGAAGATCAGACCCCAGCCATCTCCCTCCCACGTCTTCCTCCCCACATCTTCCTCTTTTCTAATTCTTCTTCACCTCTGCGGTTTGCAATCTGGCTGCCAAGCCGCTGCAACAACGGTCGACCCTCCTCTGTGGCTGCCAAGCTCGCCGCTCGGCAGCCAAACAACGGCCCAGCGAGCTGCACCTCTCGCTAAGTTATGTCTCGCTGGCCTTTTTTCGGGATTTGTGCTGCCGACGCGTCGACCAGGCGGCTCAGAGAACCGGGGGGAGGGAACGTGAGGGGGGAGGAAATACTTGAGATGAAGAGCCTCCTTGGTGGCGTAGGGCACGGGGCACAGGGCACAGGGCACAGGGAAACAATAAATGGGACAGAGCCTCCACTCCACTTGACTCTGACGATGGCGTACACAGACTACAACACGTTTCTCCTGCTAGGCGACTCGATCACTGAGTTCGCCTTCAACCAGTTTCCAGGCCCTGACGAGAACGTCCAGTTCAGTCTAGGAGCGGCGCTCCAGAATGCATACGCTAGACGGCTGCAGTTACTCCACCGGGGGTTCAACGGGTACAACACGCGTGACGGCGTGCCACTTGTGAGGTCGATCTTGCGCACAGAGCACGATGCGGTACCAGACTCAAAGAAGATCCAGCTGGCCTACGTCTTCTTTGGCACGAACGACGCGTGCCGCAAGGGCACGTCGCCGACAAACAACGAGCACATGCCGCTCGACCGCTTTGTCGCCAACATGACGGCGATCGTGCACGAGTTCCGGCAGCGGGGTATCCCGCTCGTCGTCATCACGCCGGGTGTCCACGACCAGAAGCTCTGGGACACCACGCACCCCGAGGATCTTCTCACGGGCGACTGCCGGGACAACGAGACGAACAAGCTCTACCAGGACGCGGTGAAGAAGCACCTCGGCGACGTTGTCCCAGTGCTTCCATTGTACGATGAGACCATGGCTTGGATCGGGAAGCACGGCTCCGAGAAGGCCCACAGCGGGGACTACTCAGAGATCCTCTCTGACGGCATCCACTTCTCCGGCCTAGGCTACCGCATCCTCTACGATGCCCTCATGAAGCTCATCGAGAAGCACTATCCCGACCGCGTGCCAGCGAACATGCCTCTCAAGTTCCCCCACTACAGTGAGCTCACCGACGAGACCTTTGCCCACATCGACTGACTGGCTGAATCCACTTCTTGTTTGCTCCAGTTATCGCTGCTCTCCATCCCGCGAGCGGGAGAGTGGGATGAGCCACGGACACCACATGATTTGGTGGGTCGGCCAGTACATGGGCCCCAAACACCATTGGGGCCTCCAGAAACAGTATTGTTTTGTCTAGATATTTCTTTTACGGTTTAGTTAGACAGTATCCTAAAATGTACAACATACCCTAGAAGCGTTCAGCCAGTAATTGGAAAATCAAGCTACCGGAAATCGAAAAGTGTTTGCTGCCGCCACGCCACGACCATCTTAAATGGCTATCTGGCTCGGGGAAATCATCTACATTGCGGTTAAACCGATTTTTAAAATCTATTTCATCATTGCCATTGGGTACACTTTGACCAAAAAAAACATTCTTACCGTCGAAACTTCCAAAAACATCAGCACCATCGCAGTCAATGTGCTTATACCATGTTTAGCTTTCCAGAAAATTGTCAGCAACATTTCTAATGATGACATCCACCAGATAGCAACTATTGTAATTGTATCTTTTTTCCTCATGGGTCTGGGCTCTTTGCTATGCTTCATCTTTGGGGTTGCAGCCGGATGCCCGAAGAACTGGTGGGGAGGCCTCATTTGCTGCGGCCTATTGCCGAACATCTCAGACTTACCAATCGCTTATCTACAAACAATGGAGTCGTCATCAATCTTCAACGACATTGATAAAGGTGTCAGTTATGTCATGATCTATTTCACTTTGCAAATGCTGGTGCAATTCAACTTCGGAGCGTTCAAGTTGATAGAAATGGATTTCCACACCGAAGCCAGATTGGAAGCAGCAAAGAAAACATCTTCCCAAGAGGAAAAGCTAGAAACAGCAACTACGGTAGATGATCAGCATGAAAACAACCCTTCGATAGTTATATCTTCTTCTTCTTCGTCTTCTGATATCGATCTTCAGTCAACTACGGAATCACTTACATTGCAGCGACCGCACGTTACCTTTGTGGGAGAGCGTCCCTCCCAAAATGATATCCCCCCACTGCTGACCACAGTATCATCCAGATCTACACTCTCAGACGAACAGCAACAACCTATGCTGAGAACCACCACAACGGGTTCCTCATTGTCTTCTGCTATTCGATGCACAGAACCACTATCGAGAACCTTGTCTGTTCCTCGAATACTGCTTGGTAACGATGTTCTCGCAGATCAGGTCCCGGAGGGTATCAATGATATAGTCAGAGTTTATTCGAAGTACGAATTCCTGACGCCAATTACGGAAGACATAAGAACTTCTACAAGACAGGCACAGACGTTCTTTTCCAAAGCAGTAGACTTTTTGCAATCAGTGAATTATTACCATCTGTGCAAGTCAGTTCTTAATTTGTGGGTTGCATCAACGTTGAAGATTGTATCCATGACGATGATTATCTCAATAACGATTTGTATGATTCCCTGGGTACAAGCGTTGTTTGTGATTACTTCCCAGGCACATGTCCCTCCAGCACCCGATGGCGATCCTCCGCTTTCCTTTATCATGGACTTAGCAGGATATGTCGGCGCAGCAGAGGTTCCATTTGGGTTACTCATGCTTGGCGGTACAATAGGCCGTTTGAATTTGTCAACAATTCCTCTTCGTGTATGGAGAGTTCCTATTGCTGTAACATTTGCTAGACTATTCATTATGCCCATTATAGGATGTGCATTCAATTCCAAAATATATCGTGATGGTTTATTCTATGACGAGAAAATTCTTTACTTCATATCCAACATCAACTTTTGCCTACCTCCTGCAACCTCACTTCTTTATATTACTGCATTTTATACTCCTATTGATGATAAACCACATTCTCAAATGGACTATTTGGCTCTTGTTTACGTCTTTCACTATCTTTTATTGGTCATATGCCTCCCATTTACCACTACTTATACAATGAAAATCTCGTTAAATCTATAAAAGCGTTTGAAATACTATTCTTTTAATAACTCGGATAAATTCCTTCTAATAGTATCATTGTCCTTTTCTTCCTGCGTCTCCATCAACCATAAATAAAGACTCCATGCGCTCATTGTAAACCAACTGAAAACTAAACAGCCCAGGCAGCTGACTACCCAAATAATACTGACCCCAATCAAGAAGCACAAACCTGGCCACCAATAAACCCACCATCTAAAACCACTAAGAACATAGTCAAGTTTTACATAAGCTTCCACAACAAAAACATCATTCATATCTAGCTCGACCAAAAGACTCGTTCCAGTAAATTCCTTATAATCTAGTTCGCCATCGAAAAGAATCAATCCAGTGAAAAAGCTTTTACTAGGAAATTCTTGAAAAGTTCCATAGGAATTCAGCAGAGCAAGAGTTTCCATGTGTTTCATGTGATCGTAAATATCCTCGTATGTTTCTTTTCTTTGTAAAAGGCTGCTCACATTTTTTACGGACAGTAGGTTTTGTACTCCTTGAGGAACAAAAAGGCTAAGTATCCATTTTGGAACAAAATAGTCTAGCACTCCTAGTTTCGACTCTACTCCCAAATTGTTTGGCTCAACCCCGCTTAAAAAAGGTACACTTTTTGTGTATGATTTACCGATAACTTCGGACCAGGACTTAAAAATTCTGTCAGTACGGTATAAGCTGAACTCATTCTGCGAATCAACCATCGAGATCGCCTTAAAAGGCCAGTTTCTGCTTAAATGCCCGCCCAAATCTGGGCTATTTGAAGGTTTCAAAGACGATTTATGAAGTATGGGAGGCTTTTTATCGTTGTAAACACTAACACGTACACCCCCTACAGTAGATCCTTCTGTCAATTTCAGATACCTTATATGAACTGTAAGTACTTGTTCAATCCTGGTAAAAGCATTTGTATTTGCATTTTTCCATGGTCTTACTTGCTCAAGGGCAGCTTCAGTCATATTGTAAAATGCGAATGGACCCGTTTCTTTCATGTATTGAAACTGCAACACCATTGGGGGACTTGCCTCCGGAATGATGCTAGACTGGAAGTGAAGATAAACTAGCACTGATGAGGGTAGTAGTACAAAAAACATCGTGAAGATTGTGATACAAACGTAAATCCATGACTTCCATATTTGCAAAGGAAAACCAAAATTTATGATCATGATGTCGTGGTTATAATGAGGTTATCACATTTAACACCTCTCAATTGGCTAAAGAACATGAGATTGAACAGGAGGAAAGCATGTCCTTAGATGGAGAAAACGGTTAATCTTCCTTAATACATACTGTCGCACATGTTGCCTACAAAAAAAATTCCGATGCCTGGGCATTTTATGATTCGAGTCTAACAACTGTAATATAGTTTTAACAAAGTATAGAAAAATACACATGAAATTGAACGAGAGAAACTCTAAAATTAATATGTACGTATGCAATATGTAAAATGTAACAAAAATAGATGATAATGGAAAAAAAGTAGTGGTAATAGCAAAAGTACTAGTAATGATAATGTGATAAAAGTAAAAAAAAAAGTGATAATAATAATGATAATAATAGTGATAATAATAATGATAATAATAATGATGGTAATAATAATGATAATATGATAATAATGATAATATATGATAATAATAAAAACAATAGTATGCAATTGTGCCCTGTTCAACGTGTATATTTAAAAAATTCTATCCCTGATCAGTACGCGTTGAGGCGGTCTCCTGGAAGTTCGGGAACAATGTTAGGTATATCTCTCTTCAGTTTGAGATAGCCTTCTCTACTCACTCTGTATGTCTTTTCTGTGGCATCCCTAATGGTTCCACTCATTGAAATCTCTAGAAATGATGAGGAAGATGCATCATTTGAAGTAGCATTCCATCCATCATGTATCTTACTCAAAACCATGTCATCCATAACCGTCAGATCATTGTAATCGAGTTCTCTGATCCTGTCAGCTAAAAAGTTCTCAAATAAATTTACTTCTTCGTTATATTCCAACAATCCATTTGAGAGATAGGCCGTCAGAGCATCTGTGCTTCTCAACCTTTCTCTTATTTCCGGGTTACTACCATCAAAATATATCTTTGTTCCTGTGTCATATCCATGGTTATGGCTTGGGTCAATATCTAGCCCACTGAGAGTATGAAAACCTCCACTCAGATCGATCATTTCATCATCGAGTTCATCGTTTCCTAAAAATTTGTCGTCTTGAGCTTCGTTTTCGTCAATTATACTCTCCAGGGACTCAATATTAATTCTGGAATCTCCATTTCTATGTAAGCCTAGTGGTTTCTCAACTTTGAGCGAAGGAAGTTTGGGCTCGTCATTAACCATCAATAACTTACTTTTAGCGTGGAACTTTCTAGTGGAGTTGTTAAAATCGTTCAGCTTCTGCAAAAATGATTGCATCTTTAGTTCATCATCGACTAGAATGAACTCATAATTCTCCTTCTCAATATCTAAGTCGTGATCCCATTCTGGAGGACATGAGAAGTGTTTATTTTCGTTGTCTACTATGATACCATTGCTTCCATTACTTACCTCTGAAATCTGGTTCAATTCTAGCGATGATAAAGATGAAGACAGTGAAGAAATCGGAGAGTGCTGTTCTTTCTTGTCAGTAGACCCTTTGGAAAAACTCAGTAGTTTACCGAAAACTTTGGATCCATTAGTCGTGGAATTGCTATTGCTATCGTTAATCGCAGAAAGAGATTGCGATTTGTTGAAGATCCTGCCCATCCAATTTGAACCTTTTCCCTTTGGCTCTTTAGGATCATTCAACGAGCCAGCAGAAGTTGATCGTGGTATTCCTAGTGTTGAATTTGACGCCTTTGAATTTAATGGTGTGGATTGCTTGAATGACGTATATACTGCATCATCTAAAACTTCATAAGGATATGTTCTAAGCTTTTTGTCTCTCCTCTTAATTTCCGATCCTGAAGTTCTATTAATAACAAATTTCTTGTTCATCAGCAAATCTGAAGGTTGAAAGATGCATTTTTTTGTCTTTTCATAGGTTTCGTGCAGTCTCGATCTGACCAATTTTTTTATCTTCGCTTCATCACAACTATTTTTCAACTTAAAATCTTGTAAGCAAACTAGGTTTTCGAATGAAGAAATCCCCAAAATCTTCCAAATTAGAAGTTTCACAAACAAGCTTCTTTCGAAAGGCATGTAATGGCCAAAAAATTTGCACCAGTTTGTGGAACTTAGCAAATATTCTATCAGGTTCATTTTCAAATGTTCCAAAGGATCTGTAAACCAATATTTCCTATTCGTCAAGTCTGAGTCACACTGATATATATCATTGGGTATGAAGTCCCAAATTTGATAGAGCGTTGATATTGCCTTCACTTCACAATTCAAGTTGTTTGAGTCTAATAAGCGAATGAGGACATCCAGCCAAAAGTTCCAGTCTATGATTGAGTGGTTCATTTCATTTAGATTCGTTTCATCTAGGACGTCGATTGTTTTCAAAAACTGGATGAGTATGTCTAGTAAAGTTTCAACCATAAAGGTGTCCAAAATATTTGTCTTCGTAATGAATAATTTTAAGATATTTTCATATCCCTTGATGGCACCAGGCTTGAGTAACCGTTCATTTGAATTCCTTGGATTGACTAGAAGATCACGAAGAATGTTGAAGCATTTGTCAATATTGGATTCGTTGGAAACTTTTGGTGGAATGGCCAGAAGAGCATCATTGTAGGGGATGTTGTTGTTGTAGATGTTGTTTCTGATCTTTGAGTTTGAGTTTGTATTTCTTATGGCTGCATTTTTGAGCTGCAGGCTAAAGATTTGGTAGACATGGGTAAGGAAGGCTAGGAATCCTGGCATCCCAAATATGTAATACTGATCAATCATCATGAGAGGGAAGTTTTTCAAGTAGATGGAAGAAATTGTGAGATAGTTTCTAAAGAATGAGCAAAACAAGGAGACGTTTTCAACTGAAGACCACCTGTTGACCCAAACTCCCTTCGTTTCTCGTATACCTTCTATTTTTTCCCTAGGTGGGAAGATAGAATTCATGAACTGTGCTTCTATGATATAGTTGACGTCTCTTGGCTGGATGTTTGAGCTGATGAGCGGGGTCAAATGTGTTGGAAACTGTGTGGTAAGGTCGCTCAATATATTCGGGAACTGGTTCATGAAGTTTGGGTTCAAGTTATTGAAGGAGTCAAAGATGCAGAGGTTGTATATTTTTTTGTAGTTGACAAGTTTTGTATTTAAAAGGAATGATAAACCTCTCGAAATGGATGGGAGATGGAAAAAGGCGTAGGAGAGTATTTTCCCTATGAAGATGGAAGCAGATAAGGAGACGGACTTTGAGTTGAGTCTAAGGATGGCGAACTCAAAAGTCTGCAGCAGGAGACGCTTGTAGTTTTCGTAGGTGTCGCTAAACTGGGTGGAAAAGGCGACGTTCGCCTGAAAGAGCAGCCAGATGTTGTGTGAGAGCAAGCGAGAGACAGACTCAAAAAAGCAGTTCCGGTCGAGGCCGGAGATGGACTGGTAGTCGACGAGGAGGATGTTGAGGAGGTCTGCCCACCAGCCCAGGAGAGCTCTCGTCTCAAGGAGGAGAAGGTCGACGTTAAGGTCCGGGATGGCGGTGGAGAGGAGCTCGTTGACGTTGATGAAGGGCTTGATCGGGAAGCGAAGGAACGGGAGCAGGTTCAGCCTGAGGATGTTTGCTTTGAGAGTGTTGTTTTTCTTCAGGGCGGAGAACTTGGCGAGAGCCTGCTCGATGACCCTGATGAGCTCGAGGCGCTGGGTGTCGTTGGAGAGCGGGAAGGACGCGGACGCGGCGGCGGAGGAGCCGTTGTTCATGACGGAGAGGGAGGGCGACTTGGAGAAGAGCAGCGGCGACACCGACGACAGCGCCGGGACCGAGAGCGACGAGTTGTTGGGCGAGACCTTGCTCGACGGCGACGGCGTTGTGTTCTTGGTCACAGACATGTGGAAGCTGCTGTGCGACCGCAGCGACGACGACCGCGAGTGCGTCTTGCTGTTGCCCGGTGTCGGTGTGAACGACGTGGACAAGCTTGTGCTGCTCGGGCTCGGGCTGGCCCCGGCGTCGCTGCCTGTGCCTGTGTCTGTGTCTGCTGCTCCCCCGCCGGTCTTCTTCCTCCTGCTACTCTGCGAAAGCAGTCTCATGGGGGCGTGTGCGGGTGTCGGACTGTGTCGGCCGTGTGTGTGGCGGTCCGTGTGTCAAGGCAGTACTAGGTCGACCTCTTGTTTGCGTGTGTGTGTGACTGACTCTTCTATCCTGGCCCTTCCTGCAGCACTCCCACCCCGCCACGATCCGCTGCTGCCCGTCTGCCTCCCCGTCCCGTCCTATCACCCCTGTCTCGTCTGCCCCGTCTCCCTCCTGCTCTGCTCCTGCCCCTGCCGGCCCGATTCATGTCGCCGCGATGCCCGGCTGACGTAACGAAACATCAACAAGACCCTCGCCCCCGCCGCCCCCGCGCCGACGCGTCGACCCGCTTACGTCAGCCGTTCCACCGTCCGCAGACGCGTCGACCCGCGCTTTGCCTCTCCCTTCTTTTTCCCTCCTCCTCTCCCCCCTCTACTCCCCACCACACTCCCCACGCCCCTTCCCGCAGGGCTGTTGCGCCGCCGGCGTCTTCTTCACCGTTGCCCGCCGGGCGCCATGCGGGCCCAGCACTAGTGCACTACGCTTCTATTATCCACTCGGCTTGAGCGCCCGCGCACCCGACGTCGCCTCGCCTCGCCTCCGCCAGCTTTATCGCCTCTGGCAGCGCCTTGGCCATTGCCGCTGGCGCTGGCGCCGCTGCTGCTGCTGCCGCTGCTGCTGTCTCCCGGCACACAGGTCCTGCAATCTTGTCCTCTGACACCCCTGTTGGGCAGGTGGACGTGTAGAGAAGGGCACAGCGGGGGCGGGAGTAGGACACAGCGGCAGGAACGATCCTACGGCATATACACCGGCACGCATACACGCACGCACGCACCCCGACCCTGTTCTGCATCTAGACAGCGTCCGGCTCTTCCCCCTCCCCTACTTGAGATCTGAAGGACGTTGTAAGAGTGGCATAGCTTTTACTCACGCTTATATCCACCCACATTTTTTCGAAGCATACCCGTCTCCCTGTCACAGACACAGGCCCCGGTGTTCCGTATATACCCACAGCACACACTGCATCCGACGGTGTAAAGCGAAGAGCAGTCAGCCAGCGAGCAGCCAGCCAGCGAGCAAACAAGCAGACAGCAGACATCTTACTAATTCACTCACACCCGTCCACACACGATGAGCAGCAACTTCTCGAACCTGTCTTCAGCCATGGCGATCCAGCAGCCCGGCAACGGCGACTCGTCGCAGCCCATCAACATCTCTTTCTCCAGAAACAACTCCCTCTACCAGAACCCCCGGTTGCGCAGGGAAAGTATAGCCCACTCCCAGGGAGTCGGCGGCGTCTCCTGGGGCTCGGTCGGCATCAGCTCCTGGTTGCGGGACGAGGTGTTCATACAGAACCACAACAACATGCACCAGAACCACCACCAGAGCCAGAACCTGAACCACAGCCAGAACCACAACGCAGGCATGCAGGGCGGCGGCAACGTCCAGTACCAGCAGCAGAGAAATCAGTCCATCAACCTCTTCAACGGCAACTTCAACAACAACAACGCCATGGACTTGCGCGGCGACAGCATCATGATGTACGACTCCTCCGTCCCTAATTCGTCGTACTTGGCAGACTTGGAGGCAAACTACTGTAAAGACTATTCCTGCTGCGGCCAGATCTTGCCCACCTTGCACGACTTGTTGAGACACTACGAGGAAATGCACATCCAGCAGGACCCCACCTCCATCCAGTTGAATGGGATGAACCTCAACACAAACCCAAACAACGTCAACCACAACAACCTGAACTCCTCCTCCGGCCTCGACAGAATGAGAATGGCAAATAACTCGATAGGCGCAGTCCCAACCAATGAGGTCTTTCTCAACAACCACTTGAACACAAAGCAGAACTTGAACAACAACAACAAAAAGTTCAGCATGAACCCTAAGTCCAACAGCAAAATCTCCAGCTTCAACCTGAACATGACCTACGACCAGAATAACAACCACAACTTGCAGAACAATGAGCTCCATAAAACTCTCTCCAACTTCAACTTTGGAGATACCAACCAGGCGAGCCTCAACAAGTTGAACAGTCAGGAGCAGGAATCAATGCAGTTTGACTTTTCCACAAACAATGGCGCAAGCTACTTCCAGAACGACCGTCTGACCAAAGACTTGGAAAATCAGACAAAAATGTTCCACGAACAAATCCAGCACCAACTCAATAATCCTCAGAGCGCATATGACGGTAACGACCACACAACAAACAATCTTAATAACAATACCTCTAATAATTTCAACCTTAATAACATGAACAACCTTAATAACACCCATCAATCCAATGACAACAACTCCCATGCTGATCTCAACAACACCAGCAACAATACCAACACCCATAACTCCCACGGCACTGGTATTCCAGGCAACATCACAAACAACCATCAGAAAATCAAAAACACACAGCTTTCAATGCATAAAGGAGGAGGAATACGAACTCACAATGACGGTGAAATGGACATGGACCACGATACACAGTTCCAAATGGATGTTGACGACGCAAACATGGATGATGATGACATGGGTCAGGAAGTATGCATCGACGATCCGGCTAGAAGACTTTATGTCATCGAACGGAAGGACGAACGTCCTTTCCAGTGTCCCGTTCTCGGCTGTAGCAAGACCTACAAGAACCAAAATGGTTTGAAGTACCACAGATTACATGGCCACCAGAATCAAACGTTGAGAGAAAACTCGGATGGAACTCTGTCAGTCATCAACCCGGATTCAGATTCGCCGTACCCGAATGGAATGGCCTTCGAAAAAGATAAGCCTTACAGGTGTGAAGTTTGTGGTAAGCGCTACAAGAATCTCAACGGCTTGAAGTATCACAGAGGTCATACAACGCATTGATCCAATATCGCAGCATAGAATCACACCCTATCTTACCTTATCATAGGTATGCTAGAATTCAAAAAGAATAAAAGCAGTGCAAACTAGCACTCGAAAAAAAAAGTCATCTTCTTTTCTATAACCCAATAGACAGCATAGTTTCCACGCAAACTAACACCCTTTTACCGCCTACGATTTTTTCTCATCACTTTTTCATGCTAACCCCTAACAAATGTCTACACCATCTGTGTATAGATCATTATATAAAGCTACGTATATAAATCCATTTGTATCTACACCATTTCCATTCATTTATATTATAGTTTGTTTATTTCCAATACATGATAACACTGCGCTCAAGAAGCTGCTCGATGATGTCAAAAATAAGAATAAAAAATTTGGGGGGGGGGGGGGGGGGGGGGGCTCGATTTCTCTGCCCTCTGAACTTTCTGCGCCACCCACTCTGATAAAGAAGGCTGGGACACGTCCTCAATTTCTTTGCCTTTGTTTCATTTCTTCTGCTAAACCAAAATTAAGTGCAATTGTTTAGCAATTGATTGTTTCGCAACCGTATCGAACACTATTCTTACAAACCACCAGAGGAGACCACAAAATGGCATTTCAATACGTTCTCACTTTCTCCCTTCTTGTGGCCGAAATGGTCATGTTCTCATTGATTTCATTTCCACTACCATCTAAGATTCGTCGTCCGCTATTAAAAGCATTATCCATCCCGTTCCACTCACAGCAATTTCAAGTGGTCACAAAATGTGTCTTTGTATTTATAGGTATTATGTTTGCAGACTCGGTCAACAGAACCATGAAGGTCACCAACGAGCTATACAATGGCACTCTCAACAGCAATGACATGCTAAACGGTGGAGTGAGTAGAGCAGAGATCCAGTCTAGAAGATTTTACTCTCAAAGAAACATGTACCTTTGTGGATTTACGTTGTTTCTCTCCTTGATATTGAACAGAACATACACTATGGTATTTGACTTATTGGAAGTGAAGGAAAAAGTCAAAAAATTGGAATCCGAGTCCGGTTCTCGTCCAGCTGCTTCGGATGCAAATAATGAAAAGCTAAGAGCAAAGATCACGGAATTGGAAGCAGAAAAGAAAGCATTGCTAAAGAAATCAAAAGCTTTAAGTGATGAGTACTGACTAACAATAAACAATCATGTATCAATTGATAGAAAAAAATAGTATCTTTTTTCCTCTGGTTCCTTCTTTCTTTTATTGTCATACAAAAGACATATACGAACTCATATAACTTCTTACATAGTTAACTGACGATTCTTACGTGAAACCTAGTTTCTCGGCGTTTCATATGAGTTACTTTTATGCTTTGGAATAAAGCTAAAGCTCTCATTGGCAGGACCCATAAACATTTCTGTAATTTTGATCCAATCTTTGTAGTCACTTGAGCCTAATAAAGTTTCCATGTCATCACGACCTCTCCATTTTGGTGGTCTTTGATTTAGTTTTGGTGGTAGTTTTTCTAAAATTCCTACAGGAATGTATCTGTATGTGAAAGACAAAAATTCACACAAAAATCTTCTACTCGTGTTTATGCCGAACTCATCAGTACCCCAATGCTGTAATGCATATTTGGCATAATCTTCTATAATTCTTAATCTTTCAGTTGATGACTTGTCGAGGTATTGTTGAGCCTCAATTTCCTCAAAAATCCATGGCTTAATCAATGCACCTCTGGCAATCATGACCGTATCCACTCCTTGCCTGGCAGTATGCTCATACCAATCTTCATGGGTGAAACAGTCACCATTACCGATCAAGTAGACTGGATTTGGCCTATCTGAAACATCTTTCATTTCCTCGTATTTTTCATTATATGTTTTCACAACCTTACCAACCTCCTCGATATAATCCCAATTTGCTTCTTTGGTGTACCTCTGTTGTCTTGATCTGCCATGGATGGTAATTGCACCAACGTCTCCGGCATTCAGCAATTTTTCCACAATATCAATGGCTACAGGCTTCTTGTCTAAAATACCCATTCTCATCTTAACAGTAATTGGGAGATCACCACTACAATCGTTCATCAACTTCAAAAGGTTTTTCATTCTATTAGAGCTCGACATCAATGCTGAACCTTCACCTTTCTTAAACAATAAGTCAATTGGACAACCGCAGTTCAAGTTAATTTCACTGACGTTCTTGTTGGCAAATTTGTAAATGGCCTCAGCAGACTTAGCAGCTTGCCATGGCTTGGAAGCTGCAATCTGCACACCAAAGCCGGGGTATTCACTCTGGTGTGCTTTCAACAATGCCCATTCGCTATTCTGACCACTGATTAAAGAGTTGGCTAAGGCCATTTCGCTGTACGTAACGTCTGCACCTAGAGTTTTCATCAATCTTCTGTAAGGTAAATTACCAACTGTTGTTAATGGTGATAATACCTTTTTGTTCTTGTAATCTAACTTCTTCTTTTCCGAAGCCTTGACCTTAGATTCGTTGAATTCATTCTCTAACGCTTTTCTCTTTTCAGCGTCCATTTTTGCTACCCTGTCTTCATCAACCATCTTTAAAGCTACTTCGCTTGTTTTGAAGTCAAATTTCTTGGCATGTAGCAATCTCTTGTCTGCAAGGCTCACAAAATTGACTTCACCCTTGTTCTCATCTCTAGCATAACCTTGTTCATAAATCAAGGTGTTTGTGTCACAGTTGAAGTGAGATTTCAACCATCTACATTTGATTCCCATCGGGCAGTAACCCAACTCCTTCCACACTGGACAAGCACCTTCGATACAAGGCTCTTTTTGTTTCAAATAAGCAGTGACATCATGACACCAGCTACACTCGGAGCCCTTAAGACATTGCTTACCTGATTCAGGATCCATTATAGACGGACAGATTTTCATCTCGTCCTTAACTTGAACTAACTTCCTAGCTTTATTTTGACCACGGTTTTTGTTCTTGCCTTTGCCCTTGCCATTGTTGTTGTTGCTCTTTTCCATCTCCTCTTGCTCCACAGCAGTAGAGGCTTCTGCAGCATCGTCATCGAAAATTGCATCAGCATCAGAAGCTGAAATTATGTATTCAGGTTTGATGGAGGCAACACCCTTAGGTACCTCATCGGTTTTAGACTTCTTCACTTCAATAGAAACATCCGTTACTTCTTCTGCTGGTCTCTTGTTTGATTCAACCTCAGACATTGTTTGAATAGTATATGACAGCCGTTTGATGTCTGTATCCACTTTTACTCGAAGGTTGGTTTCCAACTTCCTACTGAAAAACTGATAAAAACTAGTAAAAACTGAAGAAATGGAAAAAAAAAAGTTGAGAGCCTGAAAAATTCACAATAGCTAAGCATCAAGTCACGTGGCTGGTGTGGCCCCAAGACAGCTTTTTCTGTGTATGTGAAACAAGCTTAATTAAGCTACTTAACAGTTGCTTCATGACATGATATAAGTGTATTGTGACATGAAAGGAACTGACCAACCTGCTGGTGTTACGATTGACAATCAAAGCTGAGGCATCTAGGGGACATACATTCCGTGTTGGCATTGAGCAAGTTACAATTAGATTTGATAGACTTCATTTCCTTTACCTCCCTTTTCCTAGCACATCCACCAGCCGACCTTTTTGGACCGTGTGCATTTGTTTCGGAGTGGTTATTCACCTAACTAGAGTGCTTTCTATCCCATCCTATATTCCACTTCCGAATAGGCAAGGCACTGATAAGCCTACTGAGTTGCCTCATTGGGAATGGACCATGGGCCCAACTTCCTGAAAGGGAAAGTCCATACGCTTCGCTCTGCCAGCCATTTTTTTCCATTTTTTTATCTTCGACCAGATCAGACGAATGAACAAAGTCGGGGCCGCAGAGATTGCGATGTGCCCAAATTTAAGCTTTATCGTGCCAGCTTCAAAACAAAGGTGATAAGAGGCAGAGAAAAATCAAGCTAGTTCAGTTACTTTGCTTTTCTTCCAGTCACTCTCTTTCTTTTCTTCTAACTCCTCCCGCCAGCCATCAAAGTGATTCTCTCTGCTTTTAGATATCGGTTGTTCGGTTTAGCTTTCATCACTAAACGGTCAGCAGAATACACACATTTTTACAACAGTATTAGGTTCGGTTCTAGTCGAATAGAAATGGCTACTAGTAACGTCATTATTGGTGCTAAGCCTGTGGTTGCAAATGATGTTGAAGATGCAGTGAGAGAACAAGAACAAGATGGTGAAAACGAACATGTACGGAGTGAAATCAACTCCTCCGTTATTCCAAATATGATGCATGTGAAACCGAGAAATCCAGATGACAAACCGATAAACATTATCAGAAGATATCAGAAGGAGGGCAGACCGGTATTTGTTGCGGGACCGATGGTGCGATACTCAAAACTACCTTTCCGTAAGTTAGTCCGTGATTATAAATGTGACATCGTTTACAGTCCAATGATACTAGCCAGGGAGTTTGTGAGAAACGAAAACGCCAGGTTGAGTGATTTCACAACGAACAACTCGGACAGACCGTTGATCGTACAGGTTGGGGTCAACAACGTTACAGATTTGTTGAGATTTGTTGAGATGGTGCAGCCTTACGTAGACGGTATTGGCATCAACTGCGGATGCCCAATCAAGGAGCAGGTACGTGAAGGTATTGGTGCAGCTTTGATGAGCAACAGACAGCTTGTTTCCGAAATGGTGTACGAGGTGAAGAAAAGATGGGGGGACGATATATGTATTGAGACCAAGATTCGTGTTCACGACGATATCAATGAGACGATTGATTTTGTAAAGAGTGTCGAAAAGGCAGGAGTTGACTTCATTACTGTGCATGGAAGAACCAAGAATACACGGAGCAGCCAGCCAGCCAATTTTGATAAGATACGAATAGTCAAAGAGAATGTCAGTGTCCCTGTCATTGCTAACGGAGACTGTTTCAGCTTGAAAGATGCATACGAGATTAGGGAGTTGACCAAATGTGACGGTATTATGGCCGTTCGTGGGGTTTTGAACAATCCTGCGATGTTTGCAGGGTACGAGAAGTGTCCATGGGGTGCAATCGAGAAGTTCTGGGATTATGCTACTGCGTACGGTTTACCTTTCAGATTAGTTCAACATCACTTATCATGCATGATGGAAGGGCTTATCGAGAGGAAGACACTTATCGGCTTAAACGAGTGCAACGACCTCATTGGGCTGCTCGAGTGGTTTGACCAAAGGTACGACTTGAAGAGACCCGGGGAGGAAGGCTTTGGAACAAGCGTCAGCGTTCCTATAAGAGAAGACCGGAGCAAAATGGCAAATTTATAGATTTTGCAGTTTGTATAGTCAGTTACAATATACCATTAATAAGTTTAAAGAAACCCTTACTGTCTGTATAGTGAGTGTATTGAGAGAGAGAAAATAAAGCCAGCCTAGGCTGCGTGCGAGGGAGTTAGGCCTGCTGAGGGAGAAAAAAAAGTCAACCAAGCGCTAATGCTGCTACTCAAATGCCAATGGTGATACTGTATGGACGATGGTTTGACGTTGTGTCCGGCTGGGTCATCGAAACATTGACCACTTGAAGAGCACCGGATGAAGGATGAAGGCATAAGGATATGCCGCCTTTTTTCATGAGCTTTGCAGGCGCCCGAATTGAGCTCTTTAGACTCTTTCCCTTTTTTTCTCCTTACAATACACATAGAAAAGATGATGAAGTTTTTTTTAATCGTGCCAACGTTTGAACAAGGCATGGGGGTAGCCCCCTGTGTTTCCAACTTGTTTTGTCTGCTTCGTTTTGAAGGGGGCATTACGCGGACTAGTTGTTGTGATGGGTACATTTGTCATAGTTACACTGATTTTTCTTTGTGTTGTATATGTAGTGTAGCCCCGGCCTCAGCCTCAGCCTCAGCTTAGCCTTAGCCTTAGCCTCAGTTGTAGTCACCATTCGTGGTGAAGGTAGTTTACTTTGCTGTGTGTAGCATCGTTTCCCGTGCCTTTGAGTTTAAAAATTTTGAAGATTTTTTATTAAAGTTTTATTAAAAACAGTCGTAGGGATTTTATATAGATAGATTAGAAAACTATTGCAAGGATAATTTGTCTTGGACTTGAGTCAAAGTGATATGCAGTAATTAAATAATTTATTCATCATCTTCAACGACGATAGTTTCTAAACCTTTAACAGTAGGGACACTGACGGATTCGACGTAGGAGAACATGGTGGCCTTTGCGTTTTCGTCTTCGTTTCTCTTTCTGGAGATTCTCAATCTCAATCTGTAAGGAACACCTTGGATACCTCTCTTCCACAATTCAACGTTCAGTTTAGGATCTAATCTGACATCGTCGGTGCCCATGTGTAATTTAGCGAACTTCTTGATCTCCTTGACGGCCTTTGGAGCTCTCTTCTTGAAGGTGACACCGTGGAGTCTCTTGTGTAAGTTGATGGTATATTCTCTGGTGACTGCGTCCTTTAATTCCTTGGCCATTTTGTACTGTTCAGAGGGGATGGGTGTTCTACTTGTCTGGAGGGGAAAAAGAAGAAGCCTGTATATTCAAAGTCTACAACTAAAAACCACTAAAGTAACAACGAAATTTCACCCTGTACATTCCTCCAGTATGGGAGTCCTCCACCTCCAACCCGCTGGGAGACCATACAGTACGTAGGCAGCAGTCGCTGGTCCCCGATTGGTGATGCGGTAGGTTGCGAGCGAGGGAGGGAGAGAGGAGAGAGTCGCGCCAGCTCCGTCGCAGCGGGTGCATGCCTTGTGGAAAATCTGGAAAATTTTTGGGAGTCCCGCAGTGCTCGTATTTTTTTCTCATTCTGCGGTTCTGACTATAAGACGCTTTTTTGGAGCTCGAAAGACCGTCCGCGGTGACTGTGGTGCGCGGGGTGGCAGCGCTCACGTGCACGCGTCGAGGGTTTGAGCGAGCTGCCTGTAGAGCGGGCTGGGCGAGCGGTTCCGATCGGCAGAGGGTGGCTCTGTCCCCGGGGTGACGGGCTCGAGAGATAAGCGGAGACAAAAGAGGTCTGTGTCTGGGGTGTTGTTGTCGATTCTGTCTCGGACACGGAGCATTTGCTCGGAGGTGAGCTGGTTCTCCTGGTTGGCGATTGTGTAGGCAGTGAAGAGCTCCTTGCGGCGGAGAAGCACGCCGAGGATGGCGAACTGGAGGCGGCCGAGGTAGTCCTGGTCATGCTGGCCGGACGTGCGGGCCCGGAAGGCCTCCTTGTAGTAGTGGTCGAGAAGCACGAGGTCTCTGCCGGCGTGCTTGATCCACAGGAGGAGGTTGGCGAACTGGCGATCGAGCTTGACGTCTTTGCGGGAGCGGGGGTGGGTGCTCTGCTTCTGGAGCACGTCGCCGGCGGCGGAGGCGCCGGCTGTGGCGGAGTTGAGGTACGCCACCTGGTCGAGCACGTTGCCGGCCTCGACCTGCAGCATCTTGTCGGAGACCAGGCCGGTGCTGCTGGTGCTGCCGAAGTGTTTCTTTGCAGCGAGGTTCACGATGAACATGCACAGGAGCCGGGTCTCCCAGATGCGCATGATGTCGTCGACCTGCAAGTTGAAGCTGTTGATGGCGGGGTTGAGGACCAGCGACTTGCAGTAGTTTGCGACGCCGATGTAGTCCGGCAGGGAGGGCTTTGCGGCGCCGTCGCCGGCGTCGTCGCCGGCCACGCCGGCGACCAGCTCCGCGAGGCCCTCCGGCGTCGTGTTGTAGACGCGGTCGCTGTCGCCGATCGCAGCGAAGTTGTTGCTGTTGAGCAACCTCGTGTAGGACGCCTGCAACATGGCTGGGTGGGACGCTGCAGTGTGTGGCTGGGCGTTTCGGGGCCCCGAGCCCACTCCGTGCGCAGTCGTGGCAGAGACGTGTGTGTCTCCACCCCTCTATCTGTAGCAGCACCCGCACCAATGGCGATCGCACTGGCCCGTTTCCCCATCCGGACGCTCGCGTCCTCGCTCGCGAGGGGGTGCTGCCGGGGGCCTGCGAAGCTGAAAGAAACTCTCCTGCTCCGGCAGCACCGGCCTGGGACGAGCCCTTGCGGCCGTGGGCCGCCCACCACCCACCACCCGCCCCCACACCCACACCCACAGCCATGCCAATTGCGTCGGCAGCGAGGGACCAGATCAAACTGCTGCCCTGCAAACACCTGGGCCACGTCGAGTACGTCGAGCGGCCGTCAGCAGCAAACTACAGGGCGTTTTTCCTCAACCTCACGCCGCAGGAACAGCACTACGTCGACCACACGCTGCACGGCTCAGCCCCGGCACCTGCACCGGCACCACACCTCGCCCCTGTCCCCGTCGCCCTGCCGCTGTTGCCCGATTTCGTCTGCAACCACCTCAACTGCACCATCGACGTGCGCATCCCGCGCTACCAGCTCTACCACAACGACAACGTCTACCAGCGCCATGTGTGGGGCACCGACGTGTACACGGACGACAGCGACGTCGTGGCCATTCTCTACCACTGCGGCATCCTGCAGAGCACAGACCCGCTCGCTGACGTCAGCCCTCACCCTCAAGTTGCCCCTTTGCCCGCAGAGCCCCGCTACCCCGTCCAGCCCGACAGCCCCGCCGCAGACGTCTCCGACGTGCTTGTCGTGCGTCTCCGCATCCTTCCGCCCCTGACCGCCTACCACGGCTGCTACCGCCACTGCTACAACTCCCGGACCTGGGCCGGCCCGGCGCAGCACGACGGCGCCAGCGTCGCCATCGACAGCGTACGCTGGTGCCGGAGGTGCAACCGCGGGCCGGGTCTACGTGAACTCCGCTGAGCCTCGCGCGGGGCACACGGTGCCCCGCGCCGTCGCGTCGCTGCGCTGCAGCCGCGATTACCCTCAAGCTGTGACACACCTCCCACACTCCCGATACGCTGCGGCGTGCCGGGGCAGGGCCCACGCCTCGCAGAGTGGTGTCTGCGGACAAGCGTTTTCTGCAGTGCAGGGCGTGCACGACCGCCCTGAGCCGCCCCAGCGTGGGTGGGGAAAGCTAATCTGAGGCGCACACGCTATCTTCTTCCGTTGCACCGCTTGGCAGAGAGACGGGGAGAGCGGTAGGAGGAACAGAAGCACAGAGCACAGCGCACCGCAGCAGGCGTTTCTATCGTGTCGGGACATCCAGCACAGGAGCAGATACCACAGCACAGCGCAGCGCAGCAAGCACCGAGCACAGCAAGCACAGCAAGCACAGCACGATGGCGAACGAAGTCAAGCGCAAGCGGTCCATCGGCGACTCGCTCAGAACCCGCTGCGCCAGCGCCATGCACTCTCTCAGGCAGATGTCCAGCGCGGTGCTTCTACACCACGAAGAAGACCGGGACGTGGACAATCTCTTCGAGACGCTCGACAGCGAGGACGAGTTCAAGGACTACACAGACGTTTTGAGGAAAACTTCGGACAACACAACAAGCCCAACCACCATGAGCCCCTCCGCAGAGGCGTCCAGGGTACGAAACTCTAAAAGCACCACCGACAGCACGCGCACCAGCACGGCCAGCACCAAGAGCACGACCCTCTCGTCCGACGGGTCGGTGAAGCAGGCCGCCGGGCCTGCCATGTCCGGCGCACAGCTGTGGGAGGAGCAGAGGGCCCAGTGGTTGAAGCCCACCGTCCCGAAAGTCGAGTACCAGAAGCGCAAGCAGACGCACTCCTTGGGCAAGCTCGCCGAGTACAACGACGACGTGTATCTCAGCGTGTACCGCAACTTGGTGGTGTACGGCAAGCCGCTCAAACGCGGCCTCAACATGGAGGACGGCTTCCGGGTCGTTTACACGGGCTGGGAAAGCACACGCATGTTTGAACGCGTGGCAAAGGGAGGCGCTCCCTGACCAACACGTCTCTCCGCATCTATATCCATATCCACTTCTATATCTGTGTATCAAAGCCTTCATGCATTCCGGGAAACTATGTGCCGCACCGTCGCCTCCAGAATGCGGATCTTCTGGTTGAGCAGCTCCACCCGCTGCTGCACCTTGTCCGTCTCACTCCGGGCCATCCGCTCCTCCGTGTGCTCCACCCGGTCCTGCAACGCCTTCGCAACCTGCTCCATGTACCTCACCCGCCCGTCCAGCTCCTCCTGCACCCGGTCGATCATCTTCTCGTTCTCGTACACCACCCGCTCCCGTCCAGGACTGTCGAACGACAGCACCGTTCGTCGAAGCACCCGCCGGTACCGTTCCCGCAGCTCCACGTTCACCCGCCTCCGCTCTTCCTCCCGCTCAATGACCGTCTTCACACGGTTGTCCATCGCTACTATCGTGTCCTTTCCTTTCCTTCCAGGCTCCACCCGCCGCCGCAGCCGCCGCCCCATCCCCACAACCACTCCCCCCGGGGCAAAATAGGCCGCATATGTGTGTGCCACAACGGTCCGTCTCCTCGGCTGGTGCCTATCGGAAAAACTACAACCCGCCTCTCTGTGTTGCAAGTCCGTGGGGAAAAAAAAGCATGCTGCCGCTATCAGCCTGCGGAGAGAAGAAGGAGGGAAAACAGCACTGCACTACATCACTGCACTGCAACACTGCAAGGCTGTTCATTCTCCCGCTGGCTGCTTATTCGCCGGTGCTGGGGATTCCATCGAACCTGGGTTGATGCACTGGGGGGCCGACTCCCCGACTCCCCGACTTCCCGACTTCCCGACTTCCCGACTTCCCGACTTCCCGACTTCCCGACTTCCCGACTTCTCCAAGTGACGTCTCGTTGACAAGAGCCGACCTCCTGCGTTTTTCTTGGTAACGGGCTGTCCGTGGCTGTAATCTATACCCTCGAGACAACGGGGCCGCAGAGATCGATGGTCCGACTCACACTCCTATCGCAACGTCTCCCCCGCACATCTCCACCGCGTAGTTCTCGTGCTTCTTACCTGTTGGCGGCCCTCTTTTTGACGCCGACTTTACATCAGCTCGGTATTGGTTCTGCAAATCTTTGCTACGCTACCCGACACAGGTTTCGTCTCCCACCAACATTGGACCTAGCTCTAACACAACCTTGTATATCCGTGTTCTTTCCTCGAGGCGCCGATCGGCCGGTTCAAGAAAAAAGACCAAAAATACAGTACGCGGATCCCATCTTGGCTACACACTAGTGTAGACACACATTATTGTCTTATAATAAACCCTTGAGACGTGCTCCAGGTCACCGTTACTGCTCAATTCTTCTCTGCAGAAAGCAGCGGCAGCACAGAAATGGCTGCTTTGTTCAACAAACAACTGGGGTCTTCCCTCCTCAAAGAATCTATCAAAGAAGTGCCTATAGCTATAGCCACAGCAGACAAAATCACCTACGTCGCCACGCCGACAGGAATATACAAAACAGCAACGGGAAAAAAGCTCGACAAAATATATGACTCAATCGTGAAGATTAGAGAAGTGTACTGCATACCACACATAAATATCCTAATCATTGTCTACGATGATTTGGTGGAATTCAGAAACGTAGACAACATTCAAAGCAAGGAAAAACCACATTACCAATCGATAAATATTAGATCCACCAGCGTGTCTATCTGGAACAACATATCGTCCAATCATGTTGTCTCGAGAGACACAAACTCGGATATGATTTCTTTGGCAACGGTGGTGCTAGATCAACGCCAGCGTGTTTCGTATGGGCCAGTTACGCCCAGCGATACAGACAGCCCCTCAAGTGAGACGATGAATGATCCACCAGAACCAACACAGACATTGCTGCCGAAATCGTCGACCGGTGAACTCTCCGACTTGATATCGTGTGTGGCATTAGCTTCGAAAAATCAAGTGGTTGTCCTCAAATGGGTGAACCATAGTTTTGTCGACCGATATAATCTCTATATGTCAAATACGCAGTTCACACAGTTCATCGCAGCAGACCAGCTCTTGTGCATATCCTCCTCTAACCCTAACGACTTGGTACATGTCAACCTCACAACGACTAAAATAAAACACAATGACTTGTTCAAACTCTTGAACATAAAAAGCTCTATGATGTCTTTCAAACACAGTAATCAGTTGGCCAACCTCCACTTCTTCAATAATCGAATAGTGTTCCTCAAATATGACATGTTTATAGCCTTGGCATATCCAAATCTTGAAAAGCTTGTGCATGTCAAAATCACGAGTACCAATTTCAAAGCTTCGAAAATAGAATTCCCCTTCATTTTCTTAATGTACGGAAATTCAATCGAGGTGAGAAGTATAGCCGATTTCAAACTCTTCCAAACTATTCTTCTCGATTCGATCATCAAAATAGACTATCATGATACAAACCTTTCCGTTCTAACCAAAGATAGAATAACAATTTTGGAAATGATAGACTACAACCAAATACTTGAACTCCTCTATAACGAAAAAGATTACGACAATGCAATACTCTTGGTTGAAAACCTGGACATTTCTAATTTTACCACCGATCCTGATTCTACAACGCAAAATGTTGCTCAACTGAAATTTGAGAAGTTACGGAAGTTTCAACTCTTGAAGGCAATATTCTTACTACAATCATCAGATGATCAATTTTCAAAGGCAATCGATCTTTTTGCAGAATATCTGGGCTCGCCAAAGCAAGTAATATCAAACCTCCCTCAAGGGTTGAAACAAGTGATTGAAAGCGGAGAACTACCACCATCATATACCCACAAGTCTCAGATCTACCAGTTGATACGATTTTTCACTGATTCAAGAAGAAAATTAATAAGACTCTTAGATAACACCTTCACTGTTTTCAAGTACAACAACCTTGAAATCACACTTTCCGTTTACAAAGATGACGATTCTGATTTTTCAGTAGAGAAAAATTTAACACTTCTAGATAACTACCTTTTTGAATGTTATTTGTTGGTAAACACAAAAATGATCAACCCCTTCTTAAGATCTAAGACATTCTGCGACTTCAAAATGGTTGAAGAAAAATGTAAAGAATTGGATTTGTTGGACCAACTAATAACTTTTTATTATACTAGAGGCGAATTCAGTAAATCAATTGAGTTGCTACGCCAGTTGAGAAAAATCGATGAATTAGTGAAGTTTTTACAAAAATTGATACAACTTCCTCAGGTTCCTATGAAGCTAATCACAGATAACTTACAAGTCATCGTTGATAGTAATAGTAACAATTTTGATTTACTTTTGTTGAATAACAATATTGACTACTCTAATGTTGACTATAGACAAGTTGTCGAATACCTCACTCGCCCTAACTTGAAGAACTATCGACTAAGATATCTGGAATATCTTATTCTTCACCAAAAAGTCACCAGCTTGGAACTATCAAATGAATTGTTTGATATTTATTTTGCCGACATCGAAGCCAACCACGAGAAAATTGCAAAGCTCTATTCTGTTAGTTCTTACAACGCCAATCAAATTTTGAAAAAGTTAAGAAGCTTACCATCTTCACACATATCCCAAAAACTAATGATACCCCCACTAATGAAATTGGGTAGATATGACGATATATTGAACATATATGTATACGGTTTGAATGATATAGAATCATCCATTGATTTTTGTCTACATGTACGAGATATCAAAAATGACAGCTTGAGTCGTGGTTTGATTTTCAAAGTAATCGACCTGTGTTTGAAAAAAAAAGATCATCCTAGTATTATCAATTATATTCTAAACAACCCCGCTCTTGATTATATCGATTTTGAAGAGATACTTATCAAACTTCCCAATGATATCTCAGTTAATCTCATGTCATCATTTTTAATAATGAATTTGAAGAAAATGAATTCAACTAACAAAAGTCTGATAGTCAAAAATGAGCTATTGAAAGTGAACGTCATAAACATGAAGTTGGACAAACTGAGTCTTGAACGCAAGATGTTCAGAATGACACAAAGCAGTATTTGTGTCCATTGTGGTAGAAATTTTAATAAGTCGGAAATACTATGTTTTCATCCCAATGGAGATGTTCTGCATTATAAATGCTCCAAAGCACTATAAAGCCAGCATAGTACTCTCAAAACTTTTAGATTTGCATTTAAATCTATGTACAATTATGTATCATTATAAACGATTTAGACATGAGAAGAGAGGGTTAGGTGGTTGTGATAAAATTTACCACACTGGAACAATATTTAGTAATTTCGTTTAACTTCTCCACCACTTCAATACAGGACTTCTGGAAGTCGTTCATAGCCTCCACAACTTTGATTGCATCTTCATCAAAGTTCTTAGAGAGTTTCTTGATTTCATATATAGTATCAGAATGTGATTGAAAAAAATTGAATACAATGGCAACTAGCATCTCAAAATTAGAATTCGATGTTATTCCAAACTTCATTGCTTTGAAAAATGAGACAGTCTCATCGTACGGAGGTGTGAACGATATTGATTTGATTTCAAAATCTATGTTTGATGGTGACAACCCCACAATTAAGTCGATGAACTCGCTGTATTTTTTCAATCTCAATAGTTTCGTAAACTCTGTTTCAAACTGATACTCTTTATTTTTATCCAGGTTTAACAACTTTGATGTTGGATTTTCCTCGTCTTGTCGTTGATTTAATTTTTCTAAGGCATCCTTGCCAACTTCGTTTTCAATGGCATTATTACCAACTTTCAAACCTGTAAGTTCCAGGAAAAATGGTAGATTATCTTGCTTCGCTGGAGCTTCTTTTGTTTTATTTCTTTGTTTGATAGAATCAAGATAGATAACAGAGTTGAATTTATTCCTTGAATTGTTGGAGAAGGTAATTAAATCGTTGTTCAAGTTTTCTGGTGATATATACATGCCATCTTCTAAATCAACCTCATCTGAATCTAAAGCACCTTCTATTAAGCTTGATCCACCTTCACCACTTACGTTGGGTAAAAGTATATTCGCAAACTGGTCTTCATCCTCGATATGCTTCGTCGAGATTTTTTTAAACTGGGATTTGTTTGTCCATAACGATATTCCCACATCATTGACATGAGATGTAGCTAAGAATTCTCCATTCGGTGACATCTTCAAATTTGTAGCCACTTTTGGCAGCTTGATACCATCTATGCAACCTCCTGTAGGCAAATCCCACGTTCTTATCGTCGAATCTAGCGATGATGATACCAGCCATCTACCATCGTTGGAAAAGTCCATGGATGTAATTCGATTGGTATGTCCAATAAGCTGTCTCACTGATTTCTGTGATACAGCATCAATGATTACAATTGACAAGTCATCTAGCGCAATGGCAAAAAGGTCACTTGATCTATTGTAACATAAGCTGGTTATTGGAGCATCGAAGGTGAGTTTACCCAAATATTTACTTTGAGAAAAATCATAGAAGCCCACAATACCATCCAAACCGCATGAAACCATTTTCCTATTCATACCATCAACAGCAATTCCTGTGACTGTTTTCTTATGCAGCTTGTACTTCTTTCTTAATGCTCCACTTTGAAGGTTGTAGACACCTATACCACCGTTACTGCTACCAACGAAACCAAAATTACCGCATTGACTGATGGCGATAGACTTGACTATACCTTCGTCTATTGTGTCTAGATGGTGCTTACCTATCTTCTTATTTTTTGAGCTCCAAGTTCTCGCAAACTTTTCGTCTTGGTGTGCAGTCAAAATGTTATCCCATTCTTTTGACCTACTGTTTTCTTGTACAATAGAAACAATTGGGGGGAACTTGTTTCTGAACTTTCCAGACATTCCAGCCTGTAGTTTACCATTTTTAACCTTGCTTTCTTTTTGTGACATCTCTTGAGATTGTGCATCTTTACGAAGTGAGAAAAGCCAAAAAGATCGGTCCAACGATCCCGAAGCAACAAAGTGGGCATTCTCATCACTGAAAAGGATTGAGCTTGGAGGAGCAGAGTGTCCACCTCTAGATCTCAAATGTCTTGGTGGTGTCACAACTGCTGAATTAGTTTCGGATAAAGCAGGATCAAAAACGAATTCCTTCAATGAGTTGTCACCACCGGTAGTTACAATAATTGGGTTTCCATTCAAAAACTGAGCTTTTGACACACCGCCAAACTCTTCCTTGTGAACATTCGGAGAATGATGGATACGAGCATTTCTATTCAAATCATAGAAAAATAGATCACCATTTCTTAATGAGCAGACAATATCTGGGTTTCCATCTGTTCTAAAGGAGACAGAGGTAATCAATGACTTGGAGCCTGTGTTGATGTTTTTCAATGTTTTGCCTTTTTTCACGTTATAGATTTTGCATATACCTTCCACGGTACCAATAGCAATAAAGTCTATAACTGGAGCGGCTGTGATTGTAGTGATACTTTCACTGAACTCGCTGGTAATATATACATTTTTCGCTGTCTTGACATTATAAACCAGCAGATGTTTTGATGTTGCAACGAGAATCTTATTCATGTGAGTTGGCATGTGGATAACATCCACAATACTGCCGTAGATTTGGTTGACTTCAAATGATGTATAATAGACTGTTGGGAACTTGTCACTCGCCTCTCTGTTTTCAAAAACGTAAACTTTGTGATCTGTGCAGGCAATCAGGTACGCATTGAACACTAGTAATTTATTGATTCTAAAATTCTTTTCTTTCCGACTATCAGGAATCTCCATTTCGTGCTCCAACCGACCTCTTCTGAAAACTCCAATTTTATTTCCATAGGCACAGAAGACAAAGAGGGAGCGTGCTGTCACACAAGAGATTGGAGCGGATGTTTGTTTGCTAGACACAAAAAGTAGGTGTAACGTTGCAGCATCATAAATTTGAAACGATCTTCCCACAATTGTGACAATATAGAAGGTAGATCCTAGAGTTCCAATGGCAAAGGGAGTACCGTTAGAAACATGGCCGATAGTTCTGAATGGACTGAAAATCTTGGACTTGCGGACTTGTTGCTTACCATGACCGTTAAGATCGCCCGTCTGTTCGGTGTTCTTCTGTCTTTTCAACTCTGTAGTCGTCATCAGCAAAATATGATTACTTTCTGACTGGCCTGGGTGGTCTATTTTGCGTAACTGTAATATCTAAAGCAAAACCGAATGTTACGAGGACAGACAGGTGAAGAGAAAAAATATACAAGAAATAAAAATTTTTTCCAAACTTTCATGTTCGCCTCGGTTGCCTAAAACGGCAGACGATGGCGGGAGCGATCTCTATTGGGAACAGTACGTTCTCTCCACATTGCAGAGTCCTTTAGTCCCCCGATGTAGCCAGCTGCTGCTGCTGCAAGGAGAAAAGGCGTGCTAGCTGCAAAGAGGGCGTTGTTGGTGCCAAACAGAAAATGGCACAGAAGAAGGCAGACATTCCTTCCAGTCCCCTCAACGACATCAGTTTCGAAGACTTCCCGGATCCCTCGTGCAGAATCAGGCCAGTTAGGGCGATGTCCAGCAACTCGAACATGTCAATCGATTCAGCTGTTGATGACGACCGGCTCCTGGAAGAGCAAGAAAGGTACGATGCTGACCCTGTTTTGTTGACGAAAGAGTCCTTGGACTATCACCACCGGGCCATAGCCTCCATTGCTCCAATCCTTGAAGATTTCACTCCTGTGCTATCCAAATCTGAAATTGTGTCTCCTTCTCAGGATGCCTTGTCGAGAACAGTGTCGAACGTTAGTGCACTAAGCATCAGTCATCACCAACCTTCGGTGGCGTTATCTTCTAGTGGTAGTAATAACAACTCACCAAGTGATACAATTGTCATAGAGGACAGCAAGAAGGAACCTGAAATACAGGATAGCGAGTTATCACAGTCTGACAAGAGCAAATCGAGTGAAGTTTCCGGCCTGTCCATCAATGCCAGTGCATCCAACGCGAATGCTGCTGCAAACCCTGTTGTCACCTCTGGTGAGGCGTCACCACGTCCGATCTCTTCCTCTGACTCTTTCAACTCCATCCTGAAATCTAGAACATTATCCACCTCATCCACAACTGATTCTCCTTCAAGTCCGAAGTTGAAACTCCCTCGCATTGGTACTATTGGAGTATGTGCAATGGATAACAAGGTGTTATCTAAACCATGTCGACAAATCTTACAGAGGCTCATTGCAAACGATGAATTTGACACCGTCATTTTCGGCGACAAAGTCATCCTTGATGAGGCCGTTGAAAACTGGCCAACTTGCGATTTCTTGATGTCATTTTTCAGTACTGGTTTCCCGCTAGAAAAAGCTATTGCTTATGCAAAACTGAGAAAGCCATACTGCTTGAATGATTTGATAATGCAGAAGGCTTTATGGGATAGAAGATTGTGTTTAGAGATCCTGAAGGCTGCTAAAGTTCCTTCTCCTTATAGACTGGTCATTTCAAGAGATGGTGGTCCACAAGTTGACGACGATTTGAGAGCTAAATTGGAGGCAATAGGCATCGATTGTAGCGAAGTGGATGAACCAGATTGGAAGATGGTGGATGACGACACTCTGATGGTGGACGGTCAAATTATCAAAAAACCTTTTGTCGAAAAGCCTGTCGATGGAGAAGACCACAATGTCAACATTTATTACTCCAAAAAGAATGGTGGCGGTGGTAGAAGACTATTCAGAAAAATTGGAAATAAATCCAGTGAATTTGATCCGCAGCTGAATGAGATCAGGACCAACGGTTCGTACATTTATGAAGAATTCATCGATACTGATAATTTTGAAGATGTCAAGGCTTATACTGTAGGTGTGGGCTATTGTCATGCAGAAACCAGGAAATCTCCGGTGGTGGATGGTATAGTGAGAAGAAATACTCAGGGGAAAGAGGTCAGATATCCAACGGAACTTTCGGAAGAGGAAGTTCGAATGGCTCAACGGGTTTGTGAATATTTCCAGCAAACTATTTGTGGATTTGATTTGTTAAGAACAAATGGCAAAAGTTTTGTTATTGATGTCAATGGTTTTTCATTTGTTAAAGATAACAAAGAGTATTATGATACTTGTGCTTCGATTTTGAGAACTAAATTTTTGGAAGCAAAGACTCTGAGAGAGCAAAGTAAAGTGCCTAATCCAATATTGGAGAAGAAACAGAAATGGATCTTCAAGGGTTTTGTTTCTGTTATCAGACATGCAGATAGAACACCAAAACAAAAATTTAAGTATTCGTTCAGGTCCCCTATTTTCATCTCACTCATGAAGGGATATAAAGAGGAAATTATTATTAGGGAAGTCAGGGACTTAAATGTTGTTTTGCAAACCATCAAAGTTGCTCGTGAGAAGAAATTAGAAGATGAGAAAAAGTTAAAACAATTGGAAGGTGCATTAGAGAAAAAAATGACGTTTCCTGGTACCAAGATTCAATTGAAGCCTGCGCTGAATAAAGAAACAGATGAAATTGAAAAGGTTCAGTTGATTTTAAAATGGGGTGGGGAGCCAACCCATTCAGCTCGTTACCAAGCAACAGATGTGGGTGAGCAATTTCGTCAAGATATACAGTTGCTAAATAAAGCGGCATTAGATGATGTGAGAGTTTTCACATCCTCAGAAAGAAGAGTCGTTGCTTCAGCGCAATTGTTCTCCAAATCATTCTTGGCAGAAGAAGAACTACCTGATGATTTCCTGAAAGTGAGGAAAGATTTATTGGATGATTCGAATGCTGCCAAAGATCTAATGGATAAGGTTAAGAAGAAGTTGAAGCCATTGTTGAGACAGGGTAAAGAAGCACCACCCCAATTTGCATGGCCTCCAAAGATGCCTGAGCCATTTGTTGTTATCAAAAGAGTGGTTGAATTAATGAATTATCATCATAAAATGATGGAGCTGAACTTCAAAACTCAGGATGTTGAGAAATTCCAGGCTGACTGGTGCTGTGGTGAGGACCCGTTCCTGTTCAAGGAAAGATGGGACAAATTGTTTGAAGAGTTCGTTTCTGTTGAAAAGGTACATCCTTCAAAGATCAGTGAATTATATGATACTATGAAGTATGATGCATTACATAACCGTGCCTTCTTACAAAAAATTTTCGTCAGAAATGATGATTTTGGTAACTTAGAGGAAGACCAATCCTATTTAAGTGAATTATCCGGCTCATTGGTCAAACAGTACCCAATCAATATATTGGCTATGAATGATTTTAAAGTTAACGACTCAGCGTTGGATGCCACTTCCACTTCATCTGCTGAGGCAAGTAGTAATCCTGCTGGATCCATCGGATGGGTTTTATCGTCATCATATAAGCCTGCACACAAATCACAAACACAACGAAAAGACTCCCCATTTGATGACCCTAAATACAACTTATTACGTGAGCTGTATAGACTCGCCAAAGTGTTGTTTGATTTTATTTGTCCACAAGAGTATGGTATCGATGACAACGAAAAGCTGGACATTGGATTGTTGACATCGTTGCCTTTAGCTAAGCAAATACTGAGTGATATTACAGAGATCAAAGAAACCAACAGAGCAGGAACGAGGGTTTATTTTACTAAGGAATCGCATATCTACACGTTATTGAATATCTTGTATGAATCAAATGTTCCAATGAAGATTGCACGTAATGCATTGCCTGAATTGGATTATTTGTCTCAAATTGTCTTTGAGCTTTACGAGAGTGAAAATACAAGTGGCAGCAAAAAGCATTCAATCAGGTTGTCATTAAGTCCAGGTTGCCATACTCAAGATCCGTTAGACGTGGAATTGGATGACAAGCACTACATCTCATGTATCAGAAGAATTAACCTTACAAGACACTTGGACATGGATTTGGTACAGCAGAAACTGAAGAGTAGGTTTAGTAGGGTTTCCTTGCCAAAGAAATTTACGCCGGTCAATATTTCAAGTCCATTATCGGAAGGTAAACCGTGAAGGAGGCCTAGGTTGTAGTGTGGATGGGCCAATATGCAGGTAGACTTTTGTAAGCTTTACTCTTGAATTTTTTTTGACTTTTTACTTCTTTTTACTTTATGAATTTGATAGTAACCAATGGGAAATGGCCATAATCAAACAATATTTTACATCTACGTTACATTTCAGATTACAATGTTTACCTAATAACCATCCGTCCAATAGTAGAAGCAAAATCTATTGACCAGAAACAAAAAGTTAGGTAGCTTAAAAGAAAGACAGTCACTATTCCAATGCTCCGTTAGTACTAAATCTCAATGAAGAGAAGAAGCACTGCAGTCCTCTGACTGCGTCACTGGAATGTGTTCTAACCACGGAAAGTGGCGAACTAAAAGGGGAAGAAAAGCACCGTGCCTTTATATTAGATGTGTAAAGGGAAAAAGGAAGTAGGAAAATATATAAATAGGGGTTGTTGAAATGAACAGTGGTAAATGGAAGAAGTCTATTGAAATGGTGAATGGATGAACGTGATACATTGTTGACTTGTATCATACGATAGTAGCCAATGAGTCGAACAAGACGCTGATGGACTCGCCAAAGTGATCTCTTCTTATGCATTCTGCAAAGATAGGAGAGACGTCGATGACTGTCAACTTTTTGAACTTCTTCATTGACTCCTCAGAGATTGGATAGGTGTTTGTGACAATGACCCCATCGATGTAAGGGCAGTCGTTCAACCTTTCCAAGCAGTCAGTGTTGAAGATACCGTGGGTGGCGACAATGTAGCAGCTCTTAGCGCCACAGTTCATTCTCAAGTGTTCTGCTGCGGCGATGAAGGAGGTGTGCTTGTCGATCATGTCGTCGACAATGATTGCAGGACGGTTTTGGACGTTACCGACCAAAGTGATCAATTTTTCTTCGGCGTTAAACTCGGGCTCGTCCTCGTCATCCGAGTCGTTGTTTTCAAAGTTCAACTCGGACTCCTTGTGGTGCAGCGTCGGTTTGCAGAGTGGGGCAGAGTCCACTGTTAGGGATCCGTCGTCATCGAGGACGTGGCCCTTTACTATTCTTGCCGTCTGGATATCTGCAGAAGCGATGTTGTCCTTCTCGCTGGAGCCGCTGGAGACGGACTCGGGGCTCTTCTTGGCGTGTCTGTGTTTCATCAACCCGTTGTACCCGTCGACGGTTCTTCTTCTGTCGGTGTGGATCATGGCAAAGTTGATTTTCAGCTGGTCGGCCAAGGCGGTGACCCGCTTGGTACCGCCGGGGTTCTTCGACACCACGACCGCGTCCTTGTGGTCAGGGACGTTCTCCTTGATCCACTTGGCCAAGGTGGGCCCAGCATACAAATTATCCACGGGCTTGGAGAAAAAACCCTGCATCTGCGAGGCGTGGAGGTCCATTGAAACCACGTGGTCGGCGCCCGCCATGACCAACAAGTTGGCAAGCATTCTGGCGGTGATGGCGCCTCTGTGCTTCTTCATCTTGGACTGCTTCGAGTAGGGGAACTGCGGGATGACTGCGGTGATCTTCGCAGCCGAACCGCCCTTACACGCCGAAATCAAGATCAACAACTCCATGATGTGGTCATTGATGTCCTGCGAGCTGCTCTGGATGATGTAGACGTCCTCGTCTCTGACCGAGACGCCAATCTGCACGGACGTCTCGCCATTGGCAAACTTCTTCAACGTCGCAGGAGCCGGCTCGATGCCCAAGTTCTCGCAAACGAGGTTGCCGAGCTGGGGATGCGAGTTACCAACAAAAACCTTACACTTTCTCATACTCACTGGTGGACTGCTTGGATGGCTGGATGGCTGGTTATGTCGGCGCTGGGAAGACTAACGGGCAACAGGGAGAAGTGGGAACTTCTGCGGGGAAATTCGCTGTGGTGTTATTGTGGTTGGGTGAGCAAGAGCTAAGAACCGGAAACGAGAAAGAAACCGAACCCTCCGCCTGCACAACACCCAAGCTGCCAGAGACTACGCTACAGAAGAGGGGTGTAGGAAGGAAAAAGGGAAGAAAAAAAAAAGAGAGACAGCCAGTGGCAGGAGCCACCTCTTTCTCGCTCGCTTCCGGCCGGCCTGCTGTTCCGAGGAGGAAAAAAGGGAAAAAAAGGGCAGAGAAAAATTTTAGGTCTCGAAGCGCCGGAAAGTTGAAAAAAATGGAGAAAAAATGGAGAAAAAATGGAGAAAAAAGGAGAAAAAAAGAGAAAAATGGAGGACGTGCTAGTCACGTGTTATTTGGTTTGTGATCACGTGTCTATCACGTGATAAATACATTATTGTCACGTGCCTCTCACGTGATGCACCTTCCCAATAGGGAAGGTGCACGCGCGCGGCTTCTTCTCCGCTGTGGCGGCAGAGGCCTCTCTCTTTATCGCCTGGTGAGCGCAAGAAGCCCGGTTTTTACTTTTTCTTCCCTGCCCTACCTACAGCCATGTTCTGTGTCAGGAGCAGTCGAGCAGTCAAGCTCATCTCGTCCCCGGACCTGCAGCACAGACAAGGTTCTCTACACAGACGCGGTGCACAAACATCGAAGCGGGACCTACAGCGTCAACAGCCAGTCAGCCATGAGCCACCATTTCAACTACACGACGTCGCAGAGACGGGCGTCCAGCACTATCGTCGGGTCCTTGGGACGGTCGGGCCTGTACGTGCCACAGGACTTCATCAAGTACGGGAAGAAGAAGATCGGGTCGGTGTTGGATTCGATGGAGGACGACTTACACCCGGCAGAGGAGGCCGAGGACGGGGTGGAGGCGGAGTTCGAGCAGGAGGGTGGTGCGTTCGAGAACGAGAGCGTGTTGGTCGCCGACGACAGCATCGAGTCCGGGTCGCCGGCCCGCCTGCAGCCACCCTGCTCCGCCAAGACGAGAAGACAGTCCTCGCAGCTCTTGTCCGAGGAGGCCAGTCTCTTGAGAGCCAACGGGCTGAAGATCCACCGCACGTCCTCTGCTCGTCAACCGGGCGCCGCTGGCGGCGACACCGGCCCGAGCTACGGCACAGTGGGCGGCAGCGGCGAAGACGGCGACAACGACAACGACACCGAGGCCATCATCGAGACGTGGGACGACGCCATCAAAACAGGGAAAATCTCCACCACCGTTTCGCTTGAACTGAAAACCTTGGCCCGGTCCTCCGTGCCCTTGGTCATCACCTTCCTCTTGCAGAACTCCCTTTCCGTCTGCTCGATCTTCGCCGTCGGTCACATCTCTTCCGAAGCTCTAGCTGGTATAACTTTGGGAGCAATGACCTCGAATATCACCGCAATCGCCACCATCGCAGGCTTGGCCTCCTCCTTGGACACCTTTTTGCCCCAGGCCTATGGCGCCAAGAAATACCACCTCGTGGGTCTCATTTTCCAGAGATGTACCGTGCTTATCTTCACTATCATGCTCTTTGTGTGCATCTCGTGGTGGATTTGGGCAGAAACCCTTTTGACAAATTTCTTGCCCGACAAGCAGTCTGCCATCTACGCCGCCCAGTACTTAAAAGTCACCTCTTTCGGCATACCCGGCTACATTCTGTTTGAAACAGGCAAGCGGTTCCTACAGAGCCAGGGCATCTTCGACGCCTCCACCTATGTCTTGTTTTTCTGTGCTCCCTTCAACGCAATCATGAACTACACCCTCGTCTGGGTCTTGAACTTCGGTTACATCGGCGCCCCCATCGCAGTGAGTATCAATTACACCTTGATGGCGCTCGGTTTGTTCGTCTATACCCTAAACACGAAAAACGAAGCCAACCCAATGAGATGCTGGACCAAATTGGAGTCCAGAAGAATCTTCAGAAATTGGGGGGAATTGATCAAGCTTTCCATCCCAAACTTAATCATGATCATGTCTGAGTTCTTGTCCTTCGAAATCTTGACTTTACTGGCCTCCTACCTGGGCACAGTCCCTTTGGCCGCGCAATCAATCATTGCCACCATGGCTTCTTTGACCTACCAAATCCCTTACGGTGTTTCGATCGCTTCATCGACCAGAATCGCAAACTTCTTAGGTGCCCAACTACCGAAATCGGCTTACACAACCTGTAAAGCTACATTTGTCTTCACAGCGTCAATCGCCTTGCTTAACTTCTCCTTCCTCTTTTTCGGTCGTAACCTCATCGCCCAATGGTTTTCCAATGACTTAAAAGTCATCAAGTTGGCCGAAGATGTTTTTCCCTTGATTGCACTCATGCAGGTCTTTGACGCTTTGAATACAACCAGTGCAGGTTGCTTGAGAGGACAAGGATTGCAAAGGATCGGAGGATACGTGAATTTGTTCTCTTACTACGTCGTCGGTCTACCTTTGGGTGCATATCTTGGATTCTGCTGGCCAAACAAAGAAAACCCTTCTGGCCTTACTGGCCTGTGGACCGGCTCGACTTTTGCATTGATCATCATCGGGTTTGTCCAGAGTTACTTCTCCTTGCATGCAGATTTTGATCAGCTCGTCATTGATGCAATTAATAGAAGCAACTCTGACTAAACTTCACAGACAAAGTATCTAACTATGTGTACATATTTATTTCACCATTATCATTGAGTAGACAATAACAACGAGCATGAACAATCCTTCCATTCATTAATATTTATCTATCCCTATCCCAAATCAAGTCGGCACACTGCTGTATCTATCAAGTAAATCCACTACCCTCCTTTTCGCATTCGCTACCTTTAGTATCTGTACTATCGAAGCACTCGCATCTTTTTGGCTTTCTCGTACGGTCAATGAGGCAAATCCACCATGGACTAGTTTGATTGGATCAATCACCTTCAGCGTCTTCTTACTTTCTTTTGCACTTCCTTCGTTTCTTCCTTCACCATCCCCGAGTTTGCCTTTCTCTTCAATTCGACTGTGTAATACATTGCTATCTTCCTTTTCATTCTCCTTCTGATTCACTTTTTTCCTCCTACCGCTCTGCTTCTTCTCTTTTGTCGGCAAAATACTTTTCAAATTCAACTTCATGTCTCCATCAGCCTGTGAACTGGTGCAATAAAGAGCAAGCCGCGGATTCTCCATCAATGCAAACCTTATTTCATCCCTTTCTGTAGATTTCAGTGACAGTAAACTTCTTGTCATAGATATAGAACTTTTCTGCAAGCAAGTGCACAGTCCATCACACGCTTCTAAATATTCATTATATGCTGACGCTATCTCATTTTCTAACGTTTCCCTCATATGTGCATTAGACATTGGATAAAACTTTCGAGCTGGCTCCTGCCCTAGTTGTGGGGTTGTGGTGCATAGTTAGATTACAATAAAGTCGCAAAGTTCCAATCTGTACAGCCTCCTTGACGTCCGAAAGACGAGACGTCCCGCAATTTTGAAAGCCCCCATCATCCGCGCCTAAAAAAGATGGTTTAGTTGAAGATTATATAGAATAGATTGAATGTGTAATTTACAGAAATTAATTTAGTGCTTCGAATAGAATGTATGTTGAGGTGATGGTGATGCGAGGTCACAGACCCAGAAGAGCACGGTCGTCACTATCCAGAAGTGTCGTTTCGTTGAGTTGAAGATCGGCGAAAAAATCCGAGAGCACAGATAGTCTCTTTGCAGCTGCGGAAACACGATGGTCATTTTCTTCCTCTGTCTCTGCATCAAGTTCGAAAGCTGTATCAATCAATGATGTGCTGTCCGCAAGAGCCAAAGACTTCATGATTGAGCAATTGTCATTGGCGCTCGTTCCCTCCGTATCATCGTCTTCTCCCTCGTCATCAGCTTCCAGCTCTTCTTCAATGTGTTCCATTCGCGACAACAACGTCGAAGGGTTCCTCCTTGCATTGTGCTTTGGTGAAGGAGAGCCTTCAAAAAAAGATTTTTCTAAATCTTCTTCTTCTTCCAAGTCTTCCAGTAGTGACTGTTCTTGAACCTCTTTCTGGAGAAGTATCATGATAGACTTCCTGTACTCCTTGTTCATTATCTTGTTTTCTGAATTCAACCTTTTTTGCAGTTGTGCTTGTAATTCAGATGTAATTGATTCTATGTTTGAGGACAGTCTAAATTTTTCAAAGCAAATGTCATCGTCCTCAGAATCAGATGCGATTTCTATCTCTTCGCGTTGTAAGAATGACTTCAGCCGATCTTCCGGAGCTTCAACGGACTTTGGAGGTGGAGGTGCAGAAGGAATTGAAACGAACTTCTCAAGGAACGGATTCTCTTCATCCTCTTCTTGTTCCATTAAAGGTTCGCTATATTCACTTTCGCGTTCATGGCCAACCCCGCGATCTGTAAGGTCTTCTTGTGGTATACATGGTAAAACTTTGACTTTCAAAGAGTTTCTTGGAGAAGAGCCTCGGGAAGTATCTGAAGAACACACGCCTGCGTTGTTCGAGGTGAATATAGAGTTGGTCGAGAACTGGGAGCTCGTGACGTTGAAGTTCGTCGATGCCGAGCTTGTTCGTCTATGCAGCCTGTTTGACAAGGAGTAGCCCGAGTGGGACGGTATGATCGAGTGCGTAGTGTATGTGGGGGATGTCCTGTAGGTGGAGAAGGCTTTGATGCCACTGGTGGCTGGGTCCAAGGTCGACTCGAACGGGTCCGCGTCGGAATCTTCTGTCGTGTATGAGGTGTCATTGTTGGAGCACGCGATAGAGGAGCGATGCAGAGAGTGCGCAGGCAGACAGCGGTCGATCTGGTTGAGATTGAGCGGGTTGAAGGAGTCGGCTAGCCCAAAGTTCGAGTGGGCATCGACATGTGACACGTGGGAGAAGGATATGGGGTTCGAGATGCTGGAGCCGCTGATTGACCTCTTGGCATGGCCTGGACGCAGCGGGCTGCTGGACGCGGTGGAGGGGTGGTTGTGGGTGTCCTTGGGAGTGGAGCTGTCGAAGTGCTGGATCAACTTCATGAGCTTGGTCTGGAACTTCTCACTCTGCATCAGCTTCAGTGCCACGTTCTTCGCTTGCTGGCTGTGGTTCTTGCTGTCCAGCCACAGTGATTCGTAGTTTCCGTTTGGCTCGGTTCCAACCATCGTATCCTATCTTGTCTCAACGGGCGCCACTAAGCAGTATGCTTATCTTAGTTTTCTAGAATAACGAGTGCTAGGGCCAAATCAAAGCTGCAAGATGGAAAGAAAGGCACTCAGCACGGGAAAACCTGGGCACAAAAGAGAAACGACAGAGAATGTGCGTGCCAGTGGGTATTAGTGGGTGCTAGTGGATGCTGGGTGTGCTAGTTTTCGTGCTAGTTCTCGTGTTAACCCAGAGCTTGGAGGCAGCCCTGTCAACGGGGAGGCAGCCGACGCAGGGGTGTGCATGTCAGAGTGAGGACGCACCAAATCGCAGCCTTGCCGATGTACGGGAGCCAAAATCTGCTAAATTAGACCCTCCACAACCTAAGGCCCCGCAAACATTGGCCTCTCCGCCCGTACAAAGGGGGCACCCACTGCACCTAAGATCCCGGGGATAGCCCAACGGCAACTTCTTCCGCCCCCCTTCGCAGCTACCCGGCTCACCGCCAGTGCCCTTTCGGGCCGTCTGCTGCAGCGCGTGCTCTATGCGTCGAGATATATGGGCCATACGCCAGGGATTGCCGAATCCGGCCAGCCCAGAGGCGTACAGAGCAGCGAACTAACGCGTCGGCACGGGCCGAATGGAGGATTGCCCCATTCTGCGCCGTGCATATGCCCGCTTGTCGCGTTTCTGGGGCGTGTTTTGGCGTTGACATGCAGTTTTGGCGTCGACGCCGAGCCCTTTAAATGCATGTTTCTGCGGGACTAGCTGGCTGTTGCGCATTTTAGCAGCTTTAGCACCGCTAGGCAAAGTTTAGCGTGTTTCGTGTGGCTCCACAGCGAGAATATATGCGCTACTATTTCTAACTAGGCTACACACCCTCGTCACCGCGATCGCAGGGCTACTTGTGGCCAGGCAAGGCGAGGCAGGGCTAGGCCTTGTCCGGCTTATCGGCCGACGCGACTTGCTCTTCCTACTGCGCATGGAGTGCATGGATAGGACACTCGCAGTAACCCTTCTTGCGGATCCAGTCCTTGATGCACTTGTAGTGGAAACAGCAGAGACATTCGAGACGGCTCAGCTTATCGCCGGGGCAGAACTCCTCGAGACAGATGACGCACTCGTTGTCGTCGTTGAGCACCATGTGCGCCATGTCCGCGTCCGCTGGAATCGAGTACACCAACATGCGGTTCTTGTCCCGCTTCGCCACGTCGCCCGGGTGCGTCGGCGACCCAAACTCCTGGTCGGTGAGACAGCGGTTGATGTGTGTCTCCCGCTCGGTCTCGCTCACTCCGCCAATGTCTATGCCGCACACCGGACACTCGTTCAATTCGCTGTTGTTGTTGTTGTTGCTGTTGTTGTTGTGATCTATACTGGTATTCCCGTTTCCCCGGCGAGGGCCTTCCCCGGCCCCAGCCCCGCCCGTCGTTCCGTGCGCCTCCCGGACCCTCGACTCGCTGACTTCCATGGTGATCTCCCGCGGCTGCGAGTGCTTGATGAGGCACGTCAGACTCTCCGCGTCCGCGTCATCTCCCTCCTCACCCTGACTCCTTACAGGCCCTTCGATGCTGGTCTCCCTTCCCGTCCGAGATCTCGTCCGAGCCCCGGCCCTCCTTCGGCTTCTCCTCCATTCCGGCCCGCATGCGTTCCCACTTCTGTCTTCCCCCATTATGGAAAGGTGCCTTTCAAAGCTTTCGTTGTCGTCTCCGCCACCCTCAGCACTTTCATCCTCCTCCTCCTCCTCCTCCTCCTCCTCCTCTGTGTCTTCCTCCCTGCTGTCCTCTTCGCTGTCGTCAGCAATGCCTAGAGCCTCTTTCAACATCTTGATCTCGCCGTAGCACTTTTCGCACGTCCTGAACTTGTAGTATTGGTATCCGTTCCTTACTATGCTCCTGCCACCCTCCTCCTCGGGCTCAACTACTGAACTGCCTGGTATGAACGTACAGAATTTCCCACAGCATTTGTTGCAAAAAATTTTACCACATTTCCTGCAATGATGTCGCCTGTTGAAGAAAGTAAATTTCGCATCGCACAACGGACATGCTTTCACTCCGTTGTCCTCCTGCCATATAGCTTCTTCATCTCTTGTAGCAACGCCATTATGGATATTGGTTCCAGTTGGTGTATCCTCAGCAACATCCAAGTGATCGTTTTCTACAGCTTCTTCCCCATGTGGCTGGTGGGCACCTTCTCCTATTGTCTGGTCGATGTTCCTCGCATTTCCACTAGCGGCGCTGTTGTTGGTACTACTACCAATGCCATCTTTGCCTATAAGCGGAAGAAGCTTGGATAATGATAACGAAATCCGAGATGGTTCCTTGGGGGGCTCCCCATTCATAGCTGGATTCTCAGAAGAAATTTCAGTGGGCCTCACTCGTGATGTGTTGACACCATTAGTTACCGTTGCTGTTGCCATCGTAGTTGCTGGTGGCGACGACGATATTGTTGACGTGTGTGACGCAGATAAAGCCGTGGGCAACGTCACCGAAGAAGCCCTGGGACTCACCCTTACATCCTGGTACGGAGTATCTGAGTCTCTGCGGACTAGCATGTTGTTTATCCCCGTTCCCTATACCTCTTGCATGAAACAATAACTCTTTTTAAATCCATTACGCCTTGTTCTTTTTACTCCTTTACATTCCGGGCAATAGATAAGCTCATCAGCAAACTGGTAAAAATTTCGAGTGTTGTGGCTTAAAAAAAATCGTGTTTACGTAATATATCTAAGAATTCACTCATAATCATTGAATATACTAGTTAAATCATTACATCTTATTTATAAATCTATTACTCTAGAAAAAAGTATTCACTCTGCTCAAATATCGCTTTCTTAGCCAAAATACGACCAAACCGAAAAACACCAGCATAGTACCACTGGTGAAAAAGGTCAATGTTGAGCAAATTGCCAACCCTTTTGACATACTTCCAACACAATTGGAACTGAAATCGTAAGAGTACATCATGTTCAAAAACATGTTTCCAAAAATACTGGAGCTCGAACAAACGCCCCATGTTGTCCCCAAAATTTCAATTCCATAAATACTTGCTAAAATAGCAGGGAATAGTGTAAAGACAGAAGAGTTCAAGATCGAGTTGAGAATGACGACAAGAGGAAAGTTCATTGATGCAACCGGGGCACTCGATATGTAGATATGCGATAAGCCACATGCTATGACACACACGGTGAATATTGTGATACGTGATACCTTGAATGCTGTACAGAACCAATCTGTAAAAAGCATGATTATGAACCTTGTAATCGTGGAAGAGATCGAGAGAAGCTGTAAATTATCATCCAACTTTTTCGCCAAATTAAGATTCCCCAAAATGGCATTCAAATTTGCAATAAAGAACTCCGTTGAACCTATCGACGTCAAACAGCAAAACATCAACGGATACATCAACGGATCATAAAGAAATCCATTAACCTTGTGTCTATATGGAGAATGGTTTGGGTTGGTGTTGGTGTTGTTATTAGTATTGAGATGAGTTGATGATGACAACATCGATAACTCATCATCCAGGTTCACGACAGAGGAGTCCTCGTCCACATACCAAGATCTAGGTGACCCAATTATCGAAGTTTGGGGGCTACGCAAAACTGTTGCCGCACCTCGCAACAGGGGAGAGGTTTCGAAACTCAGGAAATCTTCGTAAACTGTAGTAGCGGTTTCCTCATAGTCAAATTCATAATATTCGGTCCAATCGGTCAATTTGCATCCAACAAATGAAAGAATAGTGCTGAGCATCAACAAAATGAGAAAAAAATAAAGAATGCTGACAAAATTGTCTGATCTGGACTGCAAATCATCATTTTTTGGTACGAAATAGGTGGCAATAATCTGTATCTGTATGTAGGAGGAAAAGGAGACCATCATATTAGGGGTACTTATTGATAGTGTTCTGTAGTATCTGCCTAGGGATTTGGCAGAATTCAACAAACAGCTGAATAGAAACGAGATGTGAGAGCACCCCAATATGAAGAAGCTCAAATAGATGTAGTGCTTGTCCAAATTATTTCGTACCACAAGAATGATCAAGTTGAAAGCAATAAAGTAGCCACAGAAGGAAATCAAGGATAAAATCCAGATTCCCTTTGCATCCGCTATGTAGCCACTCAAGGGGGTAAAAAGGTTCAAGCCTAAAACTTGGAAAATAATGGTGGTATTGATGGTCGACTGGGAGTAGTTTAGTATTTTTTGCATCGGTTCCGCAAAGATAGAAAAAAGTGTGAGGATTCCTAGGGAGAGACATGCTGTGACAGAAAGTAGGAACGCTGTGAAGTACAGGTTAAACGGCCCGTACTTCTGGTACACCGGCTTGAGCTGTTTTCTGAGCATTTCACAGTGTAATGTATGGCCCTGGGTGTGTGTGTGTGTGTGTATGTGTGTGTACCTAGTCTTTGTAGGGTAGCAGATGAAACAACTGGTCGGCAAGGCACGGGAGGGATCTCTTGAATCACTTCTTCCTTCGCTACCTTTGAGAAAGATCAAATGCTATGCACAAACAGATGTACGGAGATGGGCACCGCGGTTGCAGGTTGCAGGAAAACAAACAGGCGGTTGGGAGGAGTGGGTGGTCAAAACGAATGGGACCAATACATATATACGTAGACAGGTGGATGGAACAGAAGGGGTAAACGGAAAATTTTTCAGAGTGACATCAAACGTAGGCACGATCAAAGCAGTTGTTGAGACGTGTCTACCCGGCCCTCCAGCAGGGTCTGCAGTGGGCCCAAAATCCCGGGCCAGGATGTGCATCAACACCTGCTTGGGGGGGGCCCGTGTCCTCATCCCGCAACGAGAGATGTCCATCCTCCGGAGGATCGGTTCCCCGAGGGAGCTTATCGCTTATCGGCGTGCCGGTTTGTACTTGCTCGGATGGCGCGCCGGGCCGGTTTGGGTCGATCGGCCCGATTTGCCGTGCGAGGCGGGGACGCGTAGGAGATGATGAGCCATGAATCGGCTAGGGCAAATCAGAAACGGAAAATGGCTCAGAGAAGACAGTCAAAGAAGGTCAAAAGTGGGGATAGAAGGTGGCAACAGCGTCAAGAGACATACCATGTCGTACAGAAGACGGCGAGGAAATACTGGACAGCAGGGAGATGACGATGGGGGTGGGGTGAAGGGCCCTTCGAGTGCGTTAACGTCATTTTTGAGAGAACAGGGAATCAACGCTGAGCAGATCAGACTTCGTTACGAAAGATCACAGAGGCAGCAGAACGGAGAAGAAGTGCCGGCTGAGATTGCAGAAGAGCTTACTGCAGTGGTGCAGCAGCCAGAGGATGATGCAGGCGGCGAGATTCTCGATGGGGACTCACATGGCCCGCTGAATTTGGCCTTGGACTCCGACGAGGAGGAGATCGACGATGATGAGGGAGGAGCAGCATCGGCCAAGCGCAGAAGGACCAGTGGAGATTTCAGCGGAGTCTCTTCCAACGGCGCTGCAATATACTGTCTTGAGTGCGATCAGCACTTCAACATTTCTGTGTACTCAAAGAAGATGGAGAAGTACGGCAAGATTGGTTACCTTTGCCCTTCGTGTACGAAGATCCAGATGCGGAGAGAAAGGTTGGCGAAAAAACACGAGATCGAAGCCAGAAAGAGGCGGAAGAAGGTTGCAGCGGCCTTGCTTGATAAAAAGCAATTCAAGTTGCCGTCCCTTCAAGATTTCTGCATCAATATCATCACCCAGAATATCAACGAGGTGGAACTTCTAGGGGAGATTGGTAACCACAACAAGATGAAAATTTGCAGGATTTTGGCGAAAAATAGGTCGTTGAACAACAAGACAGTCGGGTTGTTTTTAGATAACAAGACAACGGAATTGGAATTCTGGGACTGTTGTAAGATCGATAAGAATTCCCTTGATAAGATTGCTGCCTATTGCCCGAAACTAGAGTCTTTGACGCTAAATATGTGTGGTCAGTTACACAATGACAACTTGAGATATTTCGGTAGCAAGTTGGCCAGTTTAGAGTCATTATCGTTGAATGGGCCGTTCTTGATCAACGACGACACGTGGCAGAGCTTTTTTGACAGTAATGTGGGTAAAAATCTAAAGCATTTTCATCTTCGAAATACTCATAGATTCACAAATGACTCGTTGGTTTCCTTGTTGGAAAACTGTGGCAATAACCTAAAGTCTTTGACGTTGAGCAGATTGGATGGGTTGGACTCTAAACCGGTGTACGATCTTCTGCCCCATTTTCTGAGCGCACTAGAACATCTTGAGATATCTTCACCCCATCATGAAAACTTGATCGATGATGATTTAATAATAAATTTGTTGGCGATCAACTGCGAAACTTTGACGTCTCTAAACTTGGACAAATGTTCGGGCCTAACAAACAGGTTTTTGGCTGACGGTTTGAGAGCTTTCGGATCAAATGTGACTAAGTTATCGATAGCAGACCTAGATCAGATTGATGATACTGGAATGATGAGTTTGTTTGAAAATTGGGATATAAATGGAGGTCTGACAGACATATGCTTGGAAAGGTGTTTTTCCCTTGGCGATAAGTCTATTTATACAATGTTATCACACTCAAGCCAGACCTTGGTTCAGCTAAATCTGAACAGTGTGAAGGAAATTTCGAAGGTGATGTTTTCTAGGTTATCTCGAAACATCATTTTTCCTTTGCTAACAAATTTGGACATTGGCTTTGTACGAAGCGTTGATGATTCTGTTCTAGCTATCTTATCACGAATATGTCCCAAATTGGAAATTTTGGAAGTTTACGGAAATAACAGATGTACGGAAAAAGCGTTGGTAAAGGATAGTTTAACTGTCATAGGCAGACAAACAGACAGTATATAGAAAATGGACAATTATCAGAAAAGAGTACAAATTATATTGATTCGTGTATATATTTTACATTCAAGCTGGCTTTTTCTACATTTCTAAAACGAGGTAATGCAGGAGCGGTCGAAGTTTTAAAAGTGTTCTCCGATATAAGTAGTGGGTTTGTCAAAGTTGGTCTTCCTTCGCACATGGCTGCAGGATGACCATTCTCCTTGACAAGTCTTCGATTTGTAGTTTCTTCATCATTATCTTCTGCAAGTCTTACTTTTAGGTAGTGCTTCATATGCAACGACGACTCAACGTCTGTTTCCAACATATTTTTGATTAGATCTCTTTGACCATCTTTCAACTCTGTGACTGTAAAATTTTTCAAAACAAACGAATTGTATTGCTCAATAATGATATTTATGTCTGAAATATTCAAGGTGCTTCCAGTTCTTACTTGGCTCACAATATTTGCCAAATTTTTTCTATTTCTCTGGCATAATTCAAATTTGAAAAAGAAAAACCAGAATACCTTACTACTTTTCACTGCGAAAGTATTGAAGAAAGTCATCAAAGTATCCCTTGTGAGTTTTAAGTCCTTCTTTGTAAGCCAATAGAATTTGCAGACACTAACAATTAACTGTCCAGCATTCCAAAACGTCAACTTATCATATAAGTCTTTTACATCCGGGGAAAGTATTTCAAAATTAGATTGAGTTTGACCCTTAATGGGGCGGTTTATCTTTTTCTTCTTGCTCAAATGCTCAATGGGTCCTTTTTCTTGGTTGAACTTGTAAACACAATTAAGAATATCATGCACCAATCCTGCATTAGTACTATTTTCATTTTGATGAAGAATTAAAAACTCAATGTATTTCGAAACTGGCTCTGTCTCCGTGGGTGATTTCGAAATCAAGGACAAGTAAACTTGTTTACATTTCTCTAAATCTTTAAGCTTCAGCTCGAAAAATTTAGCATACATGTACCTCACTTCTTTAAGGTCTAATGGCACAAAATGGTCACATGCTCTATTGAAAACATGCATTATTCGATCATTATTACCTTTATTTTGTATGAGAAACCGTGCATATCTTATCCATACTTGATCAGAAAGACATGTTGGTATGAGTGCTCTTTCATATAAAGCAATCAGTTCGTTAATATCACTAAGTTCATCTCTTGTTTGATAATACATTTCCTCGTTTTCTAAATACTTTATCCATCTATCAAGCTCCTCTAGGGTTATCATGTTGAAGTCAAAATCAGTCTTTAAAACGCTCTCGAATTTCCACTTTTCCTGTGCTCTTGTCTCCACCTGCGCCAAAATGTCACCAAAAAATGAGCTGATTAGTTTTTCTGAGTGGTTTTCAATATACTCCTCCATTTCTTCTTCATTTAGTCCATCATATTTTCTCTTCACGTAGGTGACAAGATTGTCCTTTGCCACTAAATCCGTTATGGCAAAATTTTTACTCAATCTCATGAACTCTTGATTATACTTCGCATACTGATGTAGTGGAAGCTTGATTATTCGTATAAGTATTGCTATGTAATCGTTTGAATGAACGCCATAGACGGATTTTGCCCAATCAAGGTAAATGTCCCAAAACTGGTGAGCTAGAAAGTGGCAGCCGACATTATCTGCACCTTGCAGAAATATTTGATTCATTTCCTTGTCAGCTTTTAGCTTGTTTGCCAGCAAAATATTAACATAGTCAATCCACACATCTAGCGAGTATGGAAATGAAATCACAGCTCGTTCCAGTACTCGTATCGAGGGTTTGAGCCCCTCAAGGGTATACACCATTGTAACATATCGTTTCCAATACACGGTAAAATATGGATATTTTGTAAGCAATTGGTCCATGTCGGCATATATCAGACCCTTGAGCTCGGTTCTAGACTTGAGCAACTCTTTATGATCAGCAATGAGCTTTTCATGATGCAAAACCAATTCGTTCCAAAGACTGTCGTTGAAAAAGTCATCTTCAAGTTCTTTTTTCATTTTTTCCCACTGGGGGAAATTATGAAGTATGGATAAATCCGTCATTGCTGGTAATTTCAACGGAAGCCGCTTGTTTTAAAGTTGCCTTAATAAAATCTATTGTATCCTAGACTACGGTGAAGAGACTGTTTGAAATTCAAAATAATAGAAAAGGCGTGAGAAAAAAATCAACGTGCTCGGCTTTTTTCCAGACTGTTGAGTTTTTGTTCAGTGGCAAAACATGTAGGGAAAAGAAACGTAGACTAAAAGAAGATATCAGTTCCTGTTAGCATATCAAGCAGTTGAAGACTTGGTGACATAAAAAGTATGCAGGTTATTTTCAAAGACTTCAAAAAAGAGAAAATTTCCATCGAAATCGAGCCCACGGACAGTGTCCTGTCAGGTAAGGAAAAGCTGGCATCAATAAAGAATTGTGATGCTGACCAGATTAAGTTTGTTTATTCCGGCAAAGTTTTACAAAATGATAAAACTTTTGAGTCTTTCAAAGTGAAAGAAGGGGATCAAATTATTTTTATGGTTTCGAAGGCAAAGAAAGTCTCAGAACCTGTTAAAGAGGAAACTTCAAGCTCAAAGATCGAACAAACTCCAACTGCAAGTACGGCCACAGAAACGAGTGCATCAAACACGAACACTTCTACTGAAGCAAATGCAGGAACGGCAGAAACCGTGACGGAATTCACAGCATCAACATTTGCACAAGGTAGCGTAAGAGAAACAGCAGTTCAAAATATAATGGCAATGGGTTTCGAAAGAGAACAGGTTGAAAGGGCATTACGTGCTGCGTTTAACAATCCAGACAGGGCAGTGGAATATTTGTTATCGGACATTCCAATAAGCACTGAACCTTCTGCAGCTCCAGTATCGGATTCTGTTCCTGCTGCGGAATCTACAGTTGACAGCACGGGTGAGACGGTTCCCGCAGCTGCATCAACTACACCAAGTGAAGCGCCTTTAGTTAGTACACAGGGAAACTTGTTTGATCAGGCAGCATTGGCCTCTGATGGTGCAGGACAAGGAGAAGTTGGCGGTTCTGAAGGCGACATGATGAGTCAAGTCAGAGACATACTTCAGGCTCAACCAGAAATGGCTGAAGTTGTGTTACAGCAATTAGCAGCATCCAATCCACAAATTGCTCAGTTGATACAAACCAACCCAGAAGCATTCCTTAGGTACATTACTGAAGGTGACCAACAAGCACTGGCTCAAGCATTGGGTGTTCCACCAGAATATATAGAAGCTGCACAAAATGAAGAAGAAGGGGCAGAAGCTGGCGATTCATACCAAATACAAATTACTCCAGAGGAAAATGATGCAATAACCAGGTTATGTGAATTAGGTTTCGATAGAAACTTGGTGATTCAAGTTTATTTCGCCTGTGATAAAAACGAGGAGATGGCAGCTAACTTGTTATTCAACGATCATGCAGCATGAGATTGCTTATATTAAATGTATATTTCACTCAGTTGTATTTTGAGGCTCTCTCATCTTTGTTATGATCTATCAAAATATTTATTTCTATCCATTAATAATTAAAAGCTAGTAACAGTAAGTGATAGATTGGCAATAAAGATATGCAACGCTTATTGAGACCCAAATAGTGACTTGAAGTCTGTAATAATTGTATAAGATTTTCTATCTTTTTCTGATAATGGGTGATTTCCGGGTTTCTCTACAACAAAACTGGTCATCCCAGCCTCAATTGCTGCCTGTACTTCCAATGGGTTGTCACTCAAAAAAAGGCATTTTCTTTTTCCCTCCTCATCAACTACTCCTATATTCTTCAATATTTTGCTGTAACTTTCAATTTTAGTCTTATTCCCCGTGTTTACAGTATCGAAGTAATCAGTGATTAAGTTGTTGAGGTCGGCACATTCTAAACTTCCGTTACTTCTTTTGATTTCAACGTTTCCAAATAACAATTTCTGGGCTTTCACACTCCCACTGCTATAAATGTAGAGACCATCACACAAAATGGACCACAGTTTCATGGCTTCTATGGAATCCTCAAAAAGGGGTGCCATTATAGTACCAGTTGTATATCCCTGTTCCCATATAAACCCTTGTAGTTGTTTCAAAACTGGATCTTTAATATCATCTGCAACCAACTTTCTGACATGATTCAATAATTCCTCTTTGTTTTGATAAAAACTCTTGTCAAACTTGGTTAACAATTTTTCTATTTCATCGTTAGACTTCTTCTCTGGATCCAAGGGAAAATCATACTTTGAAATATATGTGGGTAGCTCTTTGATGAAATAAGGAAACAGCTGATCTTTTACAAAAGATATAGGGCACAAAGTCCCTTCGATATCCAAAACAATGTTATTATAGACAGTAGTTTGATCCATTTATGCTTGTGATTTGATGTGTGCTATGATTTACCTCGACAATAAGCTATACTGAGTAGAAGCCTTAAAGTTTTAGAATAATATGTGCAGCGAAATTACACCCAGCATGGCTTTTTATTGTCAAGTCGATCAATCGTTGACTACTTTAATTTTGCCAGTTCGTTAAAAGGCCTTTCTCTGGAACATGACGAACAGTTTAGCTGGCCATGGGTCTTCTTCTTGATCAGGATATTGGCTCAAATAACAAAAACATTAAGGTTGACCGTGTAAGCCACGATGAAATTTCACAACACACCCAATTTGGGCTCAGAAGTTCAAAAGAGACAATAAGCAAACGAGAAAATGATATAATTGATGCTGGAGATATTCAAGACATTAATCAAACTATTAAAGCAGACGTCGTGTTAAACGCCGAATATAATAATGAAGCTCCTTCCACCACAATGGTCGCTGTTGTGTATGATGATAGCATTAGTGAAAATTTAGAGAAATACCCAACAGCTGACTGTAACCGATGTAAAAGAAAATTTGCCATAATAGGAGACAAAGTATTCAAAATGTGTGAGCATTGTCGAGTACTCCAAAGACAACGGTCAAAGCGTTGGCAACGGCGAACCAAACAAAAGGATGGAGTTTGTACTAGATGTGGAACGGATCTATCCGAGGCTGCAAGCAATTACTCTTTGTGTCAACATTGTCGAGATATGCTTAGATCTAAAAAAGCTAATCGTTATTTAGAGGGTAAATGCGTTCATTGTTCTGGTCCCAACGATGAGGAGGGGACTTTCAAAGTTTGCAGGCGTTGTAGAGAAAAGGATAAATTAAGGCGATTGGCCCTAGAGCAAGAGGGACTATGTAATCGATGTTCTTATGGGTTAGCTAAAGATGAGAAAGGACACAAAATCTGTCAGTCTTGTAGACTGAAGAAGAAAAAACCTTCTTCTACACTTGGGAGTGGAACTACTTCAAATGAAGGATCTATTGTCAGAAATGTTGGAGTTGAACAACTGTTCACTAAAACCAAACATTTGCGGACTTCACGGAGTCAGATATCATCAAAAGTCTTGCTAAAGCCAAACTCAACCACAATCATGGAAGTGAAAGAAAATGGCGAAAATCTTACATCACCTGAGAAGAGTAGGAGTTCAAACAATAAAGAAGCAATACTATTATTAGGCAAGAAGCGCCAAATTGAAAAGGTTACTGGTGATATTAGCTCCGATGATCTAGTATCTGCAAACTTTAGTAAATCAGAAGACAAAAGTTTTGGATATTTACCCAACAGTGGTAGAGAAAGACATAATATTGTATCAAAAAACTGCAAAAAGAGTTATGGAGCTTCTTCTGCAGATTCGAATCAGAGAAATACCAGCAAAAACGAAGCACATGATATCACAGCTATGAAGGACCTATCTGAAACACAGACGACTAATGTTAAAGGTCATGTTGTCAAAAAGAGAAAGGTAGCTCTAAACAAATTAAACGAAACTGGTTCTTTCCTGAACGTCACTGGTGAGTGTGATAAGAGTGAATCTAGTGCTAGCCAACAGATGACAATTATACAAGAGGATTTAGAAGCTTACCGCGGGCACAACATCATAAATGAAAAGCCATTACATGAAAATATGATGCTGTCTCAGTCATTCAGTATCCCTCATGATCATTCCCAGCTCAATCGACAGCTCAAACAGCTTAGCCAATATACTTCACACTCATCTACTTCTGGTGGTGATATTGAAGATGATGATGATGAGTCTGTATTGGTTAACTTGGATGGTTTGGAGGAGATTGGGATGGGGTATGACCTGAATGATGTAGAAGCAGAAACTTCTACTGTAAGGGGTGAGAATGTTGAATATGAAGAAGAAAAAGAGACCATGCTGAGACATGTACGTGCTGTTCAAGCTGGTCTGTTATCAAGCACGGGGGAGCCAAGTGATGCGGAGATAGCAGCCGCAGTTGAAGCTGTTGCCGTAGCTGCTGCTGTAGCACGCAGTCGTGGGGAAGAGAAGTAAAGTTCAAAATCAGCGAAGACTAAATTAATTCTAGTATAATTAATATATAATAATTATGTTTATTGGATACAAACGGGTTTTTATTACTCATAGCAGCAAAATTTACTAATCACAGTCATCTTGTAGTTTCTTTTTTGGTAGCTTTCCAGTTTTCAAAAAACTTGAACCAAATCTTATTCTGCGGTCCTCACCTTCCTCGAATAGTAACTTTTTGGGGTTCAAAGAATTTAGTCCTGAAGACAATATATCACTTTCTTCTTCTTTCTCTACGTCTCTCTTGAAAATCTTTTCTGGTGTGGCAAAAATGAAATCAATAGCATTAGGGTGATCTGATTCACTTTCTTCCTCTTCACTCTCAGCATCGAGATTTTTTCCATTCTTCTTTCCATACTTTCTTTTGATTTCGTTCAATATCTCTGCTCTTGATTTTTTTTCTTCTTCCCAGAACCTATTTTCAGGACTGCCGTATTGATATTGTTTCGGCAAGCTCAAAAAAGCTTTCTTTATACTAAAGTATTCTGCTACCTGAGCATCATCTTCATCAAGGCAATCCTCTGGGTTTGATGTGTCGCAGGTCCAGTAGTTATCGTCGACATACTCTTCGTGTTCTTCGGAGTTTAGTTCACCTCTTCTGGTATCCTTTTTCTTTTCACTGTCGCCTACTTCATCATTGCACTCACATTCGCAGTAACAGTAACATTCGTCATTGTCTTCCTCATCTTCTTGATTTTCTTCTTCATTATCCTCTGTGTCGTCTTCATCGTCTTGACCTTCTCCATCTCCATCATCCTCTTCAGCATGATCATCATCATTATCCTCATCTGGACAATCTTCAGTCTCTTCCTCTTCATCTTCGTTTGTGTCATCCTCGTCGTCATAATCTCCTTCTTCTTCTTCCTCTTCTTTTTCTTCTATACCATCAAAGTTATCATTTTCATCGTAATCTTCTTCCTCGTCATCTTCATCGTCACCGTCGTTGTCATCGTCGTTGTCATCATCATCATCTCCGCAGTCACACTGGCATTCACATTCACAATTATCATCATAATCTTCCTACGGATCATCTTCAAAGTTGTCGTCACACTCATCGGGTGGAATATGCACTGGAATATCTGTAGGAAGTGGTATTGGCAATGGTTCTGTACTAACAGGAGAGTGGTACTCTGAAGATAAATCTGTCGATGTGGTTGTGTGTTCAGAAGTATGTACTGATGTTGAAGGGTATCCTTCTGAGACACTTGGCTCTGTGGCGGAAGCGGTCGGTTCCAGTGTTGGAAGAGGTGTTTTGGTGCCATTGCTAGGCTCGAGCGCAGACGATGGAAACTCTGAAGCACTAGTAAGGGTACCACCAACTGTGGTAGTCAATGTTTTCCTTGGTAAATCTAGGTTGAAATTTGGATCGTTTATTAAGGCAGGAATGCGATCGATACATGTCCCCAAAAAGTGGTCCCTGGCCTCCATGTAATTGCCGTACGGAGACACAGTTGCCAAACAGTACAACATCCTGTCTCTGTTGTAACATATACATTCATAGTTGCTATGAAATCCTTCACAAAGGCGGGCAATATCGTTGACGCAGTGGAGAACTGCAGCTGGTGGAGACGAAGCGTTCACCACGGCTCCCCCGAATACTACTAGTAGTACATACAGATACAATTCAAACTTCATAGATTGCCTTTTCTTTCAACAAGGGTGTCTCAACCACTCCAGCAGCGACCTGGTGATTGTGTAATTAAAGAAAAGTGGTGGCAATAAAGGGGGGATTGCTTTGCCAACTGCCCTCTTCTGCCCCGTTGGATGCCAGTCTGCTCTCCACGTTATCTTTTCGTCAAGAAGGAGCTTTCCCAATAGGGCAACTAAAACATGGAGAAACATTGTTGGTCACGTGATTTGTAGACTTGAAATTTGCTCCTATGGCGACTAAAATAACGGTAATATGTAATGAAAGACACGTTAGCCTTTTACAGACGACTAATGTTTCCAGGAATTCCCGGACTGTTCAATATTGGATTGGTACATATGAGCGAACAATAGATACAAGTATGACTGATGAAAAAACGACTTTGTTTGCTGATGCGGTAGAATTAATGAAAAGACACGGTGCATTGCACACAGTAAATATAAAATACGGTTACATCATATTTGGGCTTTCAGCTTTGTTCATTTTGGTGAGGACATTATCCATATGGTACTATCAAAGAGCATGGAAGCGTTCAGGGCGATCTACTACCGTGTTACGCGTTACTAGCTTGCCATTACCGCTTAGCATATCGTTGATTGTGCTCACTGTTGCGATTTTAGTCGCAGTCAAGCCTCATTTGGAAAAGATCACGGTAGTGGTGAAAAGATTGGGTAGACTGGCATATGCTTTAATCCCACTAGATATTTTCTTAGCCGCCCAGCCAGCGTGGTTTTCAGTGGACAACTATCTAAACACGATACAAATGCACAAATGGGTCTCCAGAGTCATTGTTCTCCTTGGCATGTTTCACTCCATTGGGTTTTTGGCATACTATGTTTCTATGGGCACAGTAGGCAACTTGTTCAGACCTGTCAACTTTTTGGGCTTTCTAATGTTTATTTTTGCCAACATCATGTTCGTATTTTGGAAACCAATTAGAAATCTCAATTATACGCTATTCTATCTGTATCATAACTTTTTTATGCTTGCACTAGTTGTCATGATCTATTTCCATGCAAGACCAGGAGTAGGGCTCTACTTTTTTTTCAATGCTATGCTACTAGTAGCACAAACTGTACGGAAATACACACGTGCAAGAGATGTCACACTGACTGAAATTATTGAGAACCCGGGAAGTAATTTATTGATTGTCAAATTTCCAAAAAGTTTACTGCCAGAGTCCTACCTTCCGGGATGTCACGTTCGAATCGGATACAGTAAATGGACACCTTTTTTTACAATACTTCCATCTCATCCATACACAGTAGCCACTTCTTTTGAAAATCGAGATTTGTTGGCAAGCCTAGTTATCAAGAAAACAAAGTTCAAATTAGAGCCTTTCGAAACCTACTCAATTCAGCCTTCTTTTGAGTCTTCTTTGAGTCAGAATTTTTTTGATACAGCTGACAATGTCAACATCGTATGTGGTGGTTCAGGAATTTCCCTTGGTTTGGTTATTTTTGAGTATTTAAAAAGAAGCATTATCTCCGGTGGAAGAGAGATAAAGCTGAAATTTGTGTGGATAACCAAAGATGAGGAAGATGTTTTCATTTTACAGGAGCTGAATGTTCAAGGTGTCGATGTGTTTATCACCAATAATACAAGCTATGAGCTGGATTCCATTCAGGAAAGTGCTGGCATTCCGTTAACTGAACTATCCAACGATTCGCACGACTCTCTGGTCACAATAGATCATAAATTCTCCAACACAGTTGTTGTCGGCAAACGACCAGACCTTGAGAAATTATTGCAAAACAATCTGTCAAAAACCATTGACTACGCCAACAAGTGGATTATTTCGTGTGGACCGCCTTCCCTGATTGAAGAGTGTTCCAAAATATCAACCAAACAAAAGTGCCGTTTCTTCAGCGAAGAGTATGCCTTTTGAAAAAAATAATGTTGATTATAGTGATTGTTTTTTATATTTTTACAGTTATCTGCGTAGAACTGTAATCTGGACTTTACAGCCCTTTTCTATGTAACGTCATCAAGAACAAACAAGTCGAATCGTATTTATATCGATGTACCGTCGTTATTGTCAAGAGATATCGTTGAAAAATGATTATGTCAGCATCAGATAAAGGAGCCTGCCGAGTGAGATAGAAAAATTGCCTGAATGATCTGATCGATTTTAAAAACGGCAAATCCGTAAATTCATTTCCATCAAGGCCACATTGAGAAGAAGGTAATACTGATACAAAAGAGATAATAAACATCGAGATGACAGTACGTATGATATCGACTAGGGCAAAAATAGAAGTAGAATCGAAGATACTAACAGGATTCATTTGAACTTTTATTAAAAATGTAAATAGTGTTTCATAGCTTGGTAGAGTTGCACACTATGCCGTGGATTTGACACTTTTTGCAGGATTCATGTCGGGAATCAAAAAGAATACTGGAATAACCCCTGATGTTGCTCTGATTGGAGAGCCAAATGTGGAGTACTATGTTACCAAATATTTTGATTATGGTGATTTTGTCTATGATAACGCGGTCACTTTCATGAAAACCTCTAAATACTTTGTCAAAAACTTATTTTGATTCAACTGGAGATGAGCCTCATGGCTCATTATTTTCTATCAACTAGTGCTATTCTTTTTCCAACAAGCGACCTGCAACGTTCCGGTGAGCTCGATTTTTGATGATAGAGTTATCATGCATGATGATTGTCAATTTCTATCGTTTGTTTGTTCGATATGACTCGTGTTCGATTCGCTTTATATGATTGTTTATATGGTATGATTTATATATTCTTTAACTAATGTACACGCTATGAAAAACTGCTTCTTTATTACTCAGGAAGGGTTGAAAGGCATCAGGTAACCACTATTCACCAAATCCACCGCTCCGCTGTTCACGCCATTATTTTGTTGTTTGCCATATGATCCATAGTTGGCTTGACTTTTATTTGCAAAAACATTGTAGTACAAACCATACTGGTTGGCAATGTCCATTTCCTCTTCCTCTTCTGCATCATCGTTTTCACCTTCCATATACATGCCACCGTAACTTTCATCTGTATTCACATTGGTAACACTTGTTTCTACCGATTTTGTATTTTTCTCTCCTCTGATCATATTGGTCACTAAAGGAGTTGCCATATTAGGAAAACGCTGTATACCGAAGGAGTCAGAAGGTTGATATGGTAACTGCTCCTTGTAGTTTGATGGTTGATAATAATGAAGAGGATGATGCTGAGAAACAGGCTTATTGTTTTTTGGCCTACTGATAGATCTCATAGTTTCCCAAAAATCAAGCTCCTCTCCTAAATCTTCAGTAGTATAACTTTTCCCGGTATGCTCACCATCTTTTATATTTTCAGTTTTGGTTCCACGGGTGTCCGTTGGTCCCGGAGATTGTAGGTTACTATTTGAATTGCTATACTCCAAGTTGTGAGATTGTTCACTGTATTGAGATGGTCTTGACGCGTGGAGTTGTTGTCTATGAGATTTGAGAAAATTGCTCTTCGAATCGCCAATGGAAAGACTAGCTTTCTTATTTGGCAAGTTAGTTCCACTTTCACTGCTTTCACTGTTAATTGGGCGATTAGAATCAAAGCCGTTGGAAGTATTATTGGACCCATCATCATTATTCAGGAGTCGCAATAATGGGTTTTCAGTGTAATTTTTGGCTGATGTGGAGGATTCTGCAGTGTTGTCAGGGGAAGAAGAGGAGGTCAACTTTGGGACCTCAATTAGAGGGGGAAGATAATTAAAGTGACCATACCTCGAGATGTTGGTTTGAGGGTCTGATGAAACGGCCGCAGCTGATGAAGAATAATGGTGGTGTATGTGTTGGTGGACTGTTAATGTAACACCATTAAAACGAGCTAGTTCAATAAGATAATGTGCAAGTTCTTGTGTGTTAATATCACCGGTGTAGGACTTTAACTCCTCATTAGTTCTCGGATCGAGGAGTGAGAAAGACCAATCTGTTTGTGTTCGTACTGGGGTCTCGATACGAGGATAAGATGTGGTTGTATTATAGTTTTCGGACACAGGTGCTTTTTTGGCAGTACTATTGTTTCCTGATTTCTGTCTTTTGGAACTCCCCGGCGTATCATGGTCGTCTTCAAGAATTCTTTTTGACTTTTCCGTCGAGTTGTCTTCAGCATCGATTTCACTGTTATCGTCTCCTTGAGCCTTTGAATCCGACTTACTTCGTTCCTGCTGAAAAATTTTATTGATCTTACCGATATTTTCTTCCTCATACTGATTTGTCTGCTTGAATTTGATTGTGGGCACTCCATTTTCGTCTAGCACTCCGACAGCTCTTTTGATAACATTAGAGGCACTATCCTTTGCAATATCTGTCATAATTTTTCTCCATCTGTTCCTGCAAGTAAGGCTAGGTCTGCTTGGTAAAGAACCTGATATCTGCCTCCACTTAGTTCCAAGTTGTTTAACTTGGTCTATGAGTATGAGGTCTTCTTCCAAACTCCATGGCTTAAGTCTCTCTTTCGTATCGCTATTCAAGACTTCGGTATATCTTTTCGAACATTGGTCTTCGTTTCTGCCTTTGATTTCTGATGCTACTTTCTGCCATGATGCCCCATGTTTCTTGAAAGCATTGATCAATGCTTCGTCTTCACTTTTCGTCCATTTGCCCTTTCTCAAGAATGGATCCAAAGAACTCACCCAACGTTTCTTGCATTCTTTCCCTTTTCTTTTTGTTTTCATTTTGCTTGCGATGTCAAACCAATCAATCATCTTTATGTCTATTTGCTCATCATTGTACTCACTAAGTCTATTATTCTTTGTGTGCTGCTGAATCAACAACTCTTTCAAACATTTGTCCTCATCAGCATTCCATGCATTTCTCCTTGTTTTCCGGAATATTTGGTATCCCAGAGATTTACTGATTGCCAAATGATCAATCGATCCCACTACGGGCTTTTCTACTACTAATGCCGGTCTTGATTTTTTACCGTTGCTGTTGTCTCCATTGTTCTGGTTTGCACTTGCATTTGGCTTTTGAGTAGCCTCCGTACCAACTTCTTTGAGATTTTCGAAATCAGCCATGGTATTCGTGTTTGGTTTCATCATATGATAGTAATCAGCATAAGGTTGGGGCAAAGCTTAAGTAACAAGTAATAAGGATATTGTTCGCTATTGATGAGGTGCCAAGAAGTGTGGTTTAAGATATCGAACAGATAAGGTTCCTAATTAGTGTAAAAATTTGCTTCAGTCATGTGTAAAATAAAATATCATTTTTATCAAAAAAAATAGCAAAAATAGCAAAAATCCGTAAACAGTCATTGGTTTACGTAATCACAAATTTTTTTAGCTGATATGGGCCAAGCCTGAAGATTTAGGGCACCCGTGGTTGAGTTACTTACTGGAGTAATAGCAGAGAGCAACTTGTGTGTGGTACCAAAAATTAGAATAAAAAGTAAACCCAATTTTTTGTTTGAAAATATAAAAAAGCTAATCGAAACCATAAAAAAAGATGCCGTTAATATGTAGTAAATGTGAGAGAAAGATGAATGTGATTATACAAACAGCCGAGTCTATATATATCTATTCAGTCGTTTATGACGGTGCCAAAATCAGAACCGAAAGGGTCAAAACTTGATTCGTCGTCAACTAAAAATCCTTTCTCGATGTACCTCTTTTCAAGGACATTTTGCAATTGTAATTGCTTCAATAGAAATGGTTGACTGATTTCAAACACATCAAAAAGTTCACCACTTTGTGTGTGAAACTTTTGTAGTTCCGTGAAAGCGCCTGTGACATTGGGAAGGCCAAACGTATTGTCGTCTAAAGCTAAATTGAGGGCATCATCCATGTACTGATTGCCTGAATAGTAGCACTTGAATTGTGTTAATTCCTCTGTCGCTGTTTCCGGAGTTTCATAGACCAAGTCAAAAGTATTGCTTGGGGAGAAGTCCGTGTCAGGGTATAAAGGTTGGGGAAGTTGATTTTGAGTCAACTCTTGGAGTTGAATTGTATCTTTGAGCAAAAAGCTTTTGCTATAAGTTGGACTCCCACGACTCATGAAGCCAAGATCAGTCGGAGATGTGCATGTGGGTAGTTCTGAGTTCCTGCTCTTGCTATCCAAGAAATTCAAAGGTAGTATCTGTGTAGAGGCATACAATGAACCAGCATTGTTTGAGTCACCAAGAGAAGATAAAGGAGAGCTTGAGTATGTTTCACATTCCAATGACTCTAATTTAACAGCTTCTTCCTTCTCGAATAAAGTTGTAGCAGCAGGTATGCTATTAGTTAAGACTGATGAAGATTTAGAAAAGGTTGCGCCACTTTTGTTGGAGATCAAGGAAGGATTTGCCAGTTTGGCATTGATCACAATTGACTCGGGGTTATTTAGAGCTTGACAGCATTCTTTCCGGTGGGAATATAGAAACTGGAAACATCTATCACCATATTCCTTAGGTGTCACACCGGTCATACCCTTGAAAGTGCGATAAAAATGCCACGGACTTATTCGCGATTTTGCTGCAAGTTCTTTAAAGCCCAAAACACCGCCTCTGCGTCTTTTAGTTCTCAGCTTGCGGTGTTGCATCCAATAGCAACCCTTTTTCACGATATCAGGTGCCCATTGGAGTTCCTCGTTGTCTCCATTTGGGCTACCAGGTTCATTCCCGTTTGAAGATTGGAACCTTTCTTGCATATTTTCAAAATTTTCAGATTCAACCTTGCTGAAAATTTTGTTGTCTAATATATCCTCTCTATGGCCGTGGATAAAATGGACTCCAAAGACAGTTGATTGTGCAGCTAAAGTAATGTGTCTACATGCCATATCTATTCTTTTCAACTGCTCCATGTCTCCTTTTGAAAGAGTTGCTTTGATCGCCGCGTTGGTACTCTCCCCCTCAGAGTCATCCACTTTCAAAAGTCTCTTTTTAAGCTTTGTATTGCTTATGCTTGCTATCTTGCTGACAAGTAGGCTGTCATTGTTGTCCAATAAAGGTGGTACGAACCCTATGCTTTCGTTCACATACTTCATTGTATCTAGTAGCAAATCGAGATTGAGCACGACAAAATTCTCGTTTTCAACGAAGCCGGATCTTAACTCAAGGTTGGGTAAGCAATGCTGGCATAGTTGGTAACCTTTACCTACAGCATTCTCCGTTGAATTTACAAATGTGATGTTATCTGGAGCCTCATTGTTAGGATTCACGTCACAGTTGGGCCTACAACAGGTCTTGGTTTCTTTGTTGCACATGTAGAATTCATCTGCCGCAAAAGGATCTTTGTATTTGAATGCATGCCATTTGGCATGTGCGTCACCGTAGCTCATTTCTGCTAAAAAAATATGGGCCGAAGTGAGCTGCAAGAGCTGTGAGTATCTATCGCTAGAAAATCAGAAGAATATGGTAAAAATGGTGGCAGAGATCTTGGTAACAGTAGCAAGGTGCCCGGAAGAGTAAGGGTAGTTGCGGCGTTCACGCGTTGAAGCCCGGCTAAGCGAAGGGAAACGGGAAAAAGGGGGCAGACTAGTAAAGAACAAAAAGTGGATTAGACCCAACTAATAAGTAAACAGTCTCATCGGTGAATCAACACCGCAGTAGTACGAAAAAAAGAAAGAAAAAGAAAAGACACGGTTTATGTATCAGGTACGAAATTTGTATAATAATTAATAGCGGAGGTCGACCACGCAAGCGTGGTATCGGACCAGAAACTAAAGGGAAACAAAAAAAAAGAAAGGCAGAAAAAGGGAATTGAGACAAAATAATAATAAAAATAAAAATAAAATACATAATGTAATATAATACAACATAGAATAAAATAGAACACTGTAAGTTAGAGCGAAAGTAAAAGTGAAAGGGATCTCTAGAAACTGCTAGTTGATGAGGCATCTTGAACTCTAAGCAGGGTTGGACTTTTGGGGGCAAGCCTTTGACCAGGCTCTCTACAGACGGATGGCAACTAGGGTCTGGCCTACCAGTGCCAGCATGCCACTTCACACGTTCAAGCATGTCCGACTATAATTTTTGCCTGAAATTGAAACGCGTTTCTAGTGCCAAAAGAAGCGTGCATGCGTCATGTAGCAGTAATTAATACTTGCATGAAGGTGGATGTGCGACTAATAGTGCGGCACGGGTTAGGGATTGCAGCTAGTTCGAAAAAAAAAGAGAAACTTTGAAAGAAGATTCAACTTTCGGCGGCGCATCGGGAACGAAAGCGGAAGGCGGGACTAGGCCAAACTAAGTCGGGAAGGACGAGCACCAGGGAAAGGCTTAATTCGTGCGTGGTGCTGCATAATCGATCCGGTAAGCTCACTACCCGTGATAGCCCGCCGCGCAGCATCCACGGCGTCCGCGGCAACTGTGCGGGCGCTCCCGGCCCCTTCTCGCAAACCTCGAGGGGATTGGCTCACTCGCTCGTGCATGCGCACGCGCAAGTGCACCCGCAACTGCACCCGCAGGCAAGTGGTTGGGTATGCGGGCCTCCGTTGCCGACAAGCCTCCGCTGTTTGCGCGTCCAAATGCCAAGCGGGGAAAGGGTCTAGATGCCGGCGTTCGGGTTTGCCAAAAGGGGCATTCTGGAACCTTATTGCCCCCTAACGACTAGCACCCGTTTCCGGTGAGGCATGAGCCGACTAGTGCATGTGCCTTTGGTGCGCACCGTACACACTGTGCGTGTGTGACAAAGCCTGCCAGCAGGCGTGCCAGCCTGTGTCTTTCGCCACGGGGCAAGTGGAACCTGAAACTGAAACCTTATTGGACCACGCCCAGCCTGCTGCGCCTGTGTACACGACGGAAAGAAGCACTGCACTGCGCGGCACAGTGCAGCACAGCGGACTACTGTAGCACAGAAGATCCCCTACCTTCTTTCCCCTGTTCCCTCCCCCTAGTCGCAGTTTGGTGTCAGCTATCTCTCGCTTTAGAGGGTGTGCCTGTCTCGCTCGAGCCGGTGATCCGCAACTCGGGCACCACGCGGGCCGAGGAGGACACGCGGGACGAACGAGAGGAAAAGCAGCAGTGAATTTGCCTCCCCTGCGTGCAATCTGTCTGCAGCTGGCTGCCACCTCCTTCCTTTTTTTCTACCTGCGTATGCAAGCCCGCGTGAATAGGTGAGTGGGTGGTCAACAGAGACGGGGGCGGAGAGCCCGCTGGTCAGCGCTAGAATAACGCTTCTGTTTCTGCCGGCGTGTCACCGAGCGGCTGCTCGGTGATTGGCTGGCGCGCTACTGGCGCCCGGGTTGTTATCAGCACCCCCTCTGTTATTTGACATGCTGCAGCTGTAATTTACGGAGCGCCTACGGCAAGTCCGCCGTTGTTCATGTAGCGAGGATCGGCGCATGTGTCATGCGGTGGTCTACTTTGCTGTTACTACATATGTGGTTGCCATGTCGCTGGAGTCGAGTTTTTCCGTATGTCCTGCAGCCTTTGTTCTTTCAGCCGCAAAAGGGTAAGAGTGACGTACAAACGCGGTCAACTAATTCCGGGATCGTCGCCTGGAGGAAGGAGAGGGAAGGGAACCTAAAAGAGCAGGAGGGCGGCTGCCTAATCGGGGAGGTCCCAATAGACCAAGGATCGGCGCCTCTGGAATGTGGTCTTCTTTTGCTTTAGCAGGCTCAGCTAGGCCACCATCGTGCTGCATGGCCAGCAGGCTTCCCTGCTGCTTGGGTGACGTTGCCGGCGATCCGTCGGAATCGAGAGAGAGCGCTGGTGCGCTTCAAAGACCAAAGGCTGCGGAAGTAGAGCGGAAGGGAGGAAAGGAAGGGAGGAAATGAAGAAAGTGGGACCAGGGAGTGGCAATTCGATGTTTTTGTTTTGTTTTCGGGGTTAGTACTTGTTCTTTCTGATTTGGGCCAGCAGGCGGGGTTTGCAGAGTCCTACGAAAATCAGGGTCCCGAACTACACTCTGGAGCCGTCTGTGTCGGGTTTGTGGAAGCCGTAGCAAATGTGGTGTGCATGTAGAGATGGTGGTGCTTACAAAAGAGTGGCTCGAACCGGGAGTTGGAATTGGAGTTGGCGTTGGCTACATGAATCCGTCTAACCGTGAACTCAGCTTTTCCCCACGCGCCAGAAAGTGGTGAGGAAAAAAAGCACTCCTATTTTTTTCAGGTGCAACAGAAGATTTAGCGCTAATAGAAGCCGACATGAGAGGGCGGACACAAATAGAGGCAACACAGAAGCTGTAAAGTCAGATACAACCCATCAGCACCCACCAGCACCTGTCCATCAAATGTCCAGAAGAGGGACGAGAGGAAGAAACTCCCACCGCTATGAAAGCAGGTACTATGGCGAGCAGCAGAGTGGGCGACAGAGAGCCTACTACGACTACCCAGAAGAGGAATTAACCTCGGAATACGCAGGCAGCTACTACAGAAAGGGAGGGGGTCAGGAGCCGCCGCAGAAACGAGGAAAGTTGCCCACGGGCCCGAAGAGCATGCAGGGGGAACCAGCAGAGGCAGGGTACTACCCAAAGAGGCCCTACGAGGAGGCTGGACCCGGCTCGGGCTCGGCATCGGGCACTGGCTTGTCGAGCCAGTACAAGCGACCACGCGATGCGTCGACGATGTACTCCCAACCGAAGGGCAAGGGCAAAAACGCAGACCCTTACTATAGCTACTACGAAAGATCAGGCAAACCCGGACGAGAAGGTGGCCCTGGTCCTGCACCTGCACTTGGAGGGGACTTTGAAGAGGAAGAAGAAGACATATTCTTGAAGCTATCTGGAGGCACGGAACCGAGGATAGCGTCGTCGGAGCCAAGGACGAATGGCAGAGGGAAAGAGGCAGCACCAGGACCAGCAAAGCCTAGTTCTGTCGTAAGCTTCAAATACATGGTCAAGTGCAGCGTTGTGGGACACGTCCACGAGAGAATCCAGCAAGTGGGCGAAGGCACTTACGGTAAGGTGTACAAGGGGAGGAACCTAATCACGAACGAGTTGGTTGCGTTGAAAAAGTTGCGGCTCGAGGCCGAAAGAGAAGGTTTTCCCATCACCTCGCACCGGGAGATCGGGTTGTTGCAGTCATTTGACCACGAGAATATTGTTGGACTCTCAGAAATCATGTTGGAGAAAAACCAGGTGTTCATGGTGTTCCCGTACATGAACCACGACTTGAGCGGGATCTTGCAGCAAGGGAACATCCAGATCTCGCTCGGTGAGAAGAAGAACATCTTCCATCAACTTTTGAAGGGAGTGGAGTACTTGCACGCCAAGCGCGTTATTCATCGGGACATCAAGGGCTCCAACATCTTGATCAACAACGAGGGCGTCTTAAAGATCACCGACTTCGGGTTGGCCCGCAAGATGAAGAACATCAACGAGGACTTGGTGTCGCCGAACTACACCAACAGGGTCATCACGCTCTGGTACCGGCCTCCAGAAATCTTGCTCGGCTCCACAGACTACAGCCGGGAGGTCGACATCTGGGGGGTCGGCTGCATATTGATGGAGCTCTTCACAAGGAGGGCCATATTTCAGGGTACAAACGAGATCGACCAGCTCTGGAAGGTTTATGACATCATGGGCACAATTTCCACTGAGGACTGGCCGGACGCATACAAGTTGCCGTGGTTCGAGATTTTGCGGCCGAACTACCGAACCGAGTTCCGGTTTAAGGCCAAATTCGGAGCGCTGCTAACGCCGGAATGCTACAACCTCGCTACGTCCTTATTGCAGCTTAACCCAAAGAAAAGACTAGCTGCTGCAGACGCCCTCAAGCACCCCTACTTCAGCGAGGAGCCTCGTATGTGTCCGCTACTCTTTTTGGACACCGTCAAGGGCGAGTGGCACGAGTTCGAGGCAAAGCAGAAGCGGAAGCAACGGCAGAAGCAGCAGCAACAACAGCAGCAACAACAGCAGCAACAACAGCAGCAACAACAGCAGATATCGAACGAAAATGCAGCTGCTAATTAGATGAGAGGCAAAAACACCTCTTGCAGAGGAGGGGACATTAACAGAGAGGCTTTCGGCTGCCGTGCGGTGTTATGTTGTACTGTCCCCAGGCGGTGTCCTCTTTCGAGGCCACCGCGCCTCCCACCGCGTCGTGCACATGCCGGCATTCCCCTTGCGGACGCTCCCCGTGTTTCGGCCGGAACACTGTGTATCTCTATATAGTTGCCGATAACCGGCCCAATGTGTTTATACCGAGAACGGGGACACTTGCCTGGTCTGGCCTGCTCTGCTCCCCGTGGTGATCTCCGGCTGGCTGGATAACGCTCTGACCTCACGTCAGCTCTGAGAGCTGGTTTGCTCTTATCTGCTGTATTTGCGTGCCGGTTGGTGGGTGGAGCCAGTCTATCTCTGCGTCTCGGATCCTGGCAGACCTGCAAGACGGGCATCTGTCTGTGTAGAAGAAATACACAACTAATTTCTCACTTATGAAGAAACTCATTTTGCTGCTCGAGCTGGCCTTACTTCTGGTGTGGTGCTCCTTGCCAGGCGCCGACGCCGGTTTTTGGAAGCCGAAGTCAACAAACGGGGCCAGCAGCGTCGGGCTCGGCGGAGACGTCGATAGCAGTAGTGGGAGCAGCGGCATCAGTAGCAGTAGCAGTAGTAGTGTCGCCAGAGTGAAAGTCGGTAGCAACAGTAAACACCGTACGGCCGCATCCAACATTTTTGGAGACGGGGATAGCACAGGAGAGAGCACAACAGACACCAAAAACAGTGTACTCTCTTTACCCGTCCTGCATAATTTGAAATACACTGTTCCATACTCTTTTGAAGAATGCGTAGAGGACCTCAGACAGATCCTGACAACGTTGCTTACAGATGTCGGCAGTTTCGGTACCACGAGCAAAGAAAAACATGCCAAGGCAGAAGCCAAGGCAGACGCCAAGGCCAGAGCCAAGGCAAAGGCAGGTGGAAGGTTTGACTATCGCTTGAGCGACTTTGCAAGCCAGGCCATAGAATTGTGCTCTCCCGAATCCCATGACACCCTATTTGACAATCTCCAGAGCGAAATAGGGTCTGGAAGGTACCCGCAGACTTGTGTGGTTCTGGTGAACTCGGCCCAGGGAAAGCAAGCCGTGGCAGCCGATCCGGAAACTGATTGCTTTGAGCTTCTAATCCGTATCGAACAGCAGCTCAAAAACAAGCATCTTCTCAAGGAAAAGCTACTTTCCACCACAGAGGACCGGTTAAAGGCCGTGCCTAAACAGGCACGTTTGCAAAGTAACCGCAGCCCCTCTCTTGTTCAAGTCGGAGGAGCCAGAAAAACAAACCAGATGGGAAATAGAGTAGAAAAAAGTAGAACACTACTTACCTCTAGTGGCCGCCTTATCAAAGAAGCTGACTCTGAGATGGATGTTGGCTTTGCTACCATCACCTTGCTCAAGACTTTGTTCAGGGTGACAAATAAACCTACCACCATCCATAGTACGGTAACGAAGACCGAAGTCAGCAAGTCGTTGGGCACCGTTACCACAACAAAGACACAAACTAGTGTGTCTACCTCAACCACACTAGTGAAAAGCGTTGCCTCGGTGACGGACTTGCTTGTGGAAGTTACAGTGACGACTGAAACTGTTGGCAAGAAAACTTTAATGCAATGGGAAACTTTCACAACGACAAAGACAGTTAACCGTCCATACATGCTGACAGACCTGCCCATTCTCAAGCAGGATGTTCCCCTGGTTGAGGCAGAATATATCCCGGGCCGAAGAACACTTACCATGGAGACAACCATGACAACATTGATGACGACAACTAGTCGACTTATGTTGGTTTCTAGAATATGCCATGCGGTGACCAGGTTCGGGATAACATGCCCTACAATCCCAGCATCTAGTAGTAGCAAAACTAGCTCTAGCTCAAGCAAGAGCGAAGTATCAAAAACAACGACAACAACTACGACAACCGACATTACGACAAGCACCTCTTCCACTATCACTACTAAGACTAAAACAACTGCTAAAACAACTACAAAAACAATGACTGCTACCAGGTGGGAGGAAAAAGAGCCTTGTGACGATGATGAACATCCCGACTACCCTCATCACCATCCTGTTCCTCCAAAGAATGAAGATGATTGTGACGACGACGATTTTGATGATGATGATGATTGTGATGATGATGACTACTATTATTTCCAGGACAGTCACGACTTTGTTGAGAAATATGCAGTCGAATTAGCCCTTCCTATGGCAAACACCAAACCTAAGCGCCCTCGTATTACCAGTGAATATAACAACACAAAAATTGTGGCCGCTTCTCTAGATCCAGACTACGACGATTTGGGCCAAAATAATAGTCACTTTCGTCAATTCAAAAATTATTCTGGGAGTTACAAAAGTGTCGAGAACAAATCAGCACATTTCCTTTCGTCAATGTTCCTCAATGCTCTGTTCGCATTACTCATACTGGTGATTATCGTGTGACGAAGACTGCTTTTCAATAGGTTTGTAATATAAATAATTAAACAAGAGTTAATATAAAAAAGAGTGTAGCTTTGTCGTTAAACAACCTCATCAACTCACACATTTTGCTGATGTAATCACCGCCATTTTTTCTATTCTTCCTGGAAACTCGTGAACTTTCATGGGTTAAAAATTTTTCTTTGCAGCAGTGAAGTATGAGAGAAGGAACCTGGGGAAGTCCGCCATTTAGGAAAGACGTGCATTTCAAGAACAGCAAAGCTTTATTCAAAATAGAAAATACATCATAACAACCAAAATGGCCACTATCGGTATTGCTTTTGGTAACTCCAGCACTTCTTTTGCAACCATCAAGGACGGCAAGGTTGACGTTATTGCAAACCCAGATGGTGAAAGATTCATCTCCTCTGCATTATCCTACGTCGATGGTGACGAATATCACGGTCAGCAAGCACTTGCACAACTTGTCAGAAACCCACGTAGCACAATTGTCAACTTCAGAGACTTCATTGGTGTTCCATTCTCTGATATCAACGATGAATACTCCAAGTACGCTGCTCATCCAGTTGAATTCAACGGTAAGGTTGGATACGAAATCAACGGTAACAAGCTTTCCATCGACGAAATCGTGAAAAGACATCTCAAGCAAATCAAGAACGCAGCTGAAGACTATTTGGGACAGTCTATTGAAAGTACCGTCATCACAGTTCCAACCAATTTCTCCGAAACTCAAAAAGAAAACCTTGTCAAAATCGCAGCAGATGCAGGACTGAAGGTTTCCCAGTTGATAAACGAACCATCTGCCGCATTATTGGCACACTTGTCCAACAAGGAACAGCTTTTAGAAGATAAGCTTTATGTTGTTGCTGACTTCGGTGGTATTAGATCAGATGCCGCTGTCGTTGCTGTCAGAGGTGGTATCATGACCTTGCTAGCAACTGAACATAGCACAAAGTTGGGTGGTGCTGAATTGGATCAATCTTTGATTGACTTCTTTGCTGCTGACTTCCAAAAGAAATTCAAAGCCGATGCAAAGAAAACTGAAAAATCTTATTCTAAATTATCAGCTGCTGCTACGATTACCAAAAAGACATTGTCTAATGTCCAAACTGCAAATGTCTCTGTTGACTCCCTCTCTGATGGTTTTGACTACATGTCTTCTATCAACAGATTGAGATTCGAATTGGTTGGTAGAAAAGTCTTTTCTGAAATGACACAATTCATCGAATCATTGGTCAAGAAGGCAGGATTGGAAACTTTGGACATCGAATCCGTCTTGTTGGTCGGTGGTACATCTAATATTCCAAAGGTCGCAAACACCCTAGCACTTGTTTTCCCAGAATCTACTGAAATTTATGCACCTGCCATCGACTCCAAGTTGCCAAATCCAAATGAGTTGAATTGTAGAGGTGCAGCAATTCAAGCTTCTTTGATTGCAGGTTTCGATGCTGAAGAAATCAAGGAATCATTAGAACCGGTTGTTGTCAACACCGAGCACATTCAAGCTCCAATTGGTATCAAAGATGCCGAAGGTAAATTTACCACCATTTTGCCAAGAGAAACTGCATACCCAATTAAGAAGTCCATTTCTTTCATCGCTGCATCCGACAACGCTGAAATTGAATTTTACGAAGGTAAGCGTACCATCAAGGAGACTGTTGTCGAACCAGAACAGTATTCTGATGATGAAGAAGACGAAGAGGAAGAAGAACCGGAAGTCATCAGGGAAGTTGAATACGTTCCAGGTACTTTACTTGGCAAGATGGTTTTGAAGGGCGCTGAATCGGGAAAGAAGGTTGATGTCATTGTTCAAATCGACAGAGACGGAAAAATGCGTTTGACTGGTAGATCTGGTGACGTTGTTGTTAAGGGTGAAGTCTCTCAAGCTTAAGCGAGTTGACTCAAGTGTAACAAAAAAAAGCTATCTCTATCTTCATACTATTATAAATCTACCTCTAAAATCAATAACAAAGTGTAAAAAGTTAATTCAAATCCAAACTCGAGTTGACACGCCAGCCTTAACATTGTAAACATGAAATGATTTTCACAATTTGAACTTTCCTCTATTAGCAACGTCATAGCCGGCTATTTCGTTGAAAAGTTCGAAATTGCTTGAATACATTCTGTCTATAGTATTTTTAAAAACTTCAGGAATACGCCCTCTCTTTGATCCGTCGACTAGTCCAGAGACGTACTCCCCGCAACTCCAAATTCGTGGCATTCCATGTCCAGTGAACCCAGCAATAATGTAAAGATTTTTACGCCCAAATGGAGACATATCACCAACAAATGGAAACTCATCATTTGAGTATGCCATGCAGCCAGTCCAGGTATAATCGTTGACAAATTTCAACCCCTTTGCAAACTCGGGGTAGTACTTATTTGGGTAGTCTTTGAAGTAGTCAAGGGTATCCTCGGGGGCATATGTGTCATCGCAGTTGTTGAACATGTCGGCACTGTTCGGATAAGTCAGGTAAGTTGGTCCACCACCGCCGGCAATCATTGACATATCCGTGTGCGCTGTGACATAATCACTTTCGATAGGGAATGTATGGTAGTAGTTGAAACTGAGCTTACCAGGATTTTTTGAAATTGGCTTGATGTGTGAAACAACACCTTTGACAGGAACAATCTTGTCCTTGAATTCCGGCAAAAGAGCCCGTGTCCACGCATTTGTGGCACATACCACCTTCTTACACTTGATTGGGCCTCTTGAGGTCGAAACAATCCACCCGCCATCGCAAGTAGGCTTGAGGTTTTCCACCATAGTGTAAGTCTGAAGATTCAATCCGGTATCTATGCATCTGCGAAGTAAGGAAGTGATCAGTTTGTAAGGCCAAATGGAGCACGTTGGAGCAGTAATGCAGAACGGCCCGGCTTTGTGTTCCGAGACTTCATCTGCCTCTGGAACAAAGCGGATCTTAACACAGTCCTTGATACTTTGAGGAATATACTTGTTATTCTGAAAAGCGTAGTAATTGTCCAGAGACGACTGGTACACTCTTGGGTCGTCAACCGTTTGGCAAGATAAGCGTGGATCGAAGTTGCAATCTATTTTGTACTTTTTGACAAGCTTCTCGACTTTACTCAACTCGTCATGTTCAAACATCACCATCTCTGCCGCCTTCTTCTCGCCAACCTGATCAACAAAATGCTTATGTCCGCTGTGGTAAAAGCTGCGGATGTGGCCGCCATTCCGGCCTGTAGCACCAGAACATACGTCTCTTGCTTCCAGCATGACCACACTTGGTCTTTTCTTGAAAAGAGAGGTCTTGCTCAGCAGCAGTCCGCAAGCCACCGAGGTACCGCTGTAGCCAGAGCCAATTATCACCACATCAATCTCTGTTGGAAGCTCATCTGTTGTGCGATGTTCCTTTAAGGTGTGAGGTCCTTCCTCAATCCAGAAGGACTTCGTAGGGTTTGGGTAGGGATATGACGACACCATTTTCTGAAACAAAACTATTTACAGTATTTTATGAAGCTTCTCTAAGAACACAAAACTAAAAATGTGTTTGAATGACCGCTTCAGAACGTCAGCAAGCAGCTTGCGTACACTCAGAAGTATCTACTTTATCCTCGGAGCAGCACCCCCTGTTGACTGTTCGATAAGAACGGTTTTTTGGCTTTCCTGCCGCGGTGAGTGCCGTGTTTGCGACAGCCGCCGTGTTGTTGATGCTTGAGTGGAAGCAAACTGGAAAAGCAGGTCGGCCCCAACCAGTTGTGATGCTAGGCTGATCAAAGAAAATTTTTATTGTTATTGCAGCCTGTGCAAATGTATCTGGAGAGTTTATCTGTCAGAACAGCATCCCTGAGGGACACCATGGTAATTTTAGCATCTTCTTTATCTCTACATTTTGTACTTTTTTTGAATACATTGTCATTTTCTTCTCAAAATAGCTAAAAATTTTAAATCTAAGTCACGTGATCTGAGATTTGTCTTGTTTGGGAACCATTTTAAAAATCAGACATGTTTTTGGGGTTTGGTAATGCCTAATGTTGGCTCGGAGCGGTTTCTGCAGCTACCGTTGGCATTTCCTACACAGTCAATGGACGCAGAAGAACGAAATCTGAAAAAAGGGATACAACTCTTCAAGAGACAGGATTACCACGGCTCGATAGACGTGTTTGTTGCGGTTGTCCACGCGTACCAGGATGAGTTCAACAAGAATCGGATGCGGCTAGAGAGGAATGCTAAGAGAAAAACAGGAAGAAAAGGCGACGAGAAGGTCTGCTACAACAAGAACTACGTCAACGCTTTAGATTTTCTCTCTGCCGCCTACCTGAAGGTGGACAATCTGGAGAAAGCGCTGAGGTATGCACGGGTGATGGTGAGTCTGCAACCGCTCAGCTGTAAGGGATACCTACGTTTGAGCAAGATCCATCTACTCCTAAGGAACGATCGAAGGGCTTATGACATTCTGTGGAAGGGCTACCTGAAGATCAGAGAGGCAAAGAATGATCCTGCAAAGAAGTTTGTCGTTAACGAGACTTTATATCGGCAACTGAAAGATGAATTGCAAAAGTCGAAAAACTCACTTCAGAGCGGCACGGAAAGTGTTGAGGAGGGTATGCCTGGCTCACAGCACGTTGAGGCTAAAGATAACGATCCGCTGAAGGTCCTCCCCTTCGAGCTGTTATGCAACATTTTTGCTCAATTCCCTCTCCCTTTCAATCTACGATGTCTATGTGTGTCAAGCCATTGGAATGAGACCTTGACAAGCACGGCACGCATTTTTGAGAGCTTTCATTTGAAGAAAAACATCAGGAAACAAGAGCTCACCGAGTTTTTCAATTTTCTAGGCAAGATTTATCGGCATAACAACGGCAGAGTATTTTTGAAATTTGTTAACATCGAGCCCCATGAATCGGTTGAAAAGAGCATCCTACAACTTTTCTTTAGTAAGAAGTTGATTATTGAAAGCCTCAAAATCAATCTCAATTCCACGAATCTTTTTGGCTTGAACCCGATCATCAAAAATGGTAAGGTAACTTTTTCACATACAAAGAGTTTGAATCTACGGGTTCCTCTTTTTGTGAACGAGACCGTGTCTTTGTTGGATATATTAGGCCGCTGTGAAAACCTTGAAAAATTGGTGTTGATCATACCCAAATTCGACTCAAGATCGAAGTTGGTGCAACAGAATGCCGTAAGATTTGCAAAATTACACCTGCTCAGTGTGTCTGTTGAGAAAGAAGCAGCTAATAGCATTTTCAACGATACCGTGATGAATAATTTTCTAGGACAAAACGTCTTTCCAAAATTAAGGCATCTAACGGTTTCACGTGTCAAACTGAGTCAAAAAGCATTGAAGAAAATTCTCAACCCTCATATTGAAACTATAGAGCTTGACTCTGTGCCTGGGATTTCAATTGCATCTCTGCTGGATGCGATGCTGGGAAACACCGAACCACTAAGTACTTTGAGAGAACTGAAAATTGTTGAAACAGAGACCACAATGGATTCATCACATCGAGACTGGAGGAATGAGCTTCTGAATTCTAAGCTACTTTCAAACTTGAGTGTTCTAATGCTTAGAAACAGCTGCATAACTCCCAAAATGCTAGAGGATATTCTTCTAGCCTCGCTTTGCCAAATAAAGAGTTTACATTTAGTCTTGAACAGATATATAGTTTTTCAAAACAGACTGACCAACCCCAGCTCCACACAAACCCCTTACGAATATGCAAATATTTCAAACCTAATAGCAAAAGTACCCCACATAGAAGAGTTATCAATTGTTGGATGTCCTGGATTCAATCAATTGACGTTGAGTGAATTATCTAAGGAGGCAATGACAAACCATCTTTTTGACAAACTATTTTATTTAAACCTTTCCATGAATAAGGTTGAAGACAATAGTTTGATTCAACTATTTAGGAAACCATACAATCTCAAGTTGGATAAACTTGTTATTCAGTATTGCGAGGTGAGTCCTGGGACAGTGAAGTACCTTCTTGACAACAAAATGTGTAGGTCTATAGATTACAAAATGAGTGATCGGGTCGTTTTATAGTTTACATGCATGTTGAACCGTTATCTTTTGTAATATTACGTAATACACAGTAGCATATGTGTTCATGAAGTCTTATCCATCCACACTCGTTATCTAGGATGTACAGTTTACAATCAGTTGCGTTTCCTTGTTATTATTCCATACAAACTACATCTTTTGATTGATAATGATCAAAGATGAAACATTCGAGCTCTATATTGATGGGATCACAGCCCTTGACTCGGGATTGACTACTGCAGCGCAGTTTATTTTTGAGGATACCCTTTCCTTGTCCGAGAACTTTCATAACAAGACAAAATCTATTCATCCAATACATATTCCTACCCTAGAAAGTCTAGCCAGATCATGCATTTCCAATAAAAATTACGACAAAGCTCTTGCTGCGCTAAATAAAGCAAGAGAGATAGAGCCTGATAGCTTACGAATATTGAATAAACTCTTTTTCTTTCATGCCGACATCTTACCCAACGAGAAACTTGCATTAGAAGTATATCTCTCGGCTTCCGAGCTTCAGGGTAGATTGGATGAAAATGGAATTAACACTAAAATATTCAAAAGTATGCGCCGACGGGGTGAAATGATTAAAAAAGACAGAAAAACGTACCTACTGATGAAAGAAAGCTCCAACAATGATAAAATCGAAGCTCAGAATTTGATGAAACAGCTTCCAATTGAAATCTTATCGGAGATTTTTAAGTTGTTGACTCCTTATGATTTGAATAACTTGCTTTCAGTCTGTAAAAGCTGGAGGATGACCATTCTAGAGTCACCATATTTGATAGGAATATTCAAGTTCCAAAGATACATGACCTATCATTCACTTGAATCATACCTCAGATTGTTTGACCAAAAAGTACCGATATCAGAGATAACTGTTGATAACATTAGAATAAATGTGGATGACATATATGAGCATCGGAGAATCTTTAAATTACTTCTAGCTTCTAAGCTTAAATGTAAATGCTTAGAGTATACAATAGGAGATGACTACAAAGTTCCGTTTACCAAAATGATAAAAGAATCCAAGTCAGACCTTTTTCAAAATCTTATACAGTTACAGATGAACGTCTTGAAGAAGCATAGTGCACTTGGCGTGGTACCCTCCATACTATCTTTTTCCTCGAACTTGAAAATACTTTCTATTAAAGTTGATCTTCCACGAACCCGGAGTCGTTTATTAGTCTTCAAGACAAAAGTGAAACTACCAAAATTAGAGCAACTTGACCTTTGCTGTAGGGTAACAGAATCTGTGGAAACAATGATCGACTTCCCCAGATTTCTAGATGCTCCAAATTTGCAAAAGCTAATCTTAGAGTCAACTTTGCGTCCCATCCTCACCAAATTTACGAGTAACTCTTGGAGATTGAAGCATTTGAAACTTTATAAGGCCTCAATAAATGGGTTTCTAAGGGACTTTTTGGATGAGGGCAATAAATTAAGTGATTATTTGGAGAGCTTGGAGGAACTTGAATTTGAAAGTTGTTCAATAAGTAGTAGAAGTTCCGATATACCATTGGAATTACTTGAGTGCAAACCGTTTGCTTCATTGAAAACGCTAGCCTTCGAACGCTCGTCAGTTAGCATGACCGAATTAAACTGTTTTTTTGAGTGTACTAAAGCTACTTTGAATAATCTTTATATTTGCGACAGACCTTATCTAACATACCCTGAACCATTCCATGCTATGACAAATGAAAGACCAGATTTCAACTTAAAAGCTTTACTAGAGACAATGCCACACCTAGAGAAATTCAAACTTTCGGATGATAAAATCAATTCTTCGATTTTTTCTACAATGATGTTTGATATTGCCATGCTTTCTAGGCCAATGAGGCTGAAACTTTTTGAAATCTCAAGTGAATATTTGAGTTATCAAAATTATATGGTGCTCTTTTTGTCGATAAAGGGGAAACTTTTTATCGACCACTTGAGAATATGCTGTCCTCCAACTCCACAATTGAACACATTTATTGAAAGGGCTATTCTCGATGGAGAGGTGAAAAGGGTAGAGACATTCATATTGCATAGGTAGAATTGAACATGGTTTACCGTTTATAAGGCTCCATATTTTTCGAGTAGTTCTTTACGCTTAGCTTCTCTAACAATCTTATCCCTTTCTTCCTTTTCTTTCATCTTTAGCATTGCAGTAGTAGGTGATATCTCTGTTGCATATTGCTTTTCAGTGACCGCATGAACACTATCTCTATCTTCGACCCATTTCTTTTTCTGTTCCGATTGAACTGTTCTAGCAAATTTTTTCATCTTCTCAAACTCAGCTGCCTCACCCGTCAAATAAGGTATGAATTGTCCACGCTCATTCAAATAACCTTCTTTCAGATCCTTGTAAACTCTTGATTTAGGATTGTATCTCAATTGCTCACCAGTTTTGATAACTTCAAGATATCTCGGCTTTTCGTCAAGAACGCGAGAGATTGTCGGGTTGAGGGGATCTTGAGCTAATGGGTTATTTTTCATCATCGCCTTGATCAAAATATCTGTGTCATTTGGCTCCTCTTTTCCTTCGCCAGATTGAGCAGCGTCAGTGCTATCAGCATTGTTTTGCTTGAAATCGTGCAGCACTTTTTCTTCTTTCTTTTTCAAATTTTCAGCAACCTTTGCATACTCTTCATCAATATCTATACCACGCCATCTATCTCGCTTGGTATCCCATTTATCAGTGTCTTCTTTAACAAAACACTCGGTCTTATCTGCTGTACCCGTTCTATCATTTTTGCCTCTATAAGCATACAATACTGAGTGCGGCTTTTCCAGACACTCGGACTTTGGGTGTTTCCCACCACAATTTTCACACCTTCCCTTCTTTTTCCACTCTCTTATTTTCTTTCTCCTCGAACTTTCCTCTATTTTCTTCTCAAAGTCCTGATCTTCTGCCACAGCGACTACTTTGAACTCATCGTTTATACCAAGTCCGGGCCTTGGTTCATTATTTGGTATAATGTCGGCGTCTGGGTTCAGTCTTTGATGTTTTAATCGATCGTTCGCTTTATTTGTGATCTCTTCGTAAAGCTCGTCATCTGTTCTTCTCTTACGACTCTTTGAATCGATTTTTAGTGCGTCATTTGCGTAATACCAAGGGGTGCTTGAAATAAATTTGGGTATATAATCGTTAACTTTGCGTCCCGTTGCAGAGTCGACGTAGGTTTTCTTGTTTGGCGGGCCTTGTGCATTGTTTTTCCCACTCATGATTCTGGCTTCTGCAGTTTGGCACTTGGCGTGATGGGCTCGGAGACGGATTTCGAGGGCGGAAACAGTGGCCATAAGGACGAAGATGAAGAGAAATGAGATGAGAAGAAATCAGATAGCAGATTGATGCTGTGCACAGCCCGAAAATGATTTTTCCCTTTCCACATTTTTTTTTCCGTCTAACATTTCAAAATTTTTCAGTTCTCTCTAATTCGAACCTTACATACGTGTTTTGCGATATGAGAAGTTGAGAGGACAAGGGAGAAACTCCAGCATACCGAGAAATATACACAAGTCATCAAGGATGAAGACGAATGCCTTTGTGAGACAGTTGGCGTCCAACAAGAGGACGGTGAGAGAGAATGCTCTTGCAACATTAAAGAAATTTCTATCAACCAAGAGCAAGGCAGATAATATCAGCATAACGGAGCTCAACAAGCTATGGAAAGGATTGTTCTACACGATGTGGTTCTGCGACAAACCAAGACCGCAGCAGAGGCTAGCGAACGACTTGGCGAAGTTGTTCAGCGAGTGCATTGTCGACGAGCAGTTTTGCAACTTTGTTGAATCGTTCTGGACGGTCATGATCAAGGAGTGGAGGGAGTTGGACAAGTGGAGGTTGGACAAGTTTCTGATGTTGATGAGATACGTGGTGAGAGAGTGTTTCGTGAAGATGGACGTGAGAGAATGGGACGAGGAGGCGGTCAGCGAGTATCTGAGCGTGATGAAGAGGCTTGTGTTGAAGGACGACAGCCAGGTTCCGCGTGCGATCACCTACCACATAATCGACGTCTGGGTGGACGAGATTGACCGCGTGCTGTTCCCGGCCGACGAGGACGAGGACGAGGCCGGCGACGATTCGGACGGCGACGAGAAGAAGACGATAGAGGACAGGATCGAGGAGAAGAAGGCCGTTCTCGAGGAGAAGAAGGTTCCTGTGGGCCTGCTTCTCGAGCCTTTCAAGGCCCTGTCCGGCAAGGGCCACTCCGAGGCGTTGGTGGCGAAGATACGGGTCGAGATTCTTGACGACCAACGTCTGCACGAGCTCGGCGTAGATACCTCCTTGCCGAAGCAGAAGAGGAAGGCCGCGGACGACCTGGCCGAAGACGACGAGGACGAGGACGACGAGAGTGACGCCGATGACGACCAAGAAGAGTGGACTGGGTTCGGCAACTGACCCTGCTGTAGCAACAACTCCGTACAGATGTGTAACCCCAGACGAACCACATAGAAAACCATTTTACGCCGATCGGCCCCCCGCACAAAAAATCACGTCGCCGCTGCGAAAAAGCGGTAGCGTCGAGGACAGCGAGCGACGAAGCTGAGACGTGTACTTGTTCAGCACGGAAAGAGAGGCAACGGGGCGACGGACAGAGGACAAGGAGACAGCCACAGCAAGCGGCAAACTGCAACAGCAAACACACAAGACATTATGGCAGACATCGAGAAAATCACCGACGCTCCAGTGGAGTTCATGAAGGACGGCGCCCGGTTCGTCCAGAAGTGCACCAAGCCTTCGCAGAAGGAGTACCTGCAGTTGATCAGAGCCGTGGGCATGGGCTTCATCATGATGGGTGTTGTGGGCTACTTGATCAAGTTGATCCACATTCCAATAAGATACTTGATTGTCTGAGAGCGCAGTGAGCCAGAACGACCGGCCGGCGCAGGAGCACGGCCAGGCCAGACAGAGCCTCCGCAGTTGACGTTTATACACGGCGTCTGTCCGCCGCCCGCCGTCCGGCCTTCCTTTCTACTTCTTCTTTCTCTTTCTAGTTGTCTATCTCTTCTAATCAATAAAACCCCTGTACTCTACCCTGGCTCCGGGGCCCAGCTTTGTTGCAGTCTTGTTGTTCGTTTTGTCTCCCTCCCATCACGTGACCGGAAAATCGCCGAAAAATGTTTTCGGAGAGAGCTCGAGAGGAGGGCACATGAATCTGCATCCGTCCCACAGATGAGCATTGGCTCCGCTGCTCTTGCGGCCATCTGGGGCCCCAGGACTCTGCAACAAGAGAAACACCCCATTGCTCACCGTGCTGAGACCCCTTCGTAGGCCTAGGAAACGTCGGTGAACATGAGCTTTGCCTCACTCTTGTCGCAGATCACAAAGGACAAGAAGCTGGAAGAGAAGGCCAGGCTCTCAGGTCTGTCAAACCAGTCGAAGGCGTCCTCCTCGCAGGCAAAGAGCCCCGCCGGCTCGAAGGCATCGCCGGCAGTGGCAGCACACCGGACGCTCCAGCTGGGAAAAACACAACCAAAAACGTACTTTGACGACGAGGATCCGGCCGTGCGCCGCTTGAAGGAGGCTAGACGAAAGGAGAAAGAAAAGCTCCAGGAACGCAAAGCAGGAGCTAGCAGCTCGAAGAGCAGGTCACGGACAAAGTCACAGCCGGATTCTGCTGCGAGATCTCGCTCCATGAAGCCCGCTTCGGCGTCCCTGCTGGCCAAAAGTGCAGGCCAGAGCAGCTCGGCATCTCCTCCGGTGTCTGTGGCAACTAAATCGAGGTTCAAGAACAAACCGTATCTGAAAAGCTCCACGTCTCCTGCCGCTGACAGCGGTACCGCGGCCCCGAAACTGTCTTTCCGGGAGTTGATGAAACAGGCGGAGTCGATAGAAAAGCCTGTGGTGGCCTCAACGCCATTCAAGACGGCCAAAAAGCACATCGGTAACGAGCCTAGCAAGGCCTACCAGTCACTACAGAAATCCCGAAGCCGAGAAAATGAATATCTTCACTCGTCGGCTTTGTCATCGAGAAGAAACGGCTCACGTCCCCCTGCCTCTCCACCGCCTCGAGCCTCTCATAAGCTAGATATCTCAACAGGCCCTCGGAGCCGACCTTTCAAAGCGTCGTCGAGCGCATCTTCCAACCCTCAGCGAAGAAAACCTGCCTTGGCACAACCAAATCCTGACCTACTCAGTAAACTCAAGAAGAGACAATCCCAGCTTCAATCTAAACAGTCAGGCCAAACATACCCAAGTACCAGACGGAAACTTTCCGGAAGCAAATCTCAAGATGCATATGGTATCGATGCCGGGGACTCCGACGGTTCCGACGACTATGGCTACGGTAACGGCTACGATGATTATGAGGATGATGGATTCATAGTTGACGATGAAGAAGAGGAAGAGGAAGGCTACGGCGATAACGTCGAATACCATAACAGAATACGCAAGGAAAAGAAAAGACGAATGGAATCTCAAGGTTACAACAAAGAGGAAATCTGGGAGATCTTCAATAGAGGAAAGAAAAGAAACTACTACGACCGTGACGCGTATGACAGTGATGATATGGAGGCAACTGGTACGGAAATCTTGGAAGATGAAGAGAGAACACTCAAGCAGGCTAAACTTGATGATTTAAGAGAACAGAAGCTTTTAGAACGGAAGGCAGCAGAGAAGAAGAGAATGCTTCACAAAAAGGATTAGCAAACTTATACATCCTAACATATAATGTACACAAAAAATAGACCTTGTATAATTAAAGTAATAACTATTAGTAAATTCCAGAACAAAAGATTCTTTCACCTACGGTAACCTAGTCACTATATTCAAAGTCGTAGTTGTCATCACTACGCTTTTTGGGTTCTTCGGTTTCCGCTGTACCTTCATCAACAGTTCCGCTCTCAATGTTGCCGTCCAAATTCTGCTTTTCCCTAAAACTTCCTGACCCATCATCATTGGTTTCTGTAACATGTCTCGTTTCCTCCATGCCGCCCATGAAATCTGCGAAGTCTTGATCAAGCTGTTCCATTCTGTTCTGATTCTTGCCATCGCTCACTTCCTCCTTATAGTCGCTCTCCTCTTCGTCATCACTCATCTCAACGTCTCCCCCATCTGGGTTATATATCAGCTCATCATTTTCCATGGTGAGCCCACTTCCAATCCTTGAAATAGATTCGGATGCATTGCCCAGGCTGAAACCATTGCTTTCACTCTGCTCCTCACGATCTTTCTTTCTAGATTTTTTTTTCTCACGTGTCCTCAAACTGTTCACTTGTTCAATGCTGATCCCCTCACCTTCATCATTATCCATGTCGGAACCAAAATCACTAGCACTCATATCGGAGCCTGGCACCTCAGCTTCAAAAGCTGGATGATCAGTATAATGACTTCTAGTACGACTTGACGTAGTGTTTTGTGCACCAGCATTTCCCAATACAAATCCACCAGTTTCAAATTCTTCTGAATCACTATCACTTGCTTCGTCAACACTGGAAGCGGTATTCTCCTCTTCATCTTCTTCAACTTCACCATGCTCATGAAGTAACCTCTTGCTGATTTTAAGTTTTGCAAGTAAAATTCTCCATGCCCTCAAATTTATCAAATCTTCATGCATTCTTCTTTCCTCTTCTTCCACTTCACTTAATCCTTCGCAAATGAGTTTAACTGCCCCCTCATATTCTTCAAGTGTGACAATACCTTCAATCTTGGCACTTGCATCTCTACGGGACCCAGTAAAATCAAATCCTACAACGGCAGGTGCATATTCAATTCCCATTAGTCTAGCTGCTTTCTCAGCCAGCTTTTCTTTTACATGGACACATCCATTAGGAATCATCCATGGCTCGTAGACATCCACATTCTTGAATGCATTTTTTGGAATGATTCCATTCACAACAGGAGGTGGAACATATTTTTCAGTTTGAGACTCCGCATACATCCTCCCATCATCACCGTCCTCTTCATTTTCTTCATCGCTTAATTGGAACTCATCTTCTGTACCCTTTTTGCCTTTCCGCTTCTTGACTTTTTTTTCTCTTATCTTCAAAGGCCTCTCTCCTATCTTCAAAACACGACCTCTCATAAACCAGCCTCGGGCAGTTCGCACTATATGGACATTGCTTCTCTTATAAACTGGTATGAACTTATCAGCGTTGTTTGTGATTTTCCCCTTCTTAGATACTCCACCACATGAGATTTTAGGCATCAATATTTCATTGAATTTAAGATCTCGTTCAAGAACATAAACAGGGTGTCCTTTGAAATCGCTGATATTTGCGGGCATTCCTTCTTTCAATTCCAGTTCCTCAAACTCAATCTGTTCAAACTTATCAACCCTATTATCCTTCAATCTTTTCTTCGAACATGCACCCCTCAAAAGCAATGACCACCAAGTCTCCCATTTAGCTTCTCGAGTGATTCTTTTCTTACGTATTTTCGCATTATATTCTTTGGCATACCTTCTCGTGATATCTCGAACCCCACCAACACGATCGTATCCAATGACATACCATGCATTGTTTCTGACGCAATTCATTGGTGGTTCAAGTTTTGATTTCCAACTAACTACTTCAATAAATTTCTTTACAACAGGATCAATAGTAATGTATTTTTTAGAGTCTTTATCCCAAACTTCAACCCAGAAGACAGGCCAAGAGCCATATCGCTCCCCGTATTCATCATCATGCTCATCCTGAGTTTTCACCGAAGTATTTTTGTATGCTTTTTTAGACCTTAGCATGGCAAGGATCCTATCAACCGATTTTCCTTTACCTTTGGTTGGCGATGATTTTATTAATTCTTTACTATTATCTGCCTCATGGTTTTTGACTGCATTTTCATCACACTTTTTCATATTGGTGAAATCAGGTGGCTGAATAGAAAATACCAACCTTGCCGGGAGATTGAGCGAACGCAATAATGCAACAAATCCTTGAGCTGCTATATCCCTCGAGCCTGTATGAGTTAAAATCATATTTCGAAACTTCTGCTTTGTTAACTTTTGAGCTTTACTTGGATAAAGTAATTGTGGATACTTAAGTTCAGTCCAACTTTTTTTGTATAGCACCGGAGCTCTGAAATCAACTGTCCATACTTTCAACCAATATTCCATCAAGTGTCTCAAGAAATCAAGAAGCTTCCGTGTTTTAGACTGTGCGGTTACTGTAGCTTTGACTCTGTGAGCTTGATACTGTCTCAGTTCATGTTTAAGTGCATCTGGAACTTGCTTTCGAATTGACATTAATAACTGAGGATCAGATATCCACACATTTCTCGAAACACCATGTCCAACCATGACGAAAAGATGCAACAAATGCAAAACACGTCTATATACTCGTTCCTCTTTACTCACAACTGTTGCTCTTTGCGAAGGCTTCTGAGTTGCTCTATGCTGTCTTATTGTGATACTCACGCCATCGTTATCATCATCACTTCCTACGTTCCCTAGGAAAGAAGTTTCGTTTAAATCGACATCTTCAAACTCAAGAGAGTCAACATCCTCATCCTCATCGTCATCATCGTCATCATCGTCGATTTGTTTGTCTTGCTCGTTTTCACTATCATCTCCTTCTGTTTCTGCTTTCTTATGACCGCCCTTGGCTTCTTCTCTCGGTTCCTCTGAACTTAATTGATAGCTTTCGCTACCAGCGGAATAATCCACATTATCATCACTTAAATTGATAATCTCGTTCTGCTGGGATCTCGCGGTATTCGGACTGCCTCTCTTAGAACGGTGGTTACCAGAGCTGAAAGCATTATCATCACTATCATCATCTAAATGAACGATATATCGTTCATGCTCTTGTTTCTTCGGAGGCATATTTCTAAGCTCTCTTGCTCTTTGGACAGGTGTTTGTAGCCTTCTGGACCTTTTGAGTGGTCTCTCTATCTTTTCATCATTTGCCTTCTCGTCCTTCAACGCGTTCCGGAGCATCTCTCGATACTGTGGTGGAACCCTACTCATCTTGTGTTAGCCATACATTCGTTTTTGAACTTTATTATAAGCTATACTCTTTTTTTATTGTTCAATGAAACATGAAGACTTTTCTGTCCTTGTTCAGCAGGCTATGCGGTTTCTTACGCAATGACTTTGTCAACCTTAGTTACGGCCCCGAAATTAGGTTCAACTTCGTTAGCACCGAATTTTCATCTCGCTCAGTATTTTTTTTCCTTTCCACCTCTCTTCTGCTTTGCTTACCATAAGGTATAGGTAACACTAAAAACAATAGAAGTTCAGCCTTGATCTTCGAAGATAAGTTAAGCTATACTAGAGTCCAATTTTGCTCTTTATTACCCCCATAGTAGTAGAGATGTTCAGAAGGGTTGATCGGACATTATTCCGAAAAGAACTTACTCATGCAAATTGTCGTCGTCAATACCTGAAAATTTCGAGTGGGGTAATCGAAATATATCAAAGTTTCAACACAAAGGAAAGCTATGGTGTCTACAGAAAGAAAAATCTATGTATACACAGTGATTACAGACGACTATATACTACGCTGAGCCATCAGGCAGACAAGGTACGATCATTGGATAGTGTTAAGGACGAGCTAAGCGCTACGAAGCCTCAATGGTTTACCAAATTGATGACCAAACAAGAGTCGGTACCTTTGTATACCACATTCCAATCATTAGCACTGCAAGATAAAAATCTGTTAAATCAGATAGAGGTAAATTCAAACTTGCAACACTTATTGTCATATTTGAGTAGTAAAACGAAACGAGATTCGAAGGATGAGTTCGATGAAGACAGCCGGAATGTAATGAACATATCCTTTAAATCCCTGAAAGGTTCCAAGTCTGTGGAGTCAGCGTTTGCTATAATAATACATACAATTTTGAAAGCACAATACCCTGCATATAGTAATCCTACGATAGATGCTTGCTTGGAGGAAAGCAGACAAAAGTACAATCTACAGCCTACAAATTTATTTATTAGCAAAGAATTGGCCGGAGACAATGTTTTTGGGTCAGAGTTTGACAAAATAGTGAATGACCAGAGCTTCAGAACTGCCGTCCAGATATTGAAAATACGCCTGAAGGAGAACAAGGGTTGGAAACCTAATTATGAAAGTCGAGATGACAATATTATTACATGGATTAACTCACTATTTGAACCTTCGACAAGCAAGTGTCTAATTATGTTGACCAAATCAAAATATGTCCCTGACATTATCATCTATGATTTACTTTTGAGAAAGCCAACAAGTGAGCTTGAATATAAATATTTTGTTGAGTTTTATAAAAGTTTCTCAACAGAGTTGAATTTGATTGACCAAGAAAAACTATATCATTTTAAACAATTTGACACCAAATTTGACAGGAGTCTCATTATACCAGCATTGTTTAATAATTTGTTTCAAATATCTATGAGGTCAAAATTAGAAGATTTACCTTTTTTGGTTGAACTTTTTCTGAATGAGAACAACATTTCTAGCTCATATACATTAGAGCAGATCAGCGAAATGATATGGTACCTTTCCTATGACCACACAGGAGAACATGCTAACAAGCCGTCGAGGTATTGCAATATTTCACAATCGAAGTTGATAAGAGCCGTGAATCATATGACAGAGAAAAGTAAAGCATTAGAAGTTGATGTGACGACTATGCTAGGGGTTTCTAATTTGTCATTTTACAGAGATTTTAGAAAATCGTTTCAAATGTTTAAGAATGCAAAGAAGCAATTTGATCATTGGCAGTTACAGAATTTCAAGCCAAAAGGTTTTAAGGAAGTGATGATCACGAAGAGCTGTAACACTAATGAAGTCGAAAGACTTGCCAACAGTGGCTTATTGTACAATGTTAAAGTCGACTATAACATCAAATTTTTGTGCAATTCTGTTTTACTTTTAGCTGTCAACTCGGAGAATGAAGAGATGATTTCTCAAGACTTGACAAACATTTTCAAGAAAATCGAACCTGATATTTTGATCAAGTATCCTGAGATTTGGCAATTTGTTTTAATCAAGCTGAATTATCACAAGATGTTAACAGAACAAATGATTGCCATGTTATTTCAGGAGTACCTTAAACATCATCGGACCTATGGCACGAACAATTATTTTGTGTTAGATATTTTAATCAATAGCACTCAAAAGGTCAAAACTCTAATTTCATTGATTGAGAATCTAAAGATTGAGAATATGGATGATAACAATATATCGCATTTGATCTCCAAATTCTACAAATTTGCAAAGAATCAAAGTAGTGATATGGATTTAGAAGCTTACAACTGTTTGGATACAGCACGGGAGTTGTATACTAATTCAAAGTTTAAATCGAGTAGACTCAATTCGTCTCATCTTTTGGGGGAGGCTATTTTTTCTCCTCAGGACACGTTCAGGAGATACAACTCTATCAATGACCATTTTAAAATTACTCAGCTTTCTATTTCGTCCTTATTCGTTTCTGTCTATAAACTCTACGAGAGTAACATTTATGATAAGGTGAGATGGGGGACGAATAATACCGTTATGCCATTGGACTTTGCGCTCGAAGAATTCAACAAGCACATATCACGTGCATACGGGGATACAAGTGATGGAATGCTGTATCCGAATGACAACTTGTTGGCGATATACATTAATGTATTGAAAGTGTTTGGGAAGGCTGACGAGATCAAGGAGTTACTGTCCCGGCTTGTGGATTTGAAGTACCCGCTTGGTGTGTCGCTGTTCAACACTTACCTGGACGCTTTGAACGATTGGGACAAGCGGGAGCTCTTGAGGTGTTTGAATGCATACGATATGAAGTTTAACAAGCTAAGTTCGTGCAGAAGCGAGTACCAGTTGAAAAAGATGAAGGAGCAACTCCCTGCTGTTCAAGCCAAGGGTTCGTTTGAGGAGTTTGTGTCAAAGATGGATTTTAACTGGGGGGTCATACGACGCTGGAACTGGCCTGGAAGACAATACGAACGATAAGCTGTACATAGCGATAGAAAAAATTTATAGATAGACATGACTAAATAACATTCCTAGCTGAAAGCAATATTGAAGAGAAGAGCAAGAAGAATGGTTGTTTGATTGAGGCCGAATTTTCATGTTTCTCTGACTGTGGCCGATGGGTTCTTCTCGGTGTTGGCATCGCTGGCATTGCGAATCTCAGAAGAACTGTCGGAGAATACAGCCTCGACGTCGGAGCCAGGGCCGTCTTTCTCAGTACGACGGAGCCGAAAGCGCAACAGCCAGATGCCCTGCGAGACGAATAGGCCGAGCTCCATGGCAATCATGATGGCGTACAAGATCATGCCCATGGCGTCGACAGTGCCTATGCACATGCTGGCCATGCTGAACACTGCGCCGGAACTGTCGAGCGCCAAGAACAAGAAGTTAATGCCCACGACCCGTCCGTTTCGGTGGAGAAGCTCCCAGTAGGGCGGGAGCAAGCCGACGCAGAGGAAGACGGTGGCCAAGATGCCGAAGATGAGGTTTTCCCAGTGCGTGCCGTGGGCGTAGACGGGGCGGAGCCACACGCAGAAGCCGACCTCCAGTCCGATCCAGCAGAGGTAGAAGACGGCAGCAGAAGAGAGGAACCGTTTCTTGCCGTACGAGTGGGGCGGGTAGTACATGCTCTGCACCCAGGCGACGGAGCATAGCATCGTGAAGAGATGCGGCTGCACCTGCATAGGGATGTAGGAGTCCGAGACAACGAAGTAGATGCACATGAAGAGCCCGGAGATGCACCAGAGCAGCATGAAGATGGGCGGGAGGCCCTCGGCGTCCTTCTTTTTGTGAAGGAAGTAGATCTGGGGTGAGAGCTGTATGCACCAGATGACCGTTCCGATCGTGGACAACACCGTTGACGTTGTGTTTTCCAAAGCCATCGCTGTTGCATCACATCCACGCTGCCGTTGGCTGCAGCTAAGTGCGTACTCATGAATGTGCAACTCTTCTTCTTCTTTTCTTCTTCTTTTCTTCGGTACTCCAGTCCTATAGGCAATCTTCGCTTATCTTTCGGGGTGGCCCTGGGCCGGTTGACTGCCCCGGCCGCATTTATCGCTGTCGCGCCGTCGGCGGAAGAGCGCCCACGAGCAAATTCGCCGGGCGGCGTTGGTGGACGAGTACGTTGGGTATATACGGTATCTAGACTCTATAAAGCTTCTGCAGCAGCACCGCCGGCTGCCGCCAGCAGTTCGACCCGCTCCTTGAGCGTCTGCAAGTACGTGTCTGCCGGATCCTCGCGCTGGAGCAGCAGGAGGTACTCGATGTTAGGCCCGCTGGGGCCGACGGCCTTGTGGATCCGGGCCGCCGTCGTGTCGACGTGCTCCGGCCCCACGAAGCTCGCGTTCGCCGGCGAGCCCACGTACACGACGCAGCGGATTAGCCGGCGCCCGGCGGCGTCGCGCGGCAGGCCCGCCAGAATCTCGTCCACGTCCTCGCCCGCGTCCGCGTCCGCCGGGGCAGAGACGTGGAAAACCACCTCCTCGGCGGCGTAGCCGTCCTTCTCGCGGAAGTCGAGGTATGCGCGGGCGGCGCGCGCGTGTTGCGGCGGGACGTAGTAGACACACCCGCCGACGGCAAGCTCCGCGTGAAGGCGGTCCGCGTCCGCCAGGACGGCGGCGGCAGCTGCCGGCGGCAGGTGCGCAAGCTCGTGCTCGCGGACGGAGGCGTGGAAGGCGGGGGTGGCCGCGACGTCCCGCGCGGGGACAATGGTCACAACGCGGCCCTTATACTCGGGGGTACCCCGGTTGTCGTAGGAGGACTGCCAGAAGCGGCGGATGAAACCCTGGACATGGCCGTCGAAGCGCCGGAAGTCTTTGGAGATGGGCAGGTGGTGCAGCGGGGGCTTGAACAGGAGCGAGCCGTAGCCGAACAGCCAGAGCGGGGCGTCTGTGGGTGCAATCTCCGGCACCGTCATTGTGCTTGTGTGTGGGAGGCCTCCTGAAACGCCGGCCGCCGTTGCGGGCGCCCCGGCGGCGTGTCTCTCGGCGGACAGTGGCCGGCGGGGGGCGCCGCCTTTAAATAGTCGCAGGGTGCCGGGGGGCGGGGGCGGGTGTGGCGCCGGCGGGAAAAGGAAAAAGACGGAGCGGGCATCTGAGCGTAGCTTTTCCATTACGTTATACACATGTAGTAAGTACACAGACTGGAGCCGGGGCTGGAGCTGGGGGTGGGAAGACGGGGAGGAGGGGTCGGACAGGCTCTACTCCTTGCCGCTGCCCAAACGCCTGCCCTCTCCACGGAAGAAGACGTTGCCGGCTGCACGAGCGGCGGCGGAGGACCCAGTGCCGGCAGAGGTACTCTTCTTGGCAGCAAAGGCGGTGAAGCCTCTGCGGTTGTAGGTCGGAGAGTCGTAGTCGACGCCGGTGAACCTCGAGAGGACGCGGCGCAGCCAGCGGGGCGCCCCGAGGTAGCCCGTCGAGTAGAACCAGGCGTGGGCCATGGTGTTGACGGTGCCGAGACGGTTGTTGTTCGGGTTCACCTCGGGCTCCTTGCCCGTGATGATGGACATGAGTGGACCCAGGGACCGCGTCTCGATGCAGTTGTAGACGTACGCGGCGGCAAAGCCCAGCAAGGCCAAGATGAAGCTCTCCTGGCCGTCGACGAGAAGGCGGAACCCCAACGAGACCGCCGGGAGAAGCGACGCCTTGATGGGCATGAAGTAGAAGTTCACCTGCTGGTTGTAGTTCAAGATCGACCAGGTGAAGGTCAACGCGGACAACAACGCCGGACTCAACGAGTACAGCGGCGGCATTGCCGCGTACGAGCCCACGAGGATGATCGGCAACACGATCGCAAAGTAATAGATGTAGTCCGGGAGGTTCTTCTTGAACTTGCTCTCCTCAAGGCCCTTCGAGAAGCTGTACATCATGTAGATCTCCATCATCCCCTGCATCGCCTGCGGGTTGGGGATGAGAAACCCCGTCAACAACCGGTGCACCTCGAATTTCTGCCACACCAATGGGAAGTGGCACGTGAACGCAGTGATCGGGATCAGTTGCAACGAGTGCAACCCGCCCATCACGAGCGACGTCAAGGTGATTGTCCGTGTCACGGGCGGAATCGACGACACAAATATTCCTAGCTCAGACATTCTTGCTCCTGTCCTGTGTCTGTACTCCAGACAGCGCTATTCTTGCTGTGCTTCACTCCTCTGATCTCTATCTCTCTCCCATGCACCCCGCCGGCATCCACCTATCTTCACCTCCCGCCCCCCTCAACTCACCCTCGACCGCATGAGCGCCACCCCCGCTCTTTTCGGTAGCCCGTCACAAATCGGCTCGTGTCTTTCTGTTCTCTTTCTGTTCGTGCTCGTTCTTCCTCCACAGGCCCTCCTCTCTAGTCTGGCCAAACTTCACAAACTGTCCAAAATATACGGCTTACACCAAAATGTACCAGGGGAAACAGCCGATGCACGAGCTGCTGAGGGACAAGCTGCAGCCTGAAAGTAAGATTCACTTAAGGAGGGCTCCGGCTGTGGGAAGAACGAAAAAGGTTCTCTTGCTCGCAGTTGCGCTTTTCGTGCTGTTCCACTGGATCAGGCCTACAGGCCCGGTGGAGGAGGTCGCATTCAGCAAATACGGCGATGAGTTGGATCCCGACCTGATGACCCCGCCACAGGTCGAATCGCAGCAGCAATGGTTTAAAGGCCTGAGGGCTCCGGCGTGCGAGGAGTACACGTCATACGCGTCGAGGAAACATGAGCCGCTATCCAAGGGGCCTCTCAAGCTATCATACATGAGGCCGCCCCAGCAATGTAGGACGTTCACTTCCACCGCCGTGGAGAAGCTCATCGAGCACTTCCGGGTCAAGATGAAAGACCCAGACCTCTTCCGGATCTTTGAAAACGCGTTACCAAACACGCTGGACACTACGATCCTTTGGTTCGACGAAAACGACGAGGGAAGCCCAAAGACATTTATATCCACAGGTGATATCCATGCAGAGTGGCTAAGAGACTCTGCACGCCAACTTTCCGTTTACCAGAAATTGATTCCGCAGGACCCAAAATTAGGGAAGATGATCAAGGGGGCTATCTTACAGCAGGCAGAGTACATCAACATCGCTCCGTATTGTAATGCTTTCCAGCCACCAAAAAAATCTAAAGTCTCCAGAAAGGCCTCTTCTATCGACAATGTCACACCAGTGCCTCCATGGGGTTCCGTGTTTGAATGCAAATACGAGTTGGATTCGCTTGCATCCTTCCTAACTCTAACCAACGAATATCTCGTGAACTCCAAAGACTACCGTCTCTTGGAAGACACTAACGTTGAAGACGCACTCAGAACGATAGCGAAAATACTGAAGAGAGAATCTTCTCCTACCTTCAGCGAGGACGGTCGTGTATTGCAGTTTTTCTACTCGTTCCGCAGAAACACCAATATCGGGTCGGAAACTTTACCTTTGGGAGGTACAGGAAATCCGGTAAATTTTAACTCTGGGTTGGTCAGATCTGCTTTCAGACCTTCCGATGACGCATGCATATACCAGTACTTCATTCCGGCTAACGCGCAGCTCTTGGTGGAATTAAAGAAATTGATTCCTCTTTTACAAAAGCACAACGATCCTTCCATCGCAAATGCCAAACTCTCAACGATTTTCCAGACGTATGCAGATAAAATAGCAAAAGGTATCGAGGAACATGCAATAGTGGATCATAAATTATTTGGCCAGGTTTATGCCTACGAGATAGACGGGTACGGAGGTGTCAACTTCATGGATGATGCCAACATCCCATCACTACTTTCACTTCCGGATATGGGGTTCGGAACCATCGATGATCCAGTTTACCAGAATACAAGGAAAATGATCTTGAGTAAAGTGGGGAACCCATATTTCTTGAACGGGAAGTATCTGCAAGGTGTCGGTGGTCCACACGTCGGACTATTCCATGCATGGCCAATGAGTTTACTTGTTCAAATCAGAACTAGCGATGACGATGAGGAGATCACTGAGCTTCTTGACATGATCAAAAATACCACAGCTGGCCTAGGACTCATGCACGAAGGGGTCAACGTCAACGCTCCCAGCGGAAAGCTGTATACCCGTCCGTGGTTCAGTTGGTGTAATTCGGAATTCGGGAAAACCATTCTGGACCTAGCGGAGCGTAAACCGTGGCTTATTTTTAGTGAGGAAAAGTCCACTCTACATAAGTCACTTTAAAGGATAGTGTAATCAATACCCAGCATGAAAACTAATTAGTCATGCCACCTATATAAACAGAAACGAATTAGAAACAAAAACAAGGTCAGCAGCAACTTCAAAAGTAAGAGGAAGTATGAGCTCCATTAATGTGCATGCGCTCTGTTCTCGAGAAAAATAAATTGCATCTATATAGATATATCTTGTAAAAGCGTGTCATCATTTCACTTCTGATATCTGGAACAGTGGCAATCTTTAAACAATTCGATTGCACAAGGGTTGGTACATGCAAGGAAAATAGAAAATGGAATTTAAAAAAGTATCGTTACATTCGGTGCCCGCCCTCAAAACAGAAAGCGATGAACATCTATCAGCTGTTTTTGATGATCTTGGATTCACGGAATCATTCATCATAGTTGATGTGAAATTGATTGTCGGATATCTCTCTGTTGCCGCCGCCGGCTTGATGTATTATCTAGACAAGAAGTTCAAAAATGATTTCAACAACACGGCATATGTTTTTTATATCCAGTTTTTGGTTTCTGTCTTCTTCACCCTCCAGTTTGTATGGTTTCTAGTCAGCAAGTTCGTTGAGAAAGACATCAAATACACAGGCAAAAAAAATGGCAAAACCTTAAAGGTAAGCACATCTACAAAATCGAAGACGGACCCAGTCTACCAAATTACCATTAACCTCGATGGGAAGAATCATGCTTCAAGCATCCCATTCAAAGACTTTTTTTTCGATGATGGCTTCCTTAGCATGGATGCTTTCAAAGCGAAAATCGTCCCTTCCATAGAATCTGCAGACAAGTCTAAATAGACTATTTAGCAGCTAACTTAATTTGATAGTATTTACAAGAAATTAGTAAGATAAAGCAACATTTTGCATCTTTTACACGTCATCCATACCACTAAACCACCTGCAAAATCGTTGAGCCCACCAAGGTAGTACCCTGTATATAGGTAGTAGTCTTCCATATGTAGGATATGAGAATGTCCCATTCCACCCTTCTTCTACAATTGTATGTATCCTTTCCGCAAGCTTCTTCGTGTGTATGATAGGAGCCAAAAAATGATTCACGCTAACATCTGCAAACATTGAGGAGTCTAATTGACCTGGGAGAACCGTACTTAGCACAATGTTGCTCGGTAATTCTTCTCGCAAAGAATCCATTAAAGACATAAGAGCATTCTTGGTCCCAGCATAAATTCCGAGCTGTTTAGGACCGACAAAGCCAAGGACTGACCCAACCACTACAACCTGAAATCTCCGACTTTTTTCTCGACTGCTGATAGCTTCAATGTACTGCTTGATAAGAAGCATATGTGAAAGCCAGTTCACATGTGAAATCTTCCTAATTTCTTCTGCTTGAAGTTCCTGTAAGGTTTGCATCTGCCGTATCCCGGCATTGCACACCAAGATATCCACTTTGGATAAATCCACAAAGTCATCGCAATGTTCTATTCCATTTTGAGTTTTCAAAAATCTTAAACTTGTGTCGTTCAAATCATACTGTATGTAATGTATTTTGTCGCAACCACAACCAGTTTTCTTATCAGGTTTCTGCACGTCTACAACTATGATTTTTCCTATATCTTTTTGGGAACTCCACTTTTTCACAAGCTCCGAACCTAAACCTGATGCACCTCCCGATATAAGCACCAACTTATTCGTTGAAGGTGTAGCGTAACTTTTACGCATGCATCTGTTGAGATATCTGCATACCCAGAAAATAGCTATAGCAGTAGCATATCTCCCAGATACCTTTTCAGTGAAATAGAAAATCCACACAGTAATGGGATTAAAAATGGTGAATAAAGAAGCGTATATTAAAGTATCCAAGTTCCAGCCGCTCTGCACCACCAAGGGCGATGGAATAAAACTCTCAAATGTCTTCATTGCATTGTTCCAGAACAAAGTTTACTAATGCAAAGATCATGCGTAGAAGAAAACTATCACCCTTCTCAGCTGCATGTTCAAATTCATGCCCGAGATTTCAAACGCGTATACTAGATTTTTCATCCGACTATCGTCAGTATCCATTACATGATTATAGTCTACAAAAGACAGGCCTGCACACAATTATGAAGCTTTATCAACGCTCTTGTTGATAAAGACACCGTTCAGCTTAGAGTTGTGAACACTGTTAGGAACAAATTTTCTGATCATACGAATTTCGTCGGCAGCATAACCAGGAATACGAATGTTCCAGTTTCTTTCAAGATGAAGCTGAACATCACGGACATCCAAGTTTTCAGAATGTCTGTGTCTAGCCAATTTACTGGCAAAGGAAGTAACAGAGGTGACAAACTCATCTGCAAGATCCAACAGCAGTTCTTCAACGTCACCGTCAATGTTGATTTCTGTCTCGCCTTCTTCACTTGCAACAGAAGCAACTAATTCCTTCAACTTTCTCTTGTTTAGCACGCGTTCTCCTTCAAGCTGGAATTGCTCCGGCTTGACCAGCACTGGATTACTCAAAGCAGACGCACTTATCGCATTTCCACCCAGTAAACTAGGACGATTGTTGACTTTAACAGAAACCGGATCTTGGGTCCTTATCTTCAAATCGTCTGGGATATTCAAATTTTGAAACTTAGCACGATCCCCATCGGTAATCGATGAAGCTGCAGAAGTTGGCGGTTGGGCAGTCTTACCAGCTTTACCAGGTATATCGCCATTTTGAAAGCCACCACTGCTTCCAGTAACAGCAGTCTTTTGTTTCTTATTACTTCCATCATCAATTGTGTTGGAGGCTCTTTTGTTGTCCGCTTTGTAATTTTGTTTCTTGGCAGCTGCCTTTTTCTGGGCCGCAGGAGACGACGATTCATCACTTTTTCCTTTTGCAGCCTTTCCTGAAGTAGAGCTTGCAGCTGAGCCGGTTGCTGCCGTAGTTCCTGCTACCGCATTTAGCTTCATATTAGCAGCTGATAAATCATCTGTGACGGGAGTATTTTCATTATTGAAAAAAGATGCGCCTGAGTTAAGTGTACCAGGCGTAGAAATCTGAGGTGTATTCCCCATGCTTTGAGCCCGATTTAGGCCTGCATTCGGGATGCCTGATTGTGTTTGTTGTATTTGTTGAAGTTGTGGAGAAGACGTTTGAGCACGGTTTTGCTGCTTTAACTGCTGAGCTTGCTGCTGAGCAAATTTCAATTGTGTAGCAATTTGAACTGTGCATCTCTTGCAATTCTCTAATCTTGTTCTCACCTCGTGCTCTTTTTCCAAAAGATGAGTCCTTGTGGTATCGTCAACATTGGGTTCACCCAACCTCTTTTGAATCAGGGCCATATTTTTCTTGAATTGTTCTGACAATGTTATGATCTCTTGGTATTTATTCAAAAGTTGTTGCTTCTTCAGTTGCAGCTGTTGAGCTGCAGATAATGTGACAGCATCGTATTGAGAAGGGCCATTTCCACCATTATTGTTGGCAGTGCTATTATTATTCCCAGTATTTTTGTTGTTATATGAAGCATTAATAAGATTTTGTTGTGACATATTCATGCTATCCTGGGGATGGGGGGTAGGCTGAGAAGATGCCGCTGTGTTCATCATATTAGTAGAGACATTATTAGTGATTGCGTCTGGAATAGGCATAGGCGAAGACTGTATTGGAACTGGAATTTGTGCTTGCTGCTGTGGCTGACTCATACCTTGCATCTGTGCTTGAGCTTGGGCCTGAGCCTGAGCCTGATTTTGTTGCTGTTGTTGTAGTAACTTCTGTTTTTTGGAATAGGTGACTAACAAGGTCTTTATCTTCTCTGCTTTCCGCATATGAGCCTGACCTTCCGGAGTGTTAATACCCGCAGTCTCTGCAGCCTTCTTCTCAATACTGTATTGATTGAATAATTGGCGTGCTTGCTGGTGAATCGATTGGAAGTTCATTCTGGCTTGCTGACCTGCCTGGCTTTGTGGCTGCTGCTGATTGAGCTGTCCATTCTGTTGTTGGTCTGGCTGCTGACTCATCTTGTTTAGCAAACTTCCTATGCTTCCTGCGTCGCTTGGGCGTCAAAATCGAATACCTAATATAGCTTCTCCACTCCCCTCTTCTCCTCTTTCCTCTCCCTCTAGCCGTCATCATCTTTTGCATCCCTTGTCCTTCTTCACGATCCCGTCCAACTCAGAAAATGCAACGCGCGGATTATGTAAGCATGTGGTTATACGATAGGAATAATCTAATAAAAGTTAACAGAAAAGTGGAATGTGATGAGTGGCACTTGCTCCACAAATTGCCCTAGATCGGGTCTAAAAATGCAAGAAACATATAGCTACAATGATAGACTTGAAGACAGTACCACGACTTGGTAAATTGAGTTGTGAAAGTACCCAATTGCTTGCAAAAGTTGATGATTATGCATTAGATTACAATATTTTCCTATTTGAGGGTATAGGCAATGTGATTGACACAAATGACGCTCAGCTTGTCTCTTTCATCGAATCCCTTTTCATAACAATACCAAAAGAGTACAGCTCTTTGATATACAATCCACTAAGTTTGCCTGGTAAGAAAATTAACCCTTCCACAACTTCCAAGTTGCAAAAGAGATTATTAAGCTTGTTGATACAAGAGAGACACAAACGTGACATTCAATTATTGAATGAAAAATTTGATAATAAGATTGAGTATGTTGAACTTGAAAATCCAGACAAATATGAGATTAAATCAATTTACTATAAGACATTCAATAGTGCTAAAGATGAATACGCCGATCAGTTTGGGAGACTTGCTTTGCTTCAATCATTGGAGTATGACTTTGAGCACGCTCTCGACGATGAATCTGATTATCAAAATGATGATGATTTGGTTGAGCATTTTTGCGATGACCGGATGTTGGACTTCAAGTTGGATACATCGAAGACAGAAAATGAGGTAATGAACAGTGAACTAATACGAGTTTTATTACCGTTAGCCTCACAAGTCATTATGGGTCAAGAAGGAGAAGGAGAGGCAGAAGATGATGAAACTGACGGAGAGGAAGAAACTTGAAGAAAATGAGAACTAATATACAATCTTTTCATATACTTACATATAAATCTATAATCTATAACATGATAATATTTATTGGGTTACCTACTTTTACCCGGATTTTTCAACCTTCTGATTTTGAAAATAATCTGTTTTTTATACTCGTCGTGTCCTTTGATGTCTTGAACCTTCAAAATCGCTTTACCGGGCATTTCATTTATCAATGAAAAGGAGCTTCCAAATAAACAGCCAATCAAGTCACTTTTCCTTGTTATGTCATCGTAAAGCGCTCTAATTTCTACGGCTTGCTTACCAACGGTGATCAAGATCTTCTCTTCGCAATCAAAAGAAGCATTATCACATTGCATTCCAAACCATATTATTTCATCACTGGACTGAATATATTTGCCTTTGACATTTTTCATTCTTGTTGCGAACTTACTGAAAACTACCAATACTTCGGAGATGTTTTTTTCTTGGTTCGGAAAAGGGAATATTGCAACAGGAGTTTCGCTTTTCAGAATATCCTTCACATCAAGCTGATTTAAACCAATGGACCGAATGTCAGAAAGCTTAGACAGATTCCAAACTGCAGAACCGTCGACTATATGTCCGACTGCGAAGTTGTTGGCATAAACAGTTTGTAAACGAGTAATGTTGTAATGCGTTTTAAACGATTGCCAAATGAACTTCCAGTCTGTGTCCTTCAAAATTTTTGAGTAATATACCAACTTGCTGTTCCAGGCAAACAAATAGGGGCATCCATTATCTTTGGCTGAACTTTGGTAGCCCACTGTAAAGTCACTAATATACCTCTTGTTCTCTTGAAAAACGTTTATATCAGATGCTGGTAGCCTGAATTTATAGGTGTGAAATAACTTCTCGATTGAAAGGCGGTACAAGGATTCACCGCCAATACAAAATACAACTTCGTTGTTCATAACCGTAATTTTCTTCACGTTTGTGATTTGATGAACTTTGTGGAAACTAGCTGAGTCATTCAATTTACCTATGAATATTCCGAAAGTTGTCCCAACCAAACACAATTTTTCTGATACCCCTTCATGTTTGTATGAAAAATAGTCACAACTCAACACATTGGTCAAAATTGGTTCAAACTCATCGAGGTTCAATTCATTATCTTTACCTCCTTTGGAAACTTCAAGGTTTACTAAGTTGAACGTGTCTGGTATTGGAGCTAAATTGAAAGGGTCATAGCTCTCAGATTTAGAAATAAAAGAGTTAGCATTGAAAATTTTCAACTCGATTTTCTTGTTTAACTTACCTTGTGCCCAGAAATCTGCTTTCAAAATGTGCAAATCTTTCAAAAAGCGGTCCAAAATTGCCACTGTAATGTCATTCGCTCGACGAAAATGATAGATTGCTTTATTTCCTATGTCTTTGATGATTACCATCTTATAGTTTCCATCAACATAAGTATCTACCTCTAGATATTGGATGGAGATGGGATATTTGCATAAGACGTATTCATCTTTCTTATTCAAATTTATTGCATTGGATTTCACCTGCAAGATGACCAAATAATTGTCAAAAGGCGCTAGTATCGCTTGTGTCCAATTCAAATTGCTTTTCATTTCTAAATGCAAAGGTTCCTTTGACTTTCGTTTCACATTGAACATGTCAACCATTTCCATATGGGAGAAATCTATTTCAGTCTTATATGACAACTTTTCATTAAAGCTTATCTTTTTCTCCAATTCCGAAGTAGAATCACTTATATTATTGATTTCCTTGATAACTTGCTGCAAATCATCAGTGACGTCAAAATTCTTTATATAGTTGGCTCCTTTGTAAACAGACTTCAATCTGTCGAATAAGAGCTCAATTGAAGTAAATAATTTCACGAAGTAAGAATTGAACAGCTCGATTGGAGAAACGGCTGATCTATTTGAGGAATTTTCAAGGTCTTTTTTCGAAATTCCAATGATAAGTTTTCTCACATCTTCGTTAGAAGACAATTTTGACAAATAGACAACGGAACCAGAAATATGACGATATTGCAATTTGAGTTGCTTAAACCAGCCGGCTAAGATTTTTAGCACTTGAGCGTCATCAACAAAAAAATGATCATCAAACAAAGGCTTTAATTTTTTAACCACGAGTTTGTCTAAATAGTAATAGAACTCCTGGAGAACTTCGAAAGTTTTATCATAGATATTGTCAGAGATGAACCCAGTATCTTTGAATTCGAGCCCGTAGATGAAAATCAACCTGTGCAAATTAAATCTTATTTTTTTCAAGTTTGTGAAGATTTCAAAAACCAAAGATTGTATCTCAAACTGGGTCTTATCCCAATCCTTGTAAGTCTTGCCTTCTTCTGAAGTCAAATTCCAGAATTCCATGTAACTTACGTTAACAAATCCGTTCATCGTGTGGAAATTATTTTCTGCTCTGGAGTTGCATATGATTTTCATATCTAAGGGAAGCTGGCTCATATTCACAAATGATGTTTTGTTATCTTTCATTGGGGAGAAAAGCTGATGTGATCTTTTCCTGAAAATGGTGGTCGTTGGCGATTCAAACAAGGCCTTATTATCGGTCTGCACCGGAGAAAGCATTGGCTCTTTGAAAAACGATATTTGAGTCTCATTATTTTCCAAGAGTGATAAGTCATCAAAGAACTCAACATCCAACTGGTGAGAATCATCGTACAAATGGTGGTCATTATTGTTGACGAAATCACTATTGTCAGAGTGGCTTATGTTAATGTTCGGAGAAGTTGGGGAAGCCCCGCCAACGATTGTTTTCGTCGGCGATGAAGAAACCAAACGGGATATTACTGGAGGAGACAAGTTAGCATTGAGGGTATAGTTTATGTTTTCAGTGTTGTTTAGGCGGTGTTTCGAGAAGCGTTTTGGGGGAGAGGGAGTGTGGCTTTTCGAGGCCGGAGAAGAGGATACAAACCGGTTCTGCAGCGTCGAAGAAGAAGAAGACGACACGGGGCCATTGGAGTCTGTCTGCAAGTGTAAACGTAGTGGGCTCGAGTCTATTCGATCTACGGCCATCGACGAGTGCAACGGAGAAAGCGTGGAGGACGACTTGTTGGACTGGCCCTGGAACGGGCTCTGCAACGGAGTGATTGTCGGTTTCCTCTCTATGGAAGACTCTGTCTCCACTGTTGCTGCTGTTGCTGCTGTTGCGGCTGTTGCGGCTGTTGCGGCCGTCGACGATGACAGTGTAGGCGACAGCAGCGGTGACGTTCCCGTGGTGGGGGACACATTCAGTGGCGGAATAATGGGCGCCAGTTCCGACTGACTACTCCTGAGCTTTAACGACTCAAAATATTTAGATTGCTTGTGTTTCTGCGAGGGCTGCATTGCTTTCCCGTTGCCATCGCAGCACATGGAATACCGTTTTTCCGTGGCGAAACACCGTATCCGTCCCAGACCGATCTTACTTTTCTGTCGCCTGTTGTCGTTATCGTGTGTCCTTCTCTGTCCGAGACTTGCTCTCCCTCTCTTTCGGCCTGCACCGATTGGGGAAAACCCAAAACAACACGGTGCACGGAGGCTACACGAAATGTCTAAATTTTCAGGCAAAAAAGTGTTTTGGGAACAAAATCACAAAAAATACGAAAAAAGATAAAATCCTCATCTATCACGTAATAATCGACGCGTCGATTGTTTTCTTTCCGCGTAAACGGAAAATTCTGCCCGCGGCAGCGAAGCGAAGTCAAACTTCTCTAGGACGGTAATAGATTGGGGCTCTTATTTATTGTTCCTATTAGTTATCAGATGCGTTTTTCTGTGCGAGGAGGAAAAAATACCAGTGAAAAAAATTTTTTTGCTAAGTTGGCTTTTCTAGCTATAAATATGTCAACATCCTCCCTCTCGAAGGATTGTTTTCCCTCTTGAAAAGGGCCTTTTTTTCTGTTGTTCTTGAATCGGCTTGGTTTCCTGGCACTCCTCTGCCCGTTTCTTCCTTTGGGCCCTTCTCTTCCCCCAAGTTCCGCTTAACCTTTTTTTTATACCATAAACCACAACACAAAAATGTCCTTTTTAGATGCTTCCAAGGCAACTTCTTACCTCAAAGAGTACGCTGAAAAAGATGGCTTGTCAGTCGCAGAATTGATGGACTCCAAAACCAGAGGTGGTTTGACATACAATGATTTCCTTATCTTGCCAGGTAAGATTGACTTCCCTTCCAGCATCGTTTCATTGCAATCGAAGTTGACCAGGAAAATCACCTTGAGCACTCCTTTTGTCTCTTCTCCTATGGATACCGTCACCGAATCTACCATGGCCATCCACATGGCTTTGTTGGGTGGTATTGGTATTATACACAGCAACTGTACCGGCGAAGAACAGGCCGCTATGGTGAAGAAGGTGAAGAAGTACGAAAACGGCTTCATCAATGACCCTGTTGTCATTTCCCCATCTACCACTATTGCTGAAGTCAAGGACATGGCTCAACAGTTTGGTTTCACTTCCTTCCCTGTCACTGGTATGTATCATTTCAAAACTCAATTGTCACAATTGCACAAACAACACTTACTCTCTGCACTTTTCTTCTCCCTCAGGTTCTCTCTTTTAAATGATGATTAAACAAATTTATTAACTTTCGTTCTACCGACTGTGATCAAACGATCTTGTGGAAAATTTATTTGCTGATTAGTTTTAAATTCTATTTCTTTTCTCCATTTTTGCAAAGAGGAGTTTTTGTTTGTGAAGCATTCTCCCAAAGACAAGTACTAACATTATCTTTTTGGAATCCGCTTTCTCTTTATTTTTATTTGGTCTAGAATCTGGTAAGCTTGGCGGTAAGCTTGTTGGTATAATAACCTCAAGGGATGTTCAATTCCACGAAGACTCTTCCAGCCCTGTTTCCGAAGTCATGACCAAAGACGTCGTCACTGCTAAGGTTGGTATCTCTTTATTGGACGGTAATGACATTCTCAGAACCTCCAAGAAGGGTAAACTTCCAATCGTTGACGCCGAAGGTAACTTGGTTTCTATGTTGTCAAGAACCGACTTGCAAAAGAACCAAAACTACCCACATGCTTCCAAGTCTCCAATCACCAAACAATTATTGTGTGGTGCAGCAATTGGTACCATGGAAGTTGACAGAGAGAGATTATCATTACTGGTTCAAGCCGGTTTGGACGTTGTCGTCATTGACTCTTCCCAAGGTAACTCTGTTTTCCAATTGGAGATGATCAAGTGGATCAAGAATACTTTCAAAGACTTGCAAATCATTGCTGGTAACGTTGTCACCAGAGAGCAAGCTGCTGAATTGATTGAAGCCGGTGCTGATGGTCTTAGAATCGGTATGGGTTCTGGTTCTATTTGTATCACTCAAGAAGTTATGGCATGTGGTAGACCACAAGGTACTGCTGTCTACAATGTTACCGAATTCGCCAGCAAATTTTGTGTGCCATGTATTGCCGATGGTGGTATCCAAAACATTGGTCATATCACAAAGGCTCTTGCTTTGGGCTCTTCATGTGTTATGATGGGTGGTATGTTGGCCGGTACTACCGAATCTCCAGGTGATTATTTCTACAGAGATGGTAAAAGATTAAAGACCTACAGAGGTATGGGTTCTGTCGATGCCATGCAAAAAACAGACACCAGCGCCAATGCATCCACCTCAAGATACTTCTCTGAAGATGATAAGGTTTTCGTTGCACAAGGTGTTTCTGGATCTGTTCTGGACAAGGGCTCCATCATCAAGTTCATTCCATACTTGTACAACGGTTTACAACACTCTTGTCAAGATATTGGTGTCAGATCTGTTGAAGATCTGAGATCATCCGTCAGATCTGGTGAAATCAGATTTGAACTTAGAACTCCTTCCGCACAATTCGAAGGTGGTGTCAACAACTTGTACTCTTACGAAAAGAGATTACACAACTAGAATCAGGCTATATAGATAGTGATTTATAAGTATGTTAGCTTTTTTTTTCCAAAATAATAATAATAAAATTAAAAAAAGAGAAATAAGAACAAAAATGAGCAGTAGTAGAAGCCATTTGATCAGATACTACTTCCAAAAACGGTAAAGGGTAAGCATAGTATGACAGCCTAAAAGACTTTGTAAGAAATACTGGCTTCTCCTTGTTTTCTTATTTCACTAAGCCTAAGACTGTAGTATATATTTCGAATGCACTAGGATCGTTTTGTTGAACTCTGAACTGTACACCAAATAAAGTAGACGTCCACGACTTTGTACGTCCTACCTCGGAAAACACCAGAATCGTTTGAGGCCAATAAGCGGTTTCGATCCAGCAACTACAGGAGTTTTTGATAAGGGACAAATTATATTGTGTTGATTTATATAGGAGATGTAGAAGTATTAGAATTTAAAAGAAACAAACAAAATAGTTATTTGTTGATTTAAACAGTTTCTAAGATGACATCCTTGAAACCGGTAGAAACCTTCTTACCCTTGGAGTCGACAGAAGATTCACCGTGTAAAGATAACAAGTTACCTAAATCGAATTTTGGTTGCTTTAATAACTTGACTTTTCTGATGTGAACGTTTTGTAATGGGATGATGGCTTGAGTGGCCTTTTCGATTTCACCACCAATAGCTTCTGGAATCAACTTACCAGTTAATTGGGCCAAGGTAGAATTGGAGACTTCCTTGGTCATGATTTCGATCATCTTCTTTCTGACTTCTCTCAACTTGGAGGATTGGGCGTAAGAAGTCTTCTTGATTTGGTTGGATTGTCTTCTGGTGAAAGCAATACAGAACACTCTGAGAACGTAATCGTCAGCAGTCTTGACAGTGACGTTAGCCTCAACAAGGGATTGCCACTTTCTGACAAGAGACTTTAATTTATCAGTGGTGAAGTCCATACCGTGGAAGTTGGTCAATAAGTTCTTACCTTGGACATCGTCGACTCTTAACTTAATCTTCTTGTAAGCGTGATCTTCGGAACCTTGTAAATCAGCCAAGTTGAATTCGAAAACTCTGCCCTTCAAACCGTCAGCGGCATTCTTCAAACCAGTAGACTTGTTGATTAAGGTCTTACCAACATCTCTGTGTTCGAAAGTGGTTGGGGCCTTGATGTCGTACCACTCCTTTCTGGTGAATGGGTCAACAACTCTCTTCTTCAGGCCCTTCTTACCTTTGGATAATCTCTTGTTCTTACCGATTGCCATGATGAGTCCTTGGTTTGTGATGTGCTGAAATAAACCACAACTTCAAGGAAAACAACCACTGGAGTTGAAACAGTGTATACCAGCAGTTGATGAAAAATTTTAGAGTACTATCCTTCTACTCTTCCTGCTGCCACACACCCACTGCTCCTACGCTCTCACGCCCACCGCAGCACACCCGCCGCAGCTGAGGGGGGAGGCGACCGAGGCGGGTCTCCTCGACAGACCCCCAGCACAGCACCGTGAGCAAGAGGGGCCGCCTGCCGGATGCGGAAGGCCGCGACTGCGGGAAAACGTAGAGGTGTGACTGCGAAAAGTGCAGTCCTACAGAAAACAGAGAACCCCTGACACCACAAACAAAACCTGACACCGTCCAATTTTCTGGTCACGTGAAATAACACGACAAAAAATGTGTCGTGAAATGACAGAAAGCCGTGTTGCGGAGGGAGAACGGCTCGGCTCTTTTATTTTTCTCGTTTTCTTTCCCTGTGTGGACGGCTATTGTTTACACTTTACCCTGTAAGCAAAAATTGAAGGTGTATGTTATGGTACACGTTACAAATGGGTGCAAACTCGACAGTAGACACTGCTGCAGGCAGAAGAATCCCTGGGGTTTCAGAAAGCAAGAACAGGCCTGCCCCATTGCTATCATCTGTGCTGCACAAGGCCATACGAGCGTACAATTAGAATCGAAAAGCCCCGTCCACAATGGACACGCAACACAACCAGCAGCACCAACAGCACCAGCAGCACCAGCAGCACCAGCAGCACCAGCAGCACCAGCAGCACCAGCAGCACCAGCAGCACCAGCAGCATAACACCCACACCCACGACAGCGGAATCCCGGAGAAGAACACGGTGACGTTGAAGGTAGGCCTGATTGGCGACGCACAGGTGGGCAAGACGTCGTTGATGGTGAAGTACGTGGAGAACTGCTTCGACGAGATCTACACTCAGACGCTAGGGGTGAACTTCATGGAGCGGACAATCAACATCAAGAACACGGAAATCACCTTCTCCATCTGGGATTTGGGTGGAGAGGCAGAGTTCACCAACATGCTGCCGCTTGTCGCCACAGACGCAGTTGCCGTCTTGTTCATGTTTGACCTCTCCCGGAAGTCGACGTTGAATTCGATCAAGGACTGGTACAGACAGGCCCGTGGGTTCAACAGAACGGCGATCCCGTTCCTTGTTGGGACCAAATACGACGTCTTTGTGGAGCTGCCAGACCAGGAACAGGAGGAAATAACGAAACAGGCAAAGAGGTACGCACACGCCATGAACGCTCCGCTGATCTTCAGCTCCACAAGCGCGTCGATCAACATACAGAAGATATTCAAGATAGTCATTAGTAAAGCGTTCGATCTAAGGTTGAAAATACCAGAAATAGTCCACGTCGGTGAACCAATACTACTATACCAGGATGTCTAGATAAACGTGATGATCTCCTTCAACAGACTGTCCCTCTTGAAGCTGTTGAGAATCTCGTCATCACTGATGTTGAGTCGAACCAACCGGTTCCGCTCTATTTTTATCGGCTGCATCATAAGAATGCCGTTCTCCTCCAAATCTTTAAGGATGAAGAGGCTCGCATTGATCACCGACCCGCTCATATTGCTATTGCCTTGTCCAAAGACCACGTCAAGTAGCTTTAAATCCTCAGCTTTGAGCCGGTTTTTCAATTCGGTGAATAGCAACACATGAATTTGATTATTCAACTCGTCATAGACCTCTCCCACTGGTATCTCAGCAATCCCTGACCTCTTCTTCCTCAACATAATGGAGGCCAGTACAAGTTTGCTCAAAAATGATATTGAGTTTAAATACCCCGTTACCGGTGACGATGATGTCTCGTTCACAGCTTTCATAATATGCATGATGGTCACTGTATATTTACCGTCCAACTCCTTTCTTTCGGCATCGGACTTGCTCATGAATTCTGCCTCGGCAATCTCCACTGCACGAATACAGATCATCAATGATCTCCTGGCATCTCCACTCACAGATGCAACTTTTCTAGACGCAAATTCAATCGCATCTTTGGCAATCAGCAATTTGTCATTATGTTTACTTAACTGTTCCAACCTATGTTTTATAATCTCGCTCAATTGATTGTATGAATAACTAGTAAACTGGATTCTAAGCAATCCCAATCTCGACGATATTTTATTTGTAAGTAACCTCTCTGGAAGATCCATTGTATTGGCAACAGCAATAACGATTAATCTTGAATTCTGATACGTGGGCCAATTGAAAAAATTATACATGACCGCCTGATTCCTAGTGGCAATTTGATCCAACTCGTCTAACAACACAACCAATGGCAGCTTGTTCATATACTCGTCCTCTTTTTCCTCTTCTTCGTCAGCAGGTTCGAAGTGTTGTTGCAAGAAAGTTAATGCGTTATTTGCCGAAGTCACCGTATTCGAAATCTTTTTCCATAGAACTTCGTATGCAGATTGCGGCTTTATCAATTTCAATCCATTAATTTCAACATAATTGAACATCTTCATACCGTTACTCTCGATAGTCATCTTGGCAGATAGTTGCTGAATCACCTCTCTAATAGTTGCAGTCTTTCCTACACCTGGGGTACCACTGACATATATGCAACAGCCATTTTTCGACAGGATTGCATCTTCTAGTCTATGATACAACTGGTAAAATTCTTCTTCTCTACAAGGTAAAGCCTTAAGTTCTGCACCTGTTCCCAAAACTTTTTTAGCCTTCATTAACATTTTGGCTGTTGAAAATCCACCATCTGCTTGTAGGTCCATTTCGTCAACAATCATAGGTAGTTCAGGTACATTAAGCTTCCTGGTCCATTTTCTAGGACTTTTCCTCGGTGACTTCTCTGTTATTCTCTTTCGAGGAGATCTTGTTTTTTTACGTTTCTTGATTCGCTTCTCATCATCGTCGGAATAATCAGCTTCCAAGAACGCATCTTCGTCAGACTCATCAACAACGAAATCAGCCAGTTTATCTTCGCTTTCTTCACCCTCCACACAGTCTTCATCTTCTTCTGACTGTAATTCAACTTTCCTTTTTGATGTTTTCTTTGCTATGGTCGCTCGACTTAAACTCTTTTCTGCATCACTTGTAAATTTCGTGGTTTTTTTACCGGTTGATTTAGGTTTCAGCGTAAGTAGCTTTACCGAATCATAAAACTCATCCTTGTTTTCTTTGAATGCCTCAAACATAGTAGTCCATTCAATTATATCTGTGAAGTAAGTAGAAGAATCATCTGTGAATCTCCTACAAATAAAAAGGTTTTCCATTTTCGGAGGATCAACTGAATTTTGTGAATCAACTAAAGCTTTTAGTTCCTTCACACCAATCAGCTCAAACTTGTTGATAATCTGACTGACCATAACGGAGTCTAGAAAAGGGGTCAGAAATAACTCATTGGAAAAATATTTATCTCCGGCAGGTAATGCTGGGAGTTTTTCCGCTATCGTTTCGTCAAATTTCACTAGCCATAATATTCGAACAGCCAAAAACTTATCGACCGCAAATGAAATGTCTTTAACAAATCCATATCCAAAAATCTTGTAATCCGAGTTTCTATTCAGATCAAATGTTATGCAATTACCTTCTTTCAATTGCAAACCATCTGATGTTCGGCGTAATGTAATCCCAGAACTTTTGGATGAGATCTTTTGCCGGAGATGTCGGCTTTCTGCCTTTTCACTGAGGAGAATTTCCCATCCTTTCATATCCTTCTGTGTCTTCGCCATAATGAATCCTTGTGGCTTGAAAAGTAAGTCAATGTTTTGTTAACATTCTTGTTTTCCATATCTCCAAGGGCTAACCATCAAGCTTCTTAACGTGATTCTCAAATATATTACGTCTACGCGATCTCAAATGAGAGAAAATCAAAAATGAGTGCTGCATGATTAAAGAGATTTTTAGAGGTTTTTAGACGACATATTGCGGTTGTGGATCAGTGCAAACCTTTTCGATCTACAGTCCTACCCATATTTGATTTTGACCAGCATACTACGGCAACCATGCTGTGGACAAATATCAAATATTTTGCTAAATTACCCTTTCTCAATTTGACGATAAGAGCAAGGGTTATTTTTGCACTGAGGCTATGCACGTTGTTGATTGCCATAGTGCTAGGGTTTGTGGTCATTGATGGAAAAGCACAGAAATCTCCTCTCCTTGTATTGCATAGTAGCCGCTTGGATTTAGCCAGAGGTTTGTATGACTCTTTGAAAGATGCATTTAGCGGAGAAAAAAACTTTTTGACCACATCTGAGATCAAAATCATGGCAGAATACATAGAAACACAAATAAAGAATACTCCTGAAGGGATCAGGTCGGGACTTTTTGATTGGTGTTCAGTTAGTTATAATACACCAGACTTGGGTTATCTAGATGAGTCTGATTTTGGGGATTTGGTTGTGGAAGATGATCTTCATCTTGAAAATATGACACTCTCTTGTAAAGATTACGGTAAACATTATGTGTTTGACTACAGAGGTGAACTATCTGATATTGGCTTGAACATCATTTTGGCTTACGCTTATACTGCTGACTTCCAGGATAGTCAATCTTCCACGTTATCCGAAACCGCCTATGTTCCTGACGCAGCTTACTTACAAGACCTTAAGCATCGACAAGAAGCTGTGCACCGGTTTTTCGTTGTGATGATCATGAGCATATGTGCGCAAATGATGATGTTCCTAGGAACTTTCGTTTACTACTCCCGCAGAAAAAATGAAATGGACGACTCTAAAATCTCAGTATGGGTGAAGAATTTGTTTGCCGTTTTTTCAGCTTTTAACTGGATCTTAGCGTTTGTTGCCTTTATCGGTATCTTCTTACAAATGCGAAATGTTCAAATGCATGTGAGAGATGAATTGTCTACTTATGGCATTTACATGAAGTATGGCCCGACTTTTGTTTCCATAATGGTTGTATGGTTTTGCTTCTGTACCCTGATATTTGCGTTGTGGGCGGGCCCGGTGTGGTTCAATCGATCGCTAAAAAAGACAGCAGATGAGCAAGCTCAGATACCTCTATCTATGGACGCATATGACTATGATTACAATTATGATGACGACAATGATTATGACAATGACTTCGGCAACACCACCGACTATAATGGGGAGGGCGAAATGTATGATTTTGAGGATCGTCACTCTTCAAGATCCATAAACACTACAGACTCATACGAGAACAACGACAAAACAAGTGACACACGAATATCTTCACATACATCTTCAGCATCTTCTTCACAAGACCATGGTAATCCGTTCAGTACTGCGTTTACCAATTCGGATGCCGCCTTGAGCACCGTGGAACACAAGTCAATGTTTTATAACTCGGCGTTCATGCGCTCCGATGAACTTTTTAATAAGAGAAAACCACCTTTACTAAATGAGCTCGCACTCAATAATGAACACCTCATACCCATGTCTCCTATTGTTCATCCGATCCCAACAGGAACAAGTACACTACGCCCCGTAGTCCCCAGTATACAAGTTGACGACTCCCCCCACAAATCGAAACGCGAGAAGATTCCTCAATGAGGACATGATTTTTTATTTTTTTTGTTGATTTTCCTTCCTCTTCTTTTCCCTTCGTGCATCCACTGTGCCCCTTATGACGAAAACACAATCTTGACATTCTATTTCATCACAGAAAACATACAAATAAGATAAACTTTGCTAGAACTAGAGAAAGGTTTTTGAGAACACCCAGTTGGCTACTTTATGTTTTCACCGAGTCCCCATTACAACAGTGGAGGTAACTCCGACGATGCTCACCGAGACCCTGTGTTTTTTAGAGATCCAGAAGAATTTTATGAGCCACACAACTCCTATTACGCATACCCCGAGGAAAAGATGAGGTCGCAAGAGTTCAATTCTCAATCGAGACGTCCCATTCGCACCCAAATACAGCCAAATCGCTCTGTAAATCCATTCAGAGAAATAAATATTAAGTCAAGAATTGATCCCTCTGCTGGCAATCCACATTATGAAGATTATGAAACGGGTGACAACAATTTCGATAGCGGAAACGCAAACAAATTTTATTACGACGAAAATGAAAATGATACTATTGGTGGAAACTACACTAACAACCCATTTAAAACTAATTATCAAGCTAGTAGAAATATAAACAAACAAACTGACAGCTACGAAATTTTTGATTCATCCCCTGGGAAATACTCTTATGGTAGAGGTTCTGGAACGACATATGCTAGTAGTGATGACAATAATGTCAAATATCCTTTAATTAAAAAAGATGCGTATCACACAGCCATAAAAGTTAACGATGTAGGATCTGGCTCAACAATTGGTAGCCGGAAATTGTCAACAGCGAGAAAACAATTGATTGTTACTGCGTATTTCAAATCTTTCAAAATTCTGGCTTTGATAACGTTTCTACTATTTTTTTGTCCACTAATATCAACAATTCTAGACCTTTCATGCGTGTCAAGTAATACATTTTGTTTACCAAAATTTGAGATTCAGTCTTCTGGGCCACTTGAAAGTGACTCTGTTGAAGTAAGTCTATTCAGCTCCCTGACAATGCAGCCTATTCATAGAGAGACCACCACAAGCTTAGAAGACGCGTTAGGTTTGATTGAGAAGTTTTTGAATGGGTTGTCAGGAATGGTCTTGGACTCAACTTTCAACCCATTATTGATCAGAGCTAAGATTGAGGAAGCTTTTGAAAATGAGAATTCTGTGATATTCAAGTTCAGCAATTTTGGCTACTGTAAAGAGATTGTTGATAGATATGTTATAGAAAACACTTGCCACCCATATTTTGGATACGGTATTGATGTTCCAAGTGTTTTCATCAAGGACCTTGCATATACACTAAGTTTGCAAGAAATTGAAGGAGATGCAGAATATGTTTCCAATATTTTTGCAGAGAATTATCGAGACTTGTTCAATTTTTTGAAAATCAAAGAATATCGAGACAACAAATTCTTGTTCTATGGGTTTCTCAGTTCTATTTTGAGCATCTCCAGTTCTTACATGTCTATAATTGAATTTCTGTTAGATTTAGGCTCACTAATAACTTGCGTTATAATCTCACTCGTTCTCAAGAGTAAGGCCAATAGAAGTTTGAGTGCCTACAAGAACTATTTGTTTGAAAGCAACTCTAAAAGACATTTTTCTGAACAGCATTATCAATTTGCCCGAGTTCAGGGATTTTTAATTGGAGCGACAATAGTGATATGGATTAGTACCATAATGAGGATTTTGGGGGTCACATATGAGCTGGTTTATATTCTACAAATCGAAAATGTACTCAAAAGTCTCAACCTTAGATTAATCGAGGGCATTAAGCTTGTTTCCAGCGGAACAGTTCTCGATATTTTGAATGTATTGATTCATTTATGTGTTTCAATCTGTTTGACTGCATGTGTTTTGTGCAAGCCTTGGATAGTTAAGGTAACTATTTGAGAAAATTAGAAATTTATGTAGACATAAATATTGTTAGGTTAATATACAGAAGTGTGGACGTAGTTATAATGAGTGCGTTGTTGACGATCACCGAATTTAAAATTGAGATATCGTCAATTCACTTGGAAGATGGAGTTTACTGGGCTTTCAGTAAACCTGTAATCCCAAGTACTGATGGATTCTGTATTAAAATTGTTAGATATTGTTGAATCGACCACGAAACTTAGTGATACTCCGAACCAATGGCTCCATATGGCTCTAGTGCTGGAGGTGGGTGCGGAATTGAATAGGGCAGTTTCACCCACTCTGTTTCTTCCTGACTCGTCAAACCGTACTTTTAAGTGCGCCAAAACGATGAACTGGCCTTGATTAGGATTAACCTGTTGCCCATCGCTCGAAGGTATGAAGTGTACGTCACAGCTTGCCACTTGATGGGTGGATAGTGGTAAAGTTGCCCAAAGTTGTTGGAACTGTTCCTTTGAGCCAAACGGGTTCCCATCTATAATTATTCGAGGATGCTGATGGAGCTGTGGTAAAATCTGTGTGATGGATTGAGGGTTTGGGATACTTCCATCGAGGGTCTCTAGTATTTTGGATAGAAACTGTTCCACCACTGCTGAGGTATCGCTTTGCGGAGGAGAAGTGCTTGTGATGGGGAAACCACCCATACTGGCATTCATGGTATTCATTGTTTTCGGTATATTATCCGGACTTGGTGGACTGTTCCAGCCTGTCTATCTCGTGTAACGGTCGAACCGTTTCTCGAGTCGTTAGGCCGATGCCTGGCATAGCATAGCTCAAGAAAATCTCATGTAACGAAAAAAAGGGGAAGCTTTGGGAAAGAAATCGACGCGGCGGCATAACAGGCGAGGTTTCCCTGGAGAAAGTTCGCAGATGACAGAGGCTGGAAATTTTGCAGGACAAGAGCTTCATGATAGATGAAACGGTAAGAGAGAAGGACGCCCGATGCTGTGCTTTGTAAGTGTAGAAGGACAACACCAAAAATATCAAGAATGTTTGGTCCATTTAGAGCATCGCCCGTGAGCCTTGGGGGCCTTTTGTGGAAACGGTCGTGGAGACTATCCGCCCCACAAAAAAGAAGACAGAGACATAGAATGCAACTTGTTGACTCGAATATCGATGTGTTGTACGAGGGACTCAAGGCAAACGAGATGTCTTCTAAGAAGGTTGAAGATCTGAAGAACAACTTCCCAAGAGAGAATGAGATGAAGTCCAAGGACAAGTACACTGTTTTCAACAAGCACGCCAGAGGATACAGAAAGGGTGCTCATTTTGTTCCAAAATGGACGAAGTTGTCTCTGAGAGAAAACCCAGAGAATTTCTGAGGCCTGGAGTGGTTTCCTGTATATATATTCAAGCTCGCATTAATAGTCTTTTAATCAAAGTTGACATTACGATATATCGTTATATTATACATTTCCTTTTACACATAATGCGCTCTGGTGTTGTGGGAGAAGTAGGATACGCGTGCTATATGCTATCCCATATGTAGTTGGAGATGAAGTACTCGCTGTAAGTGTCGTCGATTTTTAGAAGGGATACGTTGTTTTTGCTTTTGTTGAGTATCAAGACTTCTCTGGTCTCCTGGTTGAACTTGAGCCCCAGCGATTGGTACAACTTCAGCTTGATGAGGTTTGCGTTCTCGTCAACAACCTTCGAGTCTGTGGAGTTCGAGTCTACCTGCAGGATTGCTGTGTGCGAGATGAACTTGTCGTTGAGCTTTGAAAGCTCGGTCTCTAGCTCGTCGAGCCGCTTCAAGTCCTCGTTGTAGGAGAGTTTTAGAGAATTAATCTCCATGTTCAAGGATGTCAAGCTCCTGGCAGAGTCAAAAATTTCATTTTCGAGCTTCTTCAACTCGGATTTGGTGCTTTTAGTCTGGCTCGAAGATCTGAGGCTCTTGATCGAGGAGAGCGTGTTTTCGAGTTGCCTTTCAAGGTCTGAAGTAGGAAAAAGAGGAGGGGGAAAAGCGTGTTAGTGGATCTGAGGCAAAGCGGGAGTTGTAGTGTACTAAGCTGCTTACATACCTTCAATTCTGGTCGAGTATGAGGCCAGGCTCTGGTCTTTGAGGGAGTCCATCTGCTGGATCTTGCTGTTTATCGTGTCGATGAGATTGATGTCGTTTTGGATGTCGAACACGGACAACGTGTCCTCCACGGGTGACGCCAACGAGTCCATGGCTATACACAATAGATCTGTCAATGACAGCAGCTTGAAAGACTCTTTTAGGCCTCGGATCGGGGGTCTACACAAGGTATTTGTGTCTCTCTGTTCTACGTTTCGGAATAGGAGCTGAAAATGAAAACATCAACAGAAACGCGATTACGCAAGCAGTTTTAGACAGTCACCTCCTGAACTCGAAGACGCCGAGTTTGCGCCCGGTTTAGCCCAGAACGGGAAAGAAAGCTGCGCCAAACGCAACAGCAATCTACATCCATACTGTGAATGCTACATGGTCACTGCATTGCGTCCCGTGGTTGGTTACCAGCACCTCGAACCCAATCGAGCCCCCTGGCCCTGGGTCTGACACCGTTGGAGCCGAGGCCCGGGCGATAGAGCAAAAATTTCAGGGCGCGGGGAAAAATCGGGTGACGAGGCCGGAACGAAGAGAAAAGGACGACAGGATTAGCAGTGTCCGGCTACAGCAAGGCGTCTCTTCCCCGGAGCAGCACCTGTGGGACAGAGAGCAGCAGCAACTCAGTTCATCAGCGAAACATACACGCCAGCATGGGATGGTTGGACAAGGACAACGAGAAGAAACGGATCGAGGGACTTCCGAGCTGGATCCTGACGCCGAAGGAGGAGAAGCAGGTGTTAGAGGAGTACCAGAAGGAGGTGTGGAGACAGTGCGACGGGTATGTGCAGGAGTTCCGCAAGTGTGAGGCGATGGCTGGCTTTGGCGTGTTGTTCAAGTGCCGGGAGCAGACGAAGGCGATGAAGGCGTGTATAGACAACCGCCACCAGCACGAGTTTGTCGACGAGGTGCGTGATGCGTTCATCCAGAAGAAGCTAGCCCAGCGCAAGGCCGACCTGGAGGCGCAGGGCAAGTAGGCAGGCCCCTTCCAGAATTCCTGCAACCGGTCCGGAGGGTGAAAGACCGGACAACGCAGCGGTGGAGACGTTCTAGATCGTGTTTGACGTGTATATAGAGATCGACGCCCCACTGGCCACGCCGGCCCCACACCACCGTCCGGCGTCTGTGTAAGCATGTCTACCTGTATCTGTAACACTCTACAAAGAGCCGGCTCTTATCTCTTGCCTCCCTCCCCCTCCCCCCCCTCGGCCACAACGCATTGCGGGGGACTGGCCACGGTCGAGGCCACGGGTGGTGACCTTCGCTGTGAGGGTCGGGTAGGGGTGGGGTAGTGCTGTTTCGGAGTTTCTCTTCGGCTGGCGGCCGGTCACCGCCATGGAGGCGGCCTTAGTAATGGCCGCCATCGCTTGCCGATAGTGTCACCGTCATCTATACAGCAGGCGGAGAACCCAGCCATGGCAGCTGGGGCCCGAGGTGTATAAAACAAGTGGACTCTGTCGCCTTTGGACCTCTGTAGCAGTGTCTGGGGCGTATGTAGTCGTGGATTTGGCACAGGTATCCACAGTTAACTCACTGCAGGATAAAAGCACTAACAAACACGTACAAATCTTACACCCCACTACACACTAGTACACAATGTCGTCATTTTTAGATCGCTGGATGTACAGAGACAGCCACCACGTGCACAACACCGGCATGAAGAACGGGAACACGGGCTCGAAATACACGTCGACCAGCAACGTCGGCTCCCATGGCATGTACGCTCCAGAGTACACTGCCGGCACCGCCTTGGCTGGCGACAAGACCACCCCGAACCTCAGGAACGTGCCTTGGGCATACTACACGGAAACGAACACGTCTAGAAGGGGCAGTAGCACAAGCACGAGCTCCGATTCAAGTTTGGGATGAGCAGTAGTACCGCTGGTGGCTACGGGAGCTACGATGGCTAGCCTGCGGGCCTCACGGGGCCTAAGAGCTTTCAGAAGGCAGCTGAAGTGAGCCCAGAGACGCCTCCGAGCACCGCTTCCCGTGTCTCCTCACGTACCAGAAAGGCGGAGTTGCTCGCCAGGGCCTAATTTTACTATATTTCGTTTTATTTCGTTATTTTTTAATTTACTTTAATTTATCATATTTGCTTAACCTTACTTCACTTTGTACATGCTCTTGTTAACGTTTATACTTTATTTCGTGCCTCCCCGATTAATCTTTATGGATGGTTCTTTACAGTTCCATTTCGTCCCAGTATAGTCTGCTTGCAATATAACCTCTTTGATAGTTTGCAGTCACTGCTACTACGCCCGCCCCTCTGCGCACCCCTAGCATGGCTCCAACAAATCAGCAGCCACCACGTATTGTGTTTTCGGCAGACACTGTGGATCAAGTTCTGTCAGACGACAACAGATCAAGCCACAGTGGATCCGACAACGACTATGACCAAAGCATCCATTCACACACACACAAGTACAACCATGAGCACAAAGGCGCATCGTCCCACCGTCTGTCAGGCTACTCAGACGACGAAGCGTTCTCTGAACTTGATTTGATGTCTTTGTCTGGCGACGGCCCTCCCCCCGATGACGCCAGCTTCACTACTAGCCTAAAAAATAACCACCTTTACCCACGAACAAGCCAGCGAAGACCCAGCTTCCGCCGTCATGGAAGCTCAACTTTGCAGGCCAATCCGACGGACGCAAACTACAAACGTTTGTCGATCTTTACCGATAATCACAAGACTGTCGAGGACCAAGTGGTTGACCAGCTTGCGTCCCTATCCAAGAAGAAGAAGAATACAGACACTAGTAGCCACGGCCTCACAGGCAAAATCTCTCGCAGAGACAAAAAGCCGTTGAAGATCATCATTCCGGACAACGCTTCCAATGACCCTATGAAATTATCCCCTCGGCTCAACACTCCAATTTCGTTCCACCACTCGGGACAGTTGGAGGACGATTTTACCTCCACGCTAGATGATGCCTTATTCAAAAGCGCATGGATGCCAACCAAGGACAATAAGTCAACTTTGCTAACACCTCCAACCTTTTCTCAAAACAACTCAAGCCCTTCCGACTTCTCTGGAAGTTCTAACTCGAACTCTTCTCTACGCCAAAGAAAACGAAAAAATTCGTTTAATTCTTCTCACTCCGACTCTTTCCACCACGACTTGGAAAACAATGACGCTATTCCCTTGAGCAATCTGAACTTTAGTATACCAAATATTCAAGTGGACAACTACATGGATAACCAATCACCCGTGAAACATTCACAAGCTTACAATACCTCTACCTTGAATAACAACGAAGACAACCCAAGCAAATCAGTGCTTGAGATAGAGCATGACTCAAATTCCTCTTCATATTTGACCCCACCTTTGACCCCCTCCTCAAACGATGACAACATTAATAAAGGTTCAACAGTAACCAAGATGTTTGCCAAAATATCCAATCTAGTCAATTCGGATAATATTGACATAGAAACAAAATCTCCATCAAATGCCACCCCTGATAATGTATCATTTTTTTCTTCGAGAAATACCAATGGTAGCACAACTAATTTAAAAGACAATCCCTTTGAATTGGATCCCAACCGTAACGATGATAGACTCAACACTGCATTGGATGTCAAATCTATATACTCATTTTATATGAACGAAACAGAACACAGATACTTATCCGAAAACAGTCAGGATGAAATTTATACGATGGACCCGTTCTCATCTAAGGCTGAGGTTTTGACCACAACAAATGAAATCAATAATGACTCGGAAATAATCAGCGACGAGCTTAAAAATGACGAGTTACCATTATTTGGTAAGTCGTTAAAGCAGTTTAACTCCAAATCCAAACTAAGACAAACATGTTACCTGATCTTAACATATCCTTCCATGAATCAGGTTTTCACGTTGATGCTAATCATACAAGTTGGAATTCTGTCTTATCAACAGTGGAAATCTGAGAATGGTTACGTTTCTGCTGCAAGATACACGTGGGCCGATTGGATCTTGTTTGTATTTTATTTCATTTATACTGTTGAAATGTGCGCCAAAATTATAGCTTTTGGCTTATACGATGATTCAGAGATGGTACAAGCGCTGCGCCTGCAGCGATATGAAAATGAATTACAAAAATTCTACTCAAACCTTTACAAGCGATTAAAAAAATCAAAGTATACAAAGGCTCCGTCATTCTTCAAAGCTAAAACTTTCAATCACATCAGAAAAAGAAAGGAAAAGTCATTATTTTTAGACCATAGCCAACTTGCTGATGAACCAGGATCTAGTTCTGAGATGGATGATAGGTCTAAAGTTGAAAGCTCAGTTAACGATAAGACTAGTGTCAATAAATTTGACAAATTCCCTATCCATTACGCGTTTTTCAGAACTGACTGGAATAGGATAGATTTTATTTCTATTGTGTGTTTCTGGATTTCATTCTTTCTCTCATTGGAACGCCGAGATATAGGAAAATATCAGGTTTTCAGATCTCTAATGTGTTTGAGAATCCTGAGACTTTTGAATATCACGAAAGGTTCTAGAGTGATTTTGAAAGGTTTGAAAGATTCTGCGCTGCAAGCAAAACAGGTTTTGGCATTGTTGGTTTGTTTCTGGATTCTTTTATCAATCATCGGTGTCGAGTCATTCAAAGCCTCTTTCAAACGTCATTGTGTTTGGACTAATCCCAACGATCCAACAGATACATATTCCAATGAATTTCAATTTTGTGGCTCATACTTGGATGCCCAGACCTTGCAACCAATGGCTTACTTTGACGAGCTGCATTTGAGTACTGAAAGTATTAAGGGCTATACTTGTCCTGTAAATTCGAAGTGCATCATGACTGAAAATCCTTATAACAACCGAGTTTCATTTGACAATATTGCTCAATCAATGCAGTCTGTCTTTGTCGTTATGTCTGCAAATACATTCACCGATCTTATGTATTATACCATGGATAGTGACTCTATGGTTTCTTCATTATTCTTCATCATTTCACTCTTTGTTCTTACTGTGTGGATGATCAATTTATTTGTTGCTGTTATAATCCATTCCTATAAAGAAGAAGATAAATCTAGAAAATCTCACAACAGTTGGCACAAAAAATATAGAAATCTATACGCAAAGTTTACTGAAAAACCAAAAATTTTCAAAATAAGCAGGAAACTTGATGTTGTTTTCATTATCATTATCTTCATCTCATTCGTTTACAACTGCACTAAACAACGTGTAAATGGCGAAATACCTAAAAAATACAATTTGTGTGATTTTGTTACTAGTATCATTATGCTCTTTGAAATAATTGGAAGATTTTGCCTTTTTGTTTATGCTGGAAACTGGAAAGTATTCTTTTACTCTGTTTTCAATTGGGTTGATTTGATAAGCGCAATTTTTGCATTTGTTTTCAGTTTACCCCCCGTATTTAATTCTCTTGAGACAACGGTTTATGGCTGGCTTTCTATTTTTGGTATCATAAGATTTTACAGAGTTGTAAGGTTCATAAAACCTATAAGAAAGTCATGGGAGCTAGCATTAAAGAGAACAAGACCCTTTGCCGAACTTATTTTGTTTGGAGCAATGTTGCTATATTTTAGTGGCATTATCATGTCGAGACTTTTTGAGGGAATTGTACCAATTAGTGAAATGAGTGACGATCAATGGATTATGTGTAATTTGCCAAATTGTATCGTATCACTTTTTATTATTACTACCACTGAGAATTGGACAAATGTTTTATATGTCGCTGAAAAGTATTCCCCAAACACATTCACTGCACTTTGCGTTGCTATATATTTGATTTCATGGTTTGCTATATCGAACACAGTGCTGTTGAGTATTTTTATTGCCATTATCACTGATAACTTAGAATTACCTGAAGCAGAGAAAAGAATCACTCAAATCAAACAATTTGTAAAATCATGTGTGGCCAAGGTGAAAAATAATGAGCATGAAGGTTTGGTTGACTTGATCAAGAATAATTTTGATAGAACTGCAGTTTCTGAAGAAGCCAATCATTTTATTAACCGTATGAATGAATTGCTTATTGCGAACGGACAGACACCTATTGATGTGGAAAATTTTGACGACGATGATCGGGATTTATTAAGTGTGAACGTAAGAGAACTTAAGACTATATGGCGAAAGGTTTATATGGAGAACACAGTTTTTTTGGAATCCTTGAAAAGGAATTTTATTGCGCTTCTACTATCAGTGAAAAAGAGAGTTTCTCTATTACTTGGTAAAGCATTTGAGCTTGAAAGACACATTTCCCCCTTTGCTCTGTTAGTGAATTTGTTAAAAGAAAAGTTACAAAATGTTTTACACAAAACCCAGGATTTAGACGAAGTCACTTCCTTAGATTTGGCAAACCCGTTCAACAGTAAGAGTGAGGTTTTGGACATGTACAAAAAAACTCACCCACAAATCGACAGATCTTTGTTTGTTTTTACGAACTATAACCCGATTAGAAGGATTTGCCAAATGATTGTTTCCCCAAGTAATTTACAGAGAACTGAAGGCAGACAACCTGCTCCGAAATTGATGTATGCTTGTAATGTCTTTATGTTCTTGGCATCAGTAGCCGTTGTTATTTTGACTTGTTATGAAACTCCACTTTACCGGAGATCTATTTCACCGGTTCTCACTGCTAACATCTGGTCAAGTTATGCCGATGTGGTTTTCATGGTAATCTTTTCAGTTGAATTTTCCATCAAAATTATAGCAGATGGTTTTTTATTTGGGCCTAGAGCATACGTGAAATCTACATGGAATAATTTGGATTTTATTGTCTTAATATCTTTTTGGGTCACAGTTTTATCAGTCATAAACAATAACTACTCATTACTGGTGACTTTTGGAGCTTTGAAAGCATTTCGGGCTTTCAGACTGCTAACTATCACCAAAGAGTCACAACTAGTCTTTCATTTTGCTATCATTTCAGGAGCTTATAAAATTCTTTCAGCTGCACTAGTTTCTTTATCGTTGTTAATTCCATTTGCATTATGGGGATTGAATATATTCAGTATGGAACTATCTTACTGTGCTGATGGTGTATCGAACATATCGAATTGTACTTTGGAATATACTAATACCGTTTTCAAATGGGAAGTTTACAGCCCAAATTATGTTGAAACCCCATACTTATATTTTGATTCATTTGGAACATCGATTAGGTCATTATTTGAGATTCTTTCACTAGAAGGCTGGGTGGACTTATTGAGTAACGTTATGAATATTACAACTTATGGTGAGCAACCTCAAATTTTCAACTCTGTTGGCAATGGTGTATTCGTCATTATTTTCATATTTTGTTCAACAGTTTTTATTATCAACTTGTTTATATCTATTATCATCAACAATTACTCCATTCAAACTGGTGCAGCTTTCTTGAATAATGAGCAGTACGGGTGGTATGAAGTGAAAAAAGTGTTGAGTATGGTCAAGCCATCTAAAAGGAGAGACGATGGCGATATATCCCAAATACAAAAAAGAGTATTCAGATTTGTAAGTAAGAAAGATGGGGCTTGGTCTGTTTTCATAAAGACTGTTTTGCTTCTTCATTTCCTCCTTTTGATTTCTGAAAGCTACCCATATTCGATTGCGGGAAATACCGCCAGATATGGTCTATTTATTGTCAGCACTACAATTCTTTTGATTCATATGATCTTGCTACAATTCTCACTTGGTACCAAAGTTTTTTATTCCAATAAGTGGAATTTGATCATGACAATAGTAATAATAACTGCCTTGACTATGACATCGATATCCTTTGCTGTCAGTGATACGTCGGTTTACACTAATATAAATAAAGCATTCCTTGTTGCAGTATTGTGTTTGATCATTCCTCAAGTTGATATGTTAAATCAATTGATTAAATATGGGTCAACAGGGTTGTTTTCTTTGATTTCATTGCTATATACCTGGTTGGTTTTATTTTTAGTTTTTGCAATTGCGTTAAACCAATTATTTGGATTGACCAGACTTGGTCCAAATACTACTGGCAATTTGAATGCAAGAACTGTCACCAAAGCACTGATAATGCTATTTAGGAATAGTTTTGGAGAAGGTTGGAATTATATTATGAGAGATTTTGAGGTTCTCGAGCCGTATTGTTATGACAATGGATACGGTGACTCTGATTGTGGTAATGTTACATTGGCTTTAGTTCTCTTCATTTGCTGGAATATACTTTCAATGTATATCTTTTTGAACATCTTGATATCAGTGATTATTACTAATTTTAGTTACATTTACCACGGATCTGGTCCTCACAAATTGATTACCAGAGAAGAACTCAGAAAATTCAAGCGTGCTTGGAATCAATTTGATGTTAATGGTTCAGGCTACATATACGAGGCAGATTTATTCAAGTTCATGCATTCACTTGACGGAATCCTATCATATAATGTTTATCCGAAATATCTTTCTTTGCCTGCTATTGCTGAGAATACTATAGTTTGCAGAGATCCTAACAATGGCTACGACATTGAGTGCAACTTGACACGCTTAGAGGAGATACTGGCTTTTATTGATTTCAGGAAAGTTAGAATGAGAAGGATAAGATACGAGCGTCTCATTTCTGAACTACTGGCTTGTTCAGTTGAAATATCTGTTAATGATTCTGACGATACGGAGACAGCAGTCATTCGGAAAATCCCTTTCAAAGAATCACTCCTTGTCATCGGCTATTACTCTCGTTTTGAAGACAGTACTTGTTTAAACCTTGAAGACTTTTTGAGACATTCAATTCAGATCAAAAACATAAATAGAGAGTTGAGAAAGGCTAAGATCGTGTCAACCATTAAGATGACATTTACACGTTTACGTTACAAATTTGCAGTTGATAAAATGAGAATTTTCGATAAAATAGCTAGGGCTTCTCCTTTCGAGAAAGAAATGCTTAAAGAAGACCTAAGGAATAGTCTAAAGGGAGCAGATCTATCATTTGATGTTTTGACAGATAATACTTTTAGGGTTGTCGATCCAGAGAACCCCATTTTCAACAATAACCTATACAAAGTCATGTCCGCAAGCAGCAGAAATCCATTCAGTGATGTATACGTTGCAAACCGTAGTTGTGAGAGTATTGTTTCTACTGATGAATAAGCTATGCTGAAGAAAAAAACTTTTTACTAACTAACTATATTGTTTAAGCACAGATGTGTAGTAAATTTTGACCAAGTTGTACCATATTCCTTCAACTACAAAAACCAAAACCTCAAAATATTTTAGTTAAAATTATTATATAGAAAATAAAAATTATCGAATATTAAAGAATACCAATATTACTGACTGCTTTTAACTTCTGCACCTGCGTCTACGGTTGCGCTATTCTCCTCATAGTTTTCTGTCTTCATGTCACTCAAACCTAGCTCGTCGTTCTCTTCAGCAGTTCTTGGGTATTCTTCAATCTTCATGTTAGGGTCTGGATCCGGAGCGTAAACGTTCTGTATATATGAAGAAGATAGTGGATCAGTCATGTGAATGGTAAACTTAGTTTTACCATCTATAGCCTTGTCCAAGTTATCAAAAAAGATAGTCCACCTGGATTTTGTCGAAGCAGCCATGGAGTCCGAAGTTTGTGTATAAACACGAGAATGCAACTCATCTCTCACCTGTCTGAGCAAACCTTCGATAGTTGTAAAACGACCACCAAGAGTGCCCGGAGTTAGGTCTAGATTTAATTCAGGAATGGACATACCACAAGTCTCAGATTTTAAGATATCACGGGCAAGGTCTTCAGAATCATCACAGTAGAGTGATATCTTTGTTCCATGATCAGGAATTTCGCCTCCTGTTTTGACTTCATTAGATTTATATCCGCAATGATCACATACTGTCGACATAATAACAACATCCTTGAAATGGGGAATATTGACGAGCTTCATGTGCGTCTCGCATGGAGAGTAACATCCAGAGCATGTAGCACGGAATGTCTCAACCTCATTTGAAAAGTTCTCAATTTCAGAATTATCGGATATTATACCAGTTGCTCTTGGATTGTCATTCTTCTCTTCTTTATGCTGGTCTCCCGGATGAGCATGGACATGCTGAACTAACTTTTGTGCTTCTGCAGCCTTCTGCTTTTGAATTTGTTGTTCACGATATGCAACTTCGTCAGCTGATATCAAACCTAATTGAACATTCTGAGCTGGAGATCTTGCGTAATGAGTACAACTCCATTTGTGTTGAGGCTCTCCTGGAATATATTCAATCCATGAATTCCCAGCGGGGTCATCAACAACAAGTGTGACAGGTAATACTGCTGGATCGCAATTGACGTACTTTTGCACTTTTTCAATAAGATCCTCAATCTTCTGGTAAATTTCTGGTTGTAAAATCTTCCTCTGAGGTTGTTCTACTTGTAAATTCTCAATCATTTCACTAAGCAAACCTTCCGGAGTAATAAGTTGACCTCTTTGTGGTGGGATTTCAATATCTAGTTCAACAAACTTACATGAACAAGAGTCTGATTTGACTACTTGTCTGTTAAAATCTTCTTGGTTCTCAATTTTCAAAACATATCTAGCACCCTTTTCTTGAATTTCTGAAGCAGGTTGTACCTCACTGTTTTTAAAACCACAGTGAGGACAGGAGAAAGACATAAGCACAATCTCTTTGAAGTATGGGATTGAAGTCAACAAGATTCTAGTGACTCCAGTTTCGCCACATCTCATACAAAGTGAATCAACTTCTTGCACTGCATGACCTTGAGCATCTTCTGCTCCTGTTTTTCTCAAACCTTGATCATCTTCCTCTCTATCAGCTTCTGCGGCAATTTCACCGACAGATTGAAATAAGTTTTCTTGCTTAGTCTTATTTGAATTCGTAACTGCTTGAGCAGATGTCGTCTCTGAATTTGCTGAATTTTCTGATTCTTGTGACATAATTATTTCGCTTGTCTTTTGCTTTTTATCGACGTGTTCCTGTTTGGTGTTTTGCATATTATAAGCTAGTGGTGTCCAATGTACAGATGAAGAGATTTCTGATATATATACTCGGTTGTCTGAGCATGAACAACTTTTTTTCAAGATCAGCTTGTGGTCAGTCCACCATCTTGAAGGAACTGGAACCTTCTCGAATTGCCGGAAAAAATCAAAAAAACTTTTGAACTTTTGTCAGCAAAAGTTTTTTATTTTTCGGTGGACTATTACATAATCAATCTTCAAGAAAACCTTCCTCAACCAAGCCTTTCTTGAAAAATATCCTTATCTTATCGTTCAATGCTACATCCATTGGAGAATCACCTTCAGCAGTTAATTGCCGCCAATCTGCTCCATATTTGACTAGCTGAAGAGCGACATCGGCATGTCCTTCAGCCAACGCGTGGTGCAGCGGACTCAGGCCAAAAGAATCTGTCGTATTCAGTGGAGATTTACCTGTTTGGACTAGCATTTGGACCATTTTTTCAGACCCAATAGCAGCAGCTCTATGCAATGGTAGTTGGCCCTTCTTGTCTTTAATTCTTGTGCTGGCCTTCATCTCTTCGAGTAAGTAGTCCACAATCTCGTAACTGTTTTTGCTTACTGCATAGTGGAGGCACGTTTGTCCTGTGGATGTCTGAAGGTTTGGATCGGGTACCGGATTATGAGTAGCCATGGCTTTGAAAATATCAATACTTCCAGTCGATGCAGAAATGTGAAACGGGGTCCACAGAGAGTCGTCCAAAAAGTCATCTATGTCAATAGTAATTTTATTCTCAGAATCCTTGGCATATTGCGAAGGATTTAGTAATGCCTTGACGAGCTCAAGATTCTGAAAGGAGGCAGCCCAGTGTAATGGCGTCCTTCCATTGGGATCCTTGGTCATGGCAAGTTTCGGCAGGTCAGCTAGTAACTTCTTTACAATGCCAACATTACCATCCATGACCGCCCTTTGTATGTCCAAAGCCTCAATTGACATATTAAATTATTCTATCTCTCCGTCTCTTTTATTTGCCAATATTTCAACCTGTCTCAGGCTTTACGGAGAACCTTCCTGTCCAAGAGTTGACGGTAAGCATTTTCTGACGCCACCAAAATTCAGCAAAACGCATGAGCCCCGAAGGACCGGAGGGTAGAGAAAAAGTTCAAGCCAACTAAGCGCCAAACGCCAGTGCACCATTTACCAATATTACTTTTTCTCCATCCGCAGAAAGCTGCTTTTGCCTTCGAGAACAAAAGAATGTGCCGGGAGATGAGAAGCAAACAGTACATATAACTGATATATTGCTTATTTTCAGAACTATTGTAAGCAAAACAACAAAACGATGAATAGCAACGACTGGCAGAGAATCGCAAAAGATTTGCAAAAAAGAGCCGAAGACATTTCCAAATCCGCAGGTGGACCAGGCCGCCAGGGTTTCAGACCTGGTTCGGGAGGCTCACCGAAGGGTGCTTTGTTCGGTGCTGGTGGCCTTGCTTTAGCTGCTGCTGCTTTTTTCGTGGTACAAGGCTCCCTATACAATGTCAATGGTGGTGAAAGAGCGGTTATTTACGACAGGTTGACAGGTGTCAAGGCGGAGGTTGTCGGAGAAGGTACCCACTTCAAAATTCCATTTTTACAATTCCCAACAATTTATGATATCAGAGCTAAGCCAAGAACAGTCGCCTCCTTGACTGGTACTAAAGACTTACAAATGGTCAATATCTCATGTAGAGTCTTGTCCAAACCTGACATGCATGCATTACCAACAATTCACAGAACCTTAGGTAAAGATTACGACGAAAGAGTACTTCCGTCTATTGTGAACGAGGTGCTTAAGGCTGTTGTTGCTCAATTCAATGCTATCCAATTGATTACTCAAAGAGAGAAAGTTTCTAGACTCGTCAGAGAAAACTTGGTTAGAAGAGCTGCTTATTTCAACATTTCGTTGGACGATGTTTCTCTTACTGCTATGACATTCTCTCCGGAGTTTTCCACTGCCGTTGAAGCTAAGCAGATTTCCCAACAAGATGCCCAAAGAGCAACTTTCGTTGTGGACAAGGCGATCCAAGAAAAACAATATATGGTTGTTAAGGCTCAAGGTGAGGCCAAATCCGCCGAATTGATTGGTGATGCTATTAGGAAATCCAAGGATTATGTGGAATTGAAAAGGTTAGAAACTGCTAAGGAAATTGCAGAAATTTTATCTAAGTCTCCTAACAGGGTATTTTTGGACAACGAAGCATTGTTGTTGAACACTGTCACCGATTCAAGATCAAAAAAATAATGAGATGTCAATTTTGAACACTTGGTCTATTTTTTTAGTTTAACAGTGCCTAAGAAACAGCTTATAAAAGCCAAAGACCAGTGAAAAATAGATAACTTATTTATTTTATTTGTATATACATTTGTCCCCAATTTATTTCTGTATTGTTGGTTCTATTCTTGTCATATAATTATAACATTATCATCAAACTTTCAGTGAGATTCTACTGTGGCGTATATGTTTCAGTCTTTTTTCTTTTATAAAAATGATCAATCGGGGTATCATATAAAAGAATATACGAGAAAATCTAAAGATCAAAGTAAACTAGCAGAAAGTCGAAAATGCGGAGTCTTTGGATTAAAATTACAGTTTTATAAGTACAAGTGAATAATCAAAATGCACTTTTAAGCTACCACGCTAGTCAAGATAGCGTTTGCTGCAACAGCTCCATTACTCTTTGTATTCAACCATTTCAAATACTCAACAACCTTGCCCTTGATTTCATTGTCTGAAAATTGATTCAATCTTTCAATGTTTTCTTCTCTACCCAATGTGCTTTCTGCAACCAGCTTATCTTTCTCAGCTTCCTTTTCGAATACTCCAGCAAAGTAGTTAATGACAGCAGGAATGTTTGCGTTGATCCATGAGTTTTCTTCACTGGACAACTTGATTATGAGGTGGAAAATTGGAGTATTTTCTTCAAAACCAGTTTCTAATGGCAAATGTTCAAATAGTACAGGTAAGATTGCATCAACTGGGACTGCTGCACCATGTTTCAATGTCATACGTGCAACACAACCACATGCGTTGGCGAAAGTTCTGTTAATAGTTTCAGCAGTTTCTTCATCACCATCTTCGTTCTTTAGTGCTTCTTTATCAGCCTTATTCAACAACTTGGACAAAGCTTGTAAGACAGTTGGGTATGCAGCAGATGCATCAAAAGTAGCAAATTCAATGGCAATACCGACACCATATGCTGCATTTCCACGAACTTCACTGGATTTCTCATTCGTTAACTTGGCGACAAAAATTTCGAGTAATTCTTGACTATAAGGATTATTAGCTTTCATACCGTTAGTAATCTCAGCAAGACAACCAAGAGTGGAAACACGCTTGCTCTTAGATTTAGAGTTAATCTGAGCGTAAATCAAATCTTTGAATTGAGCAAAAATTTGGGGAAATTCTTCATTAAGAGCAGTAGACAATGAAATTAAAACTTCCAGAGCTGAATCGTAAACAACTGCGTCAGTTTCATTGGTGTCCTCGTCGGATGGCATGTCTTCATCTTTCTCTTGACATGGATGCTCGTTTTTCAAGATGAGTAGTAATTGTTCTAACAAAGTTGGTAAGGACTTAGAGTCGCCCGCATCGACAATGGCAATCTTACCCATATCCTTGGCATATTCGTAGATGCAATCAAGACAAACAATGATCATGTTAACGTCAACTTCATCAATCATTAACTCGACGGTGTTTTCTCTAACAGTCTTGATCAACGCAGCAACGGTTTCATCGTTACCATAAATGTCGTACATGGATTTGGTAATCTTCCACATGATGTTAATACAACTTGCACCAATTGAAAAAGATTCAATTATCTGCTGCTTTAAAATAGTAATGGTAGATTCAACATATGGAGCAAAAGCACCCTTGGATCCAACAGCTAAATCACCTAACGCAACAAGAGCGACTTCCTTCTCGGTGGAAATACCAGAAGCAAAGTTCAAGTTTTCAGCCAAAGATTCTTCATCAGGTTCACCATCTTCGAGGTTGAGCTGGAATTCATCTTGCTCCAAACATTTTTGAATTTCGGGGATAATCTTTGGCAAGAAAGATGAGAATTGTTCGCCGTAAACCTTGGCCATGTTGGAAATGAAAGCAAAACCTGCTTCTCTTAATCTAGAATTGTCACAATGAATAGCAGAATATGAGGCATTCATTAAAGGTTCTGCATAAGGGCCAAAAGCTTCACTACCAACTGCTCTTGCCATTGAGGAAATGTTTTCGAATGTCTGAGCACGCAACTCAATGTCATCCTCTGTCATACCTTCTAATTCATCCATGTTGGCAATGAATTTCTCTAGTAATTGAATAGAGTTTTGGAAATATGGAGTGAAGTATTTACCAGATGCGTATGCGACAGATCCAATGGCAGAGACAATTGCTGACTTCAAAGAAGAAGATTGTGCAGAGTCTAACATATGGAAAAGTTTGTTCATCAAAGGCTCAATATAATCCTTGATGGCATCTGATGCCATGTACTCGATCAAGGTATCTAGGGCATATGTAGCAAACTTGTAAACCAAAATCTTATCAGTGGAGTCAATGATGGTAATGATTGGTTGCATCAGGGTTGCATAGTATTCAGCAACGCTATCCTTCAAAGATTCACCCAAAATAGCTAAACATTTGAGAGCAGCAGCTTGAACAATGATAGATGAGTCATGCAAGCCAGCAGCAATCATTTGAATGATTTTTGGAAGTTGAACACTGAGATAATCTGGACCACCTTCAACACACGCGGAGATGGCAAGTAAACTTGCTCTTCTTTCATACGCACTAGAAGATTGTAGCATGGCACTCGATGCTTCCAAAACAGGCTGAATAACTTGGTTTGGTGGCAGTTCATAAGCCAAGATGTTGAGAAGACGAATGGCCAAAGCGTTAGGTTCATCTTCTTCGTTTTCATTCTCTTCGGATTCAGAGCTCAATTGATCTTCTATTGAATCGTCTTCTTCGCCAGCAATACGCAAAGCAGTTTGAGCTAATTGTTGACCGATTTGTGCTTGGGCAATCTTAGATTTTCTGTAGGAAACACATTGAGTCAAGTTAGTTAATGCGTACCCACGGATTTGGGAATCGAGTTCAGTGTTAATCGCAACTTCCATCATAAAATGAACAATTTTGAGGAAATTGTGACCTAAGAGTTTCATGTCAAGCATAACTAAGTAGTTGAATGCGGTAAATAGCTCTTTAGTTTTATCGGTATCATCGTAAGATAGGGAAGCCTTCAAGACTTGAAGCATGCTTGGAACCAATGAGGAGAAAGGAGTGGCCAACGTGTTTAGTAAACTTTCGTCTTCATCAATGGCACTCGACAAAGCTTCCAAACATAGAACAGTGTTAATCTGAACCACTGGGGATTGAGAATCTTGCAAAGTGGTGGCAAACAATTCAAGGAAAGAAGCACTGTGTTCTAACCAGGCCAATGGCAACTGTTCCAAAATACAGTATAAAATGAAGGTTGCGGTTTCTCTTCTCTGCTGGTCAGCATCAGTTGCTGCTGAAACTAAAGACTGCAAGAGAGAATCCCATTTTTCATTTTCAATGTCAGAATAAGCGATGTCAGCAATCAATCTCGAAGTCGAGTGTCTGATATCTTCCTTTGGATACGTGAAAGCAAAAGGTAAAAGCGAGCCTCTGATCGACTCTTGAATTGAGTCATCTAGCACTTCCCAATACTTTGGAACAAGCTTCTTTGCTTCCACAGAAGCGAGCTTCTTCACACCCTCGTTGGAAGAGGACTGCAAGATTTGAAACAATGCAGGAAGAGAGACAGCCTTGGTAAAGAACTCGGTTTTCAAGTGGTTGGTTGCTTGCTTGATGGCTTCATTATCAGGAAGCAACACCATTGACAAGGTGTTCTCCAAAGATTGAACAAACTGTTGATCCATTTTGCAGTGTTTACTATTGGAGCCGGGCTTGACCACTAGAAGAGTGTCTTTGGGTTGGTAAGGCGAATGGAACTATGTGAAGAAACGGTCGACGTAACTTGGGTAGAGTTGATCTGCACCCTTTTTTTCTAAATTTTTTTTGTTTCCACAAGATTTCCAAAATTTTTTTCCACTTTCCTAAAAAAATCTTGTCTTGGTGCACGGGTAAATATGAAAAAAGAGAGCCACTAGGGTCACGTGAATTTGGGGCTGTTGGGGAAGAGAAGCCGGAGAAGGACATGAATAAGCTGAAACTTCATACAGCAAATTTGGTATGACAGTGGGAAGGGCGGAAGCAACAAGCCCTAGCAACTATACTCAGAAGTAAGAACATGTCGGTAAAGAGTCTATACCAGGTGTATAACGTTGCGGTTGGCACTTCAAAGGTAGTCAAGGAGTCGCTGAATGTTGTGACTGCCAACTGTTCGGTTCTTCAAGCCATTCGTGGAAATGATCAGCTTTACACAGAAGCAAAGATCGTATCAGAAAAGGCCAGGGCCAGTGCTACAAACAGAGAATACAGTCAAGCTAATGTGGACTCCATGGCGCATCATGCCGACCAACACGGGGATAGAGAAGTCGATATCTTCAAATTGGCCAAGGCTAAATCGTCTCATGCACGTAGCCAGGCGAAGCACGATACTCATAGTAGCAAGCACGAACAGAAGCACCAGCACCATCAAAAACGTGGCTTTCACACGTCGGTGAGGAGACTGGACGAAGAGAAAAAGCAGCCTGGTAAAGAAGAGGTCATTGGAAGCAAAGTCCAACCTGCGGTAAAGCTGACTCAAGCCGCAGTGCCTTCGTCGAGATTGGGACGTCTTTTCCATTACGGAACTTTAGCCGCTTCGGTGGGGGCACATGTTCTGCAAGACAGTGCTACGCACTACATTAAGCACGGTAAAGTTCCAGAAATGAAGTCTGTGCTGCTATCACCTCGAAATATCGAGTTGATGGCCAGGAAGTTTTCCCAGATGAGAGGTGCTGCGTTGAAGGTCGGCCAGATGCTGTCCTTTCAAGACAACTCTGTTTTGCCTCCTGATATCCAGCAAATATTGCTCAGAGTTCAGAATAGTGCCCACTATATGCCAGCAGATCAGCTCGAGAAAACCATCTCTTTCGAGTTAGGCGAAAGCTGGAGACAACGTCTTTTTGCCAGCTTTGATGATATCCCAATTGCTGCTGCCTCAATTGGCCAGGTCCACACCGCTGTTACAAGAAAAGAATTAGACCAAGTTGTTGTCAAGATCCAGTACCCCGGTGTCGCCGATTCTATTGACTCGGATCTAGATAATATCCTAACTTTACTTACTTCAACAAAAATGCTTCCTCCAGGAATGTTTCTGGAGAAGTCGATTGCAAATGCAAGAGTTGAATTGAAATGGGAATGCGATTATATTAGGGAAGCATCCAACACGGTAAGATACAAAGAAATGTTGAGCGATGAACCTGCCTTTGCTGTCCCAAAGGTCTATCACGATCTAAGTGATGAACATGTTCTCACAATGGAAAGAATGAAGGGAATTGAGATTGTGAAGGGCGATTGGAGTCAAGAAGTGAAGAACAAGATCTCTGCCGAGATTATGAGATTGACCTTGATGGAAATCTACAAGTTCAAGTTCATGCAAACCGATCCCAACTGGGCTAACTTTTTGTACAACGAGAAGACTGGGAGGGTTGAACTATTAGATTTTGGAGCTTGCCGTGACTTTGATGAATCGTTTACTAAGCCTTATAGCAACTGTTTACGTGCCGCTGTCAAACAAGATCGTGCAATGGCCAAGAAATACTCCATTGAGTTAGGATTCTTGACAGGCCTAGAATCGGAAGCAATGACCAATGCTCATGTGGACTCCATCATGGTTTTGGGTGAACCATTCAGAGAAGCTACCCCAAGCGGATTGTATGATTTCGAACATCAAACTATCACTGATAGAGTTCGTACTAACATCCGTTTGATGTTGAACGAAAGATTGACTCCTCCTCCTGAGGAAACTTACTCTTTGCATAGAAAATTGAGCGGTGCCTACTTGCTCTGTGCTAGAATGAAAGCTGAGATTCCATCCAAGAAAATATTTGAAGATGTCATTGGTTTGGAATATGAATAAATTCACTTCTCTCCTGTATATATATAATTTATATTATATTGATTGTTAATTCTAAACATCACTATCCCGGCTCAAGTTAGCTCCAACGTTTCCGAGTCTAACTTACCATATAAATTCACAACTTCATTCATTAATTTTGTTAGTTCATTCACAACAGAGTTAGTGACCAAACAGTAGGAATAAAGTAGAACAAAATCGGTATTTTTGAGTCCTGTATATTTACCAATCTCTCTTCTTGCCTCTACTGTCCGGCGAACATCTCCTAGTTTACTCAACAATTTGACCATGGTATGCTCGGTTGTGGCAGGGTCACTTGCAAGAGGTATTCCTAATTTCAGTGCTGAAGCAAGCATGTAAAAAATTAAGAAAACACGATTTTGTAATTCACTCATTTCTTCACGAACGTTTTCAAGAACTAATGACTCAACGGGATTTAATACAGGATCGATATCGACAATTGAGTTGATATTCTCGTATGCGTCAAGTATTCCTTCAGTTCCATCCATGAGTCTCGTGTAAATTTCAATAGGAAACGGCCCTTTCAATCTGATCTCCATGGGTGCTTGCTTCAACAAAATTCTTAACTCATTCATTATTGAATGACAGTCTTTCAACCCTCTCAATCCATCTAGAGTATCCTGGCCATACTCATCTCTCCGCTTGTATAAAGCCCCTCTTTTCCAAATAATTCCCATACGAAGCCATAAAATAGATAGTCCTCTCTTGATCCGACTACGAGCAGTAACAGGAAACAACGTTAGTGTGATTACTATAGCCCAAACCACACCAAGACTGACACCTATGTATCTATGGAAGGCAATTTCCCAAATGATCGGGTTTCCACCTCCTTCCCAATCATCTCCGTCGGATATATCATTCAATGACATTGTGTATGAGTACAAAACAGTCAAGTTATAGGTTAAAAGAATGAACCTTCCAAATGCATTATTTGCTTTCCAATTCAAAATGATATCAAAACAAGGGAGTGAAACAAAAAACCCCAAAATTGCCATTAGTATGACATTGGGATAAAAAAGACTCCAAACAGTAAAAGCTGTTACTGCACCAACAAATGTTCCTAAAAATCTCCATTTTAAGGTCATAGTTGTGCCACCTAACGATTTGTTCATTATGATACAGTAGGTGACTAAAATCCATTCTCCTCTCCATTCTTTGAAAATATGTCTAGTGGCATTCCAAAATGCTAATGAGCCTAGGATAAGTGCACCCAACCCGACTCGAAACCCAAACTGAAAATCAACTCCTCTAGTGAATTTGGTAATCTTCCAAAATTTATAGCCAACGGTTTCATTTTCCAGCTGGTCTAAATCAGCATTAACCAATTGGTTACGTTCAGTATCAATCAAAGATTTCTTACCTCTGTGCCAAAACTTCAAAAAGTTGTAAGATCTCTCTATGTCATCGCTGGAGTCTAGCAATGAAGTCATAATGTTCAAAAGCTTTGCAAGTTCCAAAGAAAATTCTGTAATAGAGAACGAAAAATTAGCACATGTAGCGGCAACTTCCTCTTGGTTGACTTTCTCGTCCAAACCATCATTTTTTGTGAAAATGTCCTGTTTATAAACGCTATCTATGGCTCTCTTCTGGTGGGTTTCAAACAGCTCATGAGCCAATGCTAAACTTTTGGAATATTGTTTCACTAATGGATCAACATTAATTTTGCTATCGTACAAACTGCCTCTTAAAATTTGGTTCATAGTGAAAACGAAGGATTTTGTACTAGGTGCAAGATGGTACAAAAATAGTTCAATCAACTCTTCTGGGTTCTTAACAAGATCTGTATCAGCTGACAGGGGGTCTATTGAATTTTCAGTATCCTCATCATTCTCGTTTAACACATCGAGATTTCCCATTGAGGCATCTGACTTGAACGGATCATCTATAGGCCCGCCCCTCATTGTCTCGTAATATTCGATCATTTCCCATTTGAATTCCACTGCCCTTCTCAAACCTCCCAAATAAGCAATGAGCTTTTTTTCAGATTCGACCAGATCCTTGTACAATGTAAATTCTTTTTCTCTACCATAAATAAGGCATTCATACATAGTCTCTTCCAAAGATGAGTCTAACTTTCCTCTTTTCCCCTTCAAATCTGTAAAGCTCTTAGAAATTTTTTCCCTGTCGGATTCGATGTCTGAGCTTGTGCAATCACTTGAGGTGAATACGTCGCACAACAGCACCAGTGTGTCTCCAATTGAAGTTTTCACCGAATTATTTGCTGCAATTAACTCCGTTTCTGCCCAATTTTTCCAAATGGTAAAACAAACAAACACGGAAATGCAGCAGCCACAGATAACACAACTAATCGAACTAATGATTTTGCTCCATGGAATAACGATATTTGTTGGGTCCGAGTCCAATATGTTAGAGTATTCCTTGATCAAACAAGAAATCATCAAAATTGCGGCCAAGGAACAAGCGGTATTGAAAGTTTGCTTTCTCACTCTGTGCTTACAAAACGAAATCAAACCTAACGAAATCGAGCAAACAGTCAAAGTCAGGGATATTATTAGTGGTGATTGCATGTTAATTTCTCGCAAATGTGCCATCGAAGAGCTTGTATCATCAAGATATAGAGAAATTGAAGATAGCGTTGTCACGCTGACACCTATGCCAAACAAGAGGGAGAACGAAACAAACATTAAGGCCTGTATCATTGAGCCAACACTTCTTGATGCATGGAAATACACGACAACGGTACACACCATGTGCTTCGAATCAGATGAGCCCAATAAGTTTGAAATTGTGGGTGAATATACTGTTAAAGATGCCAGAAAGTAAGCAATTGCTGCTTTCAGAATTGGCTTTGTCGCTAGCTTTCGCATGTATTTCGTAAAGCTGCTATATCTTCTGGACACAGAGGAGAGAGTAGAGAACCGTTCGTGTCTTACCGACTCCTCTTCTGGACTAATCAGAAGTGTGGCATCCGTTACGGGCTTTACGGAGGATGCAGACGTGGACAGCTGCCCCCATGTGGAATACGCTCTTTGTATCTTTTCTCCAGTGGCTGCTACTATAATCGAGCTTTTCCTCTGAGGGTGGATGATGAAGGAAGAAGTTGATTTTGCTCTGTTAAGATACCTTGAGAAAGGCGTGCTGTCCTTATCTGTGCCGGCAGTTTCATCGTTGTTTCCTGCGTTAAGGTTATTTATCGAATTGACTGTAAAATCTGCGTAGTCATCACTCTCATCACCTTCAGGTGACGGCTCGTTCATACCGGATAAACTATAGCTTTAACGGAGTTGCCTTTTTGTAGAAATGCCGGGTTCGAAGAAGAAAGAGTTATCTATCAATCAGCACCTCGATTTTTAAGGCGTATCAATTCAAATAGTGAGTGCGGAGAAAACCTAGCGGGTTCCGCATAGACAATTTTTGGCACTGTGGAAGGCTTGAGGCAGAGGTCACAAGACTGAAAACCTGCCGAAGTGGAATCCAATCAGACTTTCCATCTTAATGCTATAATATAGACGCCGCTTGTGAAGTCCGTGAGTAACACACAGGGTATAGTAGTAACAACCCGGGTTAGTGCAGACTTTAGTTCCAGTTGAAGCTCCGAAGCGCTTACGTCATCTTTCTAAATGCGAGTCTACCGTGTGTTTCTCTTGGGGGTAATTCAACTTGTTGGTTCAAGGGACCAACTCAGGTTCTAAAAGCATTCCTTTAAACTGTGAGTTCTGAAAAGTACTTATTTCCATTGATTGTCATTCTCTGATTTCTAACTTGGCAAGTTAAGTATTAAAATAAGAGCAATGTATTTTTAAGCAAATATAGTAATAAGTCACGTGACATATTGATAACCGCCCTGCAGTTTATTTTGCGGACTCTTGTTTTTTCCTTCTGGCCTAGTTGGCGAACACTCCTCTTCTCCGCTCTGGTCTTCTGCTCTCGCGTTCGAGTGCGCCAAAGCGCGTGCCCGCTTACGAAAGCTCCTGCCGTGACTGGACGGGTTGCAGCCAAAGGCTAAAGGCGGGGGAGTCACAAATGCAACAGACGGCGGTGGGGGGAACGGAGAAAGGGTAGGATGGGTGGCAGAGCTGTGCCCCGTACTCACCCCCACCCCCTAAACGAAAAGGAACATGTCAGAGTTGCACGAAGTTGCCCCCGAGCCGGTGCAGATGGCCGTGCCCGGCATCCCGCCCTCCTTGCCCTCCTCCGGAACCACACACCCCTACTTAATGAAGAGCATCGACTTCCTCAGAACCACGCAGCAGTACTCGGTGATCCCCTTCAGCGCGTTCTCGGCGCTTCACGTCGCCAGCGTTGTCGTCGGGCCAGCGCTCTTTGGGCCCGAGGTGGGCAACGACATGATCAGCGTCGGCAGAGAGCTTTACCACGTCCCGCTCGTCGAGCTCGGCATCTTGGTGTCGGCGTGTGTGCACGTCGTGAGCGGCATAGCAGTGAACCTGCTCCGCCAATACTACAACTACGTGAAATACGGCAAGGCGAAGCGCAAGAAGAACCAGAACCGGACTAAGCTGGAGACGGCCATGAAGATCACCCGCAGCCCCAACGACGTCGAGGTGAGGGACATCGACGAGGGCCTGGGCGGCATCAGCTCCATCGTCGGCGCCGGCTCCCGTCCGTCGATCACGTCCCGTTTCCTTGGTTTGAGCCCGCTCGCCTTCTCCGGCTACGTCTTGCTCGTCCTCCTCGGCGGCCACGTCTACTACGAGCGTGTGGCCCCGCTCCTGGTCGACGGCGACAGCTCGATGATTGACATGACCTACATCGCCCACGGCCTTCAGCAGAAATTCTGGGAGGCTTTCACCGCCCTCAACTTGTTGGTTGCTACGGGCTGCTACCACATGCTCGTCGGTTGGAACAGGTACCTCCGCCGCTTCTCCCTACGGGCCCGCAAGAACACATACCTCACTCTTGGCGTCCTCAGCGCCCTCTGCTGCGCCAGCTTGCTCCGTGTCCGCAACCTGGACGTCTTCGCTGCTGCCGCCCACCGCTTCGACATTTACCTGGCCCAATGACGGCCCTTTGTGTATCTTCTGCTCTACTGTGTACCGTACCCTGTCCTTCTTTGCAACGGTCATCGCCGGTCAAATCCCCCGACCCGCCCCGATTCCCCGATTCGGCCGCTCCATGCGGAGACTCGAGTTTTTCGCCGGAAACGGCAGCCGGGCTTATCATCCCGGGGAGGAGGTGTGGGGGCCAGAAGTACTTAAGGGAGAACTTGTCCTGTAATGCTCTTGTTGTTGCCGCCTGGCTCTGTGCTGGCGGCTTGGAACTCCGGCAGACAAAACACCTATCGGAACAACATGGCCAGCGAGAGCATGAGCATCGTGAACAGCAGCAGTAGCAGCAACAGGGGCGACGGCAATGGCGGGACGTCGGCGTCCGCCGAAAACATGGAGAGTGGGGAAACGGCGGACGAGGCAGATAAGAGTCACAGCACAAGTCCAGAGCGGTTCGCCGATCACATCTTCGACAGATACTCCCGGGTGTACCCGGAGGTGGACGGACAGCAGCGGATACTCAAGCGTGCAGACTTTGTTGAGCTCTTGTCGTCGGACGAGTTGAAACAGAACGACCTTATCTACCTTTCGCAAATTGCTTCTTACATCCCCTTCGACATCTTCAACCTCTTGTATATAGTATCGGACGCTGGAAATAAGGGCTACGTCGGCAGGGAGGAGTTTCGCAAGTTCTCGCAACAGCTTCTTCTCCCCCACCGTAGTGACAGCCCCCAAAACACCGACCTCGACGGAGACATCAACAAGTTGTTGTTCTTTGTGTGCCAACTCTACGAAAATTCACAGAGGACCGGCTCGCAGCTTGCTGGAAGCCGAGGTACCTACAGCTTGAACTCCCCCATCTCGGAATATGCTTTCCTGTCTCTGGTGAAGAACTACAACCACACAGACCTCCCCTACCTCACTAGTTTGCTGCACTCGATGGACAGCAAGCACAGTTCAGACGCTAAGCTCAACTTCTGCCAATTCTCGCAGTTGATGGACGAGCTCCCAAAGGTGAAAATGGCCCAGGCCTTCGGCAACATGAAAAACTCGGAGGGAAAAATTTCTCCGTTCCAGTTGAAAACCATTGCCCAGAAAATCTTTTACAACAAGTTGTCACCGCTGGTTGCTGACCATTTGGAGATCTTCGCCGCAAGCAAGTTTGGCAACGACATATGCTACGACGATGCGTTCAGATTAGTCAAGATGATCAGAGATCTACCGAGGTTGAACTACCTGACGTTCGAGAAAATCTCTAACGACCAGCCAAACAACCCAATGTTCTATTTGACGTCTAAGTCCTTGTACAGCTACATCAATGACGTGCCTGCGTTGTCCAATCTTATCGATGGCGAATACAATGATGCCGATAACAACTATGCCAATCACGCAAAAGGCATCACGAAGGACGAGATATTGCTCTATTTTAATTGGAATAGATACACATACGAGCATTTGAAGAACCACCCTTCCATCGATCCGTCCGAACTTCTGGCAATACTGACGGATGACATGGTTGTTCCCAACGAAGTGAACCAGTCTTACACAGAAAACTCCTCAAGCAACTTTCTGCACGTATTCTCATCCCTCCACTCCTTTATATTAGGTTCCTTTGCAGGAATGATTGGCGCCAGCATTGTGTACCCTATCGATATAATCAAAACGAGGATGCAAAATCAAAAGGGAAATTCAATGTACTCATCCTACCTTGATTGTTTTAAAAAATTGGTGAGAAATGAAGGGATTCTGGGATTATACTCTGGGCTATTGCCCCAGATAGTTGGCGTGGCACCAGAAAAGGCAATCAAGTTGACACTGAACGATCTCATTCGTGGTTTCGGTAAAAAAAACTCTTTGAATGGTGATATAACTTTACCCTGGGAAGTCCTGGCCGGCTCGACAGCAGGATTGTGCCAAGTGATCGTAACTAACCCATTGGAAGTTTCTAAGATTAGGCTACAAACCCAAGGGGAGCTTATTCGCCAATCAAGAGAACAGGGTAAAGTAGTCAGTCCTAAATCTGCAATCGATGTTGTTCGAGAGTTGGGACTAAGGGGGCTTTACCGTGGCGCAGGCGCTTGTCTGTTACGTGACATACCCTTCTCGTCCATATATTTTCCAACTTATGCCAATATAAAAAAGAGACTGTTTGGGTTAGACCCAGGAAAACCAGGAAAACGTTCTAGTTTGGAAGCTTGGGAACTTTTGACCTCTGGCGCGTTGGCAGGTATGCCTGCCGCTCTTCTAACTACACCATGCGATGTCATCAAAACAAGAATTCAAACGAAACCAAAACCAGGGAGTAGACCATATACAGGGATTGGCTCAACGTTCAAAAGAATCTTAGTTGAAGAGGGCCCAAGAGCGTTTTTCAAAGGTGGAATCGCTAGAATTTGCAGGTCTTCTCCTCAATTTGGATTCACGTTGGCAGCTTACGAGCTATTCCAGAAAACTATTCCTCTCAGCCTTTTTTATGATACCGAAGCGGCTGGTATGCAAAATGTATTATCGTCACCCACATCATCATCATCTTTGCCAGCTCCAATGTCCCTTTCCGAAAATTCTAAGAGATTCAAGCTCTCTTCCTCGGCTTCTTCTGCGGATCTGAACCCAACTCTACTTGCTCTGACGAACTACTACAAATTCATCGAGACCGAAAAACGAAAAGGGAGCAAATGAAACCGTGTATGAATTGCTTAAAAATCAACATGTGAAACTATTTTTTTTTGCACTCGTGAACTGTATTTAATCTTGTAAAATGTACACATCTTCCTGATGTTTATTTTTTAAATTTGTATATATGGATAGCATAGAATCAACTATCGAAAACTGAGAGATCCAACACGAATTCAGACTTACAAACCTTTTCATTGAAATCCTTGTTCCGAAATATATAGGCTCCCAATTGTGTACCATTCTCAACAACAAAGCACGCCTGGAATAACATGCGCAATCCTCTCAAATGGGCTCTTTGCCTAGCTCGATTATTTTTCTCCTGCACATCTTGGGTGAGCAAAAAATCGGCACAGACATCGTTCTCTGCACTGTCCTCCACTTCCCAATTTCTGACTTTGTTAGTTCTTAGTAAGTTTGGAAAATACTTCAAATACTTGCTCAGGTTTTGCTTGTTAATCTCAAATTTGTACATTGGAGAAATTGCAGGATTTTTGAAGTTGAGCCTGCAATCTTGTGGAGGAGTAATCAAATTGGAAGTTTCATTTATGACATTGTTTTCCTTATCAGAGCTTTCAAAATCTTCAAATTCTTGAGTGCCCATTGCCACTTTATTGAAATCGTGAATCGCTATGGACTGGATATGTTGCTGTTGTCGTTGGAAGTGGGCTGATATATGATTTGGTACCGATTTGCGATCCTTGGATCTATCGTTGACATATTTTTCGTATACAGGATTTTTTTTAAAATCTTCAGGAAACCACGATCTCCTCAGAAGTGGATTCTCTGTGAGGTCAATTTTTCGACTCCTGGTTGAGTTATTGTTGCTCAGGACTGTGTGTAATATAGACGTGTTGTTGATTGAATTTCCTTCTTGTGAATCATCTATCTGTGAAATGTCTAAAAGAGCGTCGTCACTAAGGGGCTCGGTTTTGATCTTTTTCACAATGCCATCATCAGTGGAACCTTCAAAACACCTTTTACTGCTTCTTGACTGTGTATTATCAGCTGGAAAAAAATTCGAATAATTTTCTAGACTGTGTGATTTCACAGGTGAGCTATCTGTGAGGTCTGGGTCATCGTCACGTACTTCACTCAAAACCGTCTCTTGAGTGAGTAGCAGCCTTTCACTACCGCTCAACTTTTCTTTTTTGTACTCAGCAACCATTTCCCGATCAACATCTCGAAAATCGAATTCTTTCAATTTCTCATGCAGCAAATTGTTTTCTTGACGAAGAGCTTCATTTTCCTGACGTAACTTATGTAACTCAACCAAATGGCTGTTTCGTGTATCTCCCAAAATCGACCTGTTTACAATTTGAGTCAGTTCAACCAAATGCTGCCATAAATCGGGGTCTCGCATGCACTTTTCATTGGAAATATTCATCGATATTCATATATCTAATTTAGGCTTTTAAATTATTTTGGTGAGCCGATCCTACTGACAGCAAGAAGAAACCTGTGTTTCTTTCTTTTCCGGGGTGTAATTTCGTGTTTTTTCCCCTTTTGGTTTTTTATAACGTGTTTCGCTAAAAAGTGAAAATTCATGAAGACTTTTTGAAGTTCCAGAATTTCTTGAAGATTTACCTAAGTTGGAAAAATACATGGGTATAAAAAGGTTTCCAGGTCAGCCTCTGAACTATTATGCACCAACAGCAACGCCGAACTTCCTCCACCAGTCGCCTTGTCCCCACATGCCTTCAGATGTAACGCGGATAGCATTCATTGCTGTCATAGGAGAGATCAGTTCAACAGTATGGCCCTTCCCCTCTAACTCTTTGATAAGAACGTCAGATACGGGACGCTCAAAAAATATGTTATCTGGTAAAAGTTGGTGGTGTATTCTTGGGTTTGCAATAACATTGGTAATGTTTTTTCCCTGTATGAAAGTCCTAACAATACCTTGCAGTATTGCAGTAGTAATTCTGGATCCGCCAGCCGCTCCAATAACTAGCTCAACATTACCTTTGGAGTTTACAACAATTGATTGTGCAGAGGAAGAAAGTGGCCGCTTGTAAGGTTCAATATAGTTGTAGACAGATGGTGACAAACCAAACGCGTTCCTCGTGTGCGGAACAGAAAAATCATCCATTTCGTTGTTCATTATCACGCCTGTGTTTGGATCATGAACGCAGGAGCCAAATAGCAAATTCACAGTGGTTGTCAAGGTTACTGCATTGCCTCCTTTATCAACAACACTCAACGAGGAAGTCCCATGGGGGTCGTTAGGCTCATACGCCGGGTCATAGTTTTCCCAAGGATTAGTGAAATTGTCGTTTATCTTCTCCTTGACAGACTGGATGTATTCCTTTGATAAAAACTTGCTATACCTCTGTCTTCTTTCTTGTAGCTGGGTTTTGTTTGTGTTATAGTAGCCCCCATCTCCTAGGTAAGAACGGGTGGAAGCCATCCATTTCATAACTTCAATCATTCGGTGAGTTCCAACTGGAGTATAGTCTGTCTTTTCGAAACTATCAAATTGATCTAGAATGGATAATCCGGTTACCAATGCCAAACCACTAGATGCCCCGTTGGCGGAAAAGACAGTCAGGTTGTTATTGGTGAAGTTACTCAGCTTGATTGCATCCTCGACCACAACCTCGTATTTCCCAAAATCTTCTGGCGTCAGAATACCTTCGTATTCTTGAACTTTAGCTGCTAGTGAGCGAGCAATGTAATCATTTGGATCGTAGAATACCGATGCACCTTGCTCAGCAACGTAGCGTAAAGTCTTGGCAAGTGCAGGCCTACGCATTAAATCACCTTCTTCCAGTAACTGGTTTGTCCCACTCTTAAACACAAAATCCCAGTCTTTGCGAAAGTATTTGAATGCCGAGAGTTGGGTCTTCAACGCAAAAGCCAACCTCACGTCGATCTTCCATCCGTTGTCGACCAAGTCGGCCACCGGCAAAACAAGATCTTCCCATGCTAGATTCTTAGATCCATGGAGCTTGTGCAATGTCCACAATCCTTTCAGTTCTCCAGGTATGCCAGCTGCCAACCCGCCGTACTGGCTGTAATGTTCTCTACCTTCGAACATGTTGACGTGGGCCGCCATCGGTGCCATCTCTCTGGCGTCTATACTTATGGCGCCCAAGCCCTTTTTCAATGCCGTAATAAAGGCACCACCTCCGATGCCGCTGGAAAACATGGTATCTGTTGCCCCGATGCACAGACACGTCGTGACAGCAGCATCTGCTGCATTCCCACCCCTACGTAGGATGCCTATTCCCATCTGAGAACAGTATCTGGAGTCCGATGCAACCATGCCCTCTTTCGAAAATGCCGTCACATTTGTCTCCGGATCCCACTTGGGAGTCCTGTCAAAAGGGATATGTGCAGGAATGTCTGGAACATGAGGGAACGGTATTTTGTGTGGTCTCAACGAGAGGAATATCACAACCAGAACTACCGCCAAGACGGCAAAAAACGCTTGCCTGGCAAGACCACGTTTGTGGCGGTCTGGAATGTACATATCTTGCCGATGATGTTTTCAGCTGTCTCCAACCTTGCTAACCAGCAGAGAAAACCTCCATGCTAAGCTTCCAAACCGGATGGAAGCTCGATTTGAAACATCTTCTCCCCACCAGCTAAAGATAAAGAACTCGCAAGACCCGAGCGGAGACTTGCAGGCCCTATCTCCGCACCGCGAGGAGCTTACTAACAGAGAGGCCGAGAAGAAACTTGAGATAACAGCACAACTTCAATATGGTGTTTTGTTCGTTGGCTGAGAAGAACCACGGAGGGACGCCTAGGTAATACCTGTCAATACTTCTGGGGTGTTACATATAATTACAGAACAGAGTCAAGGAAATCGTCTAACTCCGTGGTTTCCAGCACAACGGTAGCTTTCTTTGCAGCGGTAGTCCCCGTGCTGGGAACAGTGCGTTGTCCGATGCTTTCCGACTTTGCGGTCCCACTAGTGCTTTGGAGCATGGTGTCAAGATCGAACTGGCCATGGTCGGTTTTGCGCAGCTCGGGTTGCTCGTGAGCCTTGAGATCGACTCCGATCATCCTCTGCACGAGGTTGTCAAGTTCATCGGTATCGATCTTGTCGTGGGCGTTGCGTAAGTTTTTGTCCACCGCTGCTTTGTATTTGTCTCGCCCCGCCTTTGAGTGTAACTCTAGCACCTTCGCTTTCGTGGGCTTCGATTTGTTGTTCAGCTGATCCATGCGATTGCGTATTTTTTCTACGTCTTTCTGGTGGTTTATTTTTTTCTGAAGAGCTAGAAACTTCTCTCGTTCCTCCGGGGTGAAGTCTCGTACCTCCGGTTCAAAAGCCTCACCATCTTCGTCACTATCGCTCAAGTTGTCATCAAACTTCCAGTTCTGTAGATCGGTTTGCTTGAATTTTTTCATGCTTTTAATCTCTTTTGGAGTGGAGTACTTGTTATCGAGATCCACCTCGTCTGCCTCCCCGGCAGTCTTCAACTTATCGTTCACCAAATTACGCATGTAGGAGGCTCGGTTCTCTTCTTCGACCTTAATGGCCTCTAAACGTGCAATATATTCTGGATCTTTGAGGATCGTCTCATCTACAATAGGATCTTCGAACCGCCACGAATTGGAGCTTTTTGCATTCTTTTTACTTCTTCTCTTGAACTCATCATCGCTTCCGGCATCTTTCTCTTCACTCTCCAGCGAGGAATCAGAGCCAGAGCCTTCGTTGTCACTGCCGCTGTCACTTTCGCCGTCGTTATCTGTGCTGCCGTTGGCAGTTTTCTCCTTTGTGAAGCTTTTGTTTGCGGATTTTATAGCGTGCTTCCGCTCATAGTTTCGTTTCGCCTTGTACTTCCATTTGTCGTTGTGCAAAACCATTCCTTTTTTTTCTCTAGTGTCCTTTTCGTATGGTATGCGTCAACACTCTTGTTAAAGACAGGAAAATGGATGACAGCATGTTGAAGAAACCTTGCAAGGCCGTTGTCACGTATTATTTTGAGCGTGATTACATAATGGAGCAAAAAGGGTGCGCCTTGGTAAGCTGTAGTTATCATCAACAGTTGCAGTTACTGTTAGGCATTGCCAGATATGTTTTAATGAAGAGCGGAATATGAATATAGTTTAAAAACAAAAGAGCATATACTGAAATGAGATGAAAAGGCGAAGTGAGGTATGAGAAATGAACAACAAAATTAGAATAAGAAACCAACGTCCAGATCAAATAACTATCCAGGATGATATTGTTATAAAAAGCATAAAGTGGGAGTGGACACTAGATTCAGCGGACGGAGAATTAGGCCTTTTCAATAGGGACTTGGTCCTCGTCAGTGACTTCGCTGGCTCCGTATTTGATTTTGCCGCCCTTGCTGACGATTGTCTGGATGACGTCGTCTTCTTCGCCATCTTTGATGACGGATCCTTTGTCCAAGTTACTCCTTGGACCGCTGTATATCTTGTGTGCGTAGATGTAGTACCATGCAATAGCGAGGAACAAGGAGCCCCAGTAGACCAAGACGGTCCAGTTCATGGAAGATGGAGAGTTGTTTGCGCCTCTGTATTGAGGGAAGCAAAGGACTGGAATCATGAGTGTTGTGAAGGAGACGGCCAAGGAACCGGAAAGATAAGTGAATTTGCCCAAGTTCCAAGGTCCTGGTTTGAAGAAACTACGTGCGTAGGTGATTCTTAAGAGGGTTGGGATTGTGAAAGAGATGAAGGATCCGATAGCACCGACGGAAAAGATGGCGTCAATGGCGACGCCACCAAACATCAACAAGCAGAGCAAGCAGCCGATGAACCAGTTCATCCAGACGGCATTGACAGGGGTGAGGGTGGTCTTGTTGACGGTGGCCCAGTAGCGGGACAGTGGGAAACAGTTGTCACGGGAGTAGGAGAACAAGACTCTTGACGCGGCAATCATGCAGGAGAAGGTCATGGTGAAGGCAAGGATGATGGCAAAGGAGGCAAGGCAAAGAGCCGAAGGTCTGTCAAGAACTTGGATCAAGAAGGAGATGTAAGGCTGGCTCAAGGAGTCGGTGACAGCGGCGTCGACGTCGACGATGGTGTAGGCCATGGCGAGCTGGAAGACGAAGCCCAAGATACCACCGACACTGGCGGTGAGGACAATGGCCCTAGGGGTGGCGACCTGTGCGTTAGAGCACTCCTCGGCCAAGTGGAAGGGGGAGTCGAACCCGGACATGGTCCAAATGACGGCCATGAAGGACATGAGGATGCAGATTCCGTCGGGCCAGTCGGTCAAGTTGTCAAGCCCCCATGCGATCTTGTTGGAGTTGAACTTTGGTAGGCCCTGGTCTTGTCTGCTGTTGCCGCCCAAGATGACGATCCAGGAGACGAAGAGGAAGATCAAGTTGAGGATGGTGGAGCAGGAGTTGATCCAGGCGATCCACTTGGTAGGGGCCGAGGCGATGATCGCGGCGAAAAACGTCAAGCCGACCGTCAGCAAGTAGCAGTGCCATGTGTGGTAGACGTAGGTGTCGTCGACTACCTGCTTGAGGGCGAGAATCATGGCGGCGCCTCCGTAGGCCACGGAGGGGGCGCCCGTCACCTGGACAAAGTAGTTGGACCAGCCGACGATCCACGACAGGATGGCCCGGTAGCGTGGGGGCGCCATCATCGCGGTGGCGTAGTAGAGTCCGCCGGACGTGGGGAAGGCGGACGAGATCTCTGCCATGGAGCAGGCGACACCCATGACTCCGACCATGCCGATCAGGTACCCCCAGGTGATGCCTGCGTTCCCTGCGTACGCAAGCGAGTACCACAAGGTCGACGCGATGGAGGGGAGAAGCCCCAACACCGAGAAGGACACCCCGAAGGTGGTGAAGAGCGAGAACTCTCTTTTGAACTCCTGCTTGTAGCCGAGCGCCAAGATGACGGCCTCGTCGTGGTCGACGTCGTGGTCGACGATGATCCGTTCGTGCTGGCCGGACAAGACCGACGTGATCTTCATGTCGTCGACCGAGAGAATCGTGGTGCGGGAGCCCATGTGCTCGATGTTAGGCGATGCTGACATGCTTGTGTGTGTGTGCGGGTGTGTGAGTATGTGCGTGTGCAGCGACCACCAACACCCACCACAGTCCACGGCGTCTGTTCGGCAGCCCGGACTCTGACACCAAGATGCAGACCCTCCTGCTTCTATATACTGCCCCGAATCCTCACCCGGAAGGTTGGCGAGGCAGACAAGCGGCCGACTTCCGGCAACGGTGTCCCTTGCTGCTGGCCCCGCTAGCAGATAAGCCCAGATAAGATAAGCCCGTCAGGCCTATCCAAGCCTATCCAAGGGCTCGCGAGGCACGGCGGGGCCGCGATCAAAGAGGAAGGTGCAAGAAGGAGCAGCGGGCCCAGTGTCGCGGGGCATTACAGGCGGCATCGCGAGGGGGGAAGAAGCACGGCGGGAGTGCTGGGAGGGAAGGGAAGGAAGGGCTGTACGGTAGCGGGTGAGCCGGTGAATGAACCGGTGGGTGAGTAGATGGTGACAGAGTGATGGAGATACATGGCGAGTAGGCGTGAGCTTCGGGTGTGCGCTTCCGGTGTGCAAACGAGGTGTGCTGGAGCAGTGCTGGAGCAGTGCTGGCCACGGCGGGCCCGCCGTCGCGTCGGATTGCGGCCAGCCGCTTTGGGTGCGTCTCCCGAGTGGCCGATCGACGTATTTTCCCAAAAAGGAAGGTGGTAGCCGGACCGCGGCAGATTGCCCGATTGGCGATCTGGGAAGGATACGAGACAGGGCAGACGGGCAGACGGGCAGATGGGGCAGCTGGACGAGATAGGCCCGTAGCTGGGGCCGGGGGGTGGAGGAAGAGCGATAGAGAGGCAGGGAGGCGGCGGAGATGGGTGGTTCGGACACCTGCGGAAAAGCGTCGCAGCGGCTTTTCGGGAGAGCCCCGTTTGAGGCCAGCGGCTAGGGCAGAGGCTGGTCGGGTGGTAGGGTGGTAGGGGCTGTTGCAGCAGCAGCAGAAGAGAGGGACGAAGAGAGGGACGTAGAGAGGGACGTAGAGAGGCCCGCAGAGAGAGTAGGGGGAGCAGAGCAGAGCAGCAGGCTGGGGCAGGGGCAGGAGGGTAGAAAGTTCTGCTCTTACGGTGTTCTGTAGGGCTGCGGAGCCTGTTCTGGTCGGCATGCGAGCATGTTGAGGATGTCGGGAGCAAGCGGTCTGCGACAAAGGCCTCCAAGTCGACACGGACCAGCTCTGTGGCAGGACGGAGGGAGCAGGCAGGCTGGCAGCAGCAGCAGCAGCACGTCGAACACACACACATGAGGCTCGGCATCGTCTTCCTCTGTCTCCTCGGCCTGAACCCATACCACGCGGCACCGCTGAGTCTGCCAGACGCCGCAGACCCGTCCGTCGGGGCCGCCTCCATCACCGACACCACGTACGCCGCCATCCACAGGTACGCCACGTACGCCGCGTTGACGTACTGCGCCAAGTCGGACTCCATCGCCGTCGGAAACTTGCAGAAAGCGTGCCCGATAGTGCTCTGCTCGGGCTCCTCGGGAAACGTCCAGGTCGAGCACGTCTACCGGGGGACGGTCTCCGGCGTGCTCTTCAGAGACGACGACCACCGTGAGATCGTCGTCGCCCTTAAGGGGACCACGTCCGACGAGGAATGGCTCATGGACTTCAAGATCTACCCCATGCCCTACCACTTCCTCAGCAAACGCAAGAAGGGCTGGCGCAAGTACTTCTCCTTCGACAGCGACTGCCGGGGCTGCACCGTCCACAAGGGCTTCTACGACGGCTCCAAGGAGATCTACGACAACATGTTCGCCCAGATCGCCGAGCTTGCGCACGCCTACCCGGACTACACCCTAGTCGTCACGGGCCACTCCTTGGGCGGCGCCATCGCCCCGATCATCGCCAACGAGTTGCTTTTCCTTCCCGCCGACAGGACCATCACCGTCATCTCCTTCGGCAGCCCCAAGATCGGCAACAAGTTGTTCGCCAAGTGGGTCGACGAGGCCTGGAACACCCGCTACCACTACGACAACCTCCACTCCGGCCTGCACAAGTCTGCCTACATCCGGGTCAGCCACAAGGACGACGTCGTCCCGCTGCTCCCAGTGAAACAGTTGGGCTTCTACCACTGCGGCATCGACCTCTACTTCAACACAAACAGCATTCCGATGCTCCAGGAACACGTCCAGGTCCGGGACACGCCCTCCCATCTCCTTTCTGATGCCAGCGTCAACGGTTCTGCCATACACATCAACCGAGGCAACGCAGGCAAGTTGTTTGACAGCCATAGAGTGTACCTCTTGCGGATGAGCCAGTGCTCCCAAAAATGAGCCCTCCCTCATTCTCACGACCAGTGCGGACCGGTAATTTTTCAACGTCCGGCATCTTTATTTACCACCACGAACACCTTTTACCACTGTATTGCATTATCTTCTTTTTGTAACTTTACCAAACATATCCACTTTTGCTACTGCCATACCCTGATAGATAAGACAAAGATGTCCGTGTATGTTCTAGGAGCTGGCGGAGTGGGGACCTTGATTGCGTCCTCACTCTCAAACGCCCTGAAAGTGAACTTCGTCGTTCGAAATACCGCAAAGCTAAACAACCTTGCCAAAACAAACAACACGTTTGCCATCAAGAGGCTCTACGACAACAACAAAACCATCAAATACACCATTAACGGGGCCTTTCCTGCGGATAAGTTGCCGGACTCGAAAATCGACTTCTTGCTGATCTGTGTCAAGACCTTCGACACCGTGAAGTCGTTGACCCCTCTACTCGACAAAATAACTAGCAAAACCAGAATCCTGCTGGTGCAAAATGGAATGGGTGTGGTCGATGAGCTGTACTCTAAAATCTGGACGAACGTGGATTCCAGGCCAACTATCTACCAGGGAGTCATTTCGCACGGGGTGTGGCAATCTCCAGAAAACCACGACACATACAACTATAACCACGCAGGCTTCGGCTACCTCAAGATCTGTCAGGTTCCAAGGGACCTGCAGAATATAACTGCCAAAGATACCATCGAAAATGATGATGTCATCAGAGAACTGGTGCAAAGCGACCTCAACGTTTCCACATACTCTTACGAGGAACTCTTGGTATACCAGATCCAGAAACTGCTGGTCAACTGCTGTATGAACTCTACCACATCCATCGTTAATTGCATCAATTACAAGCTTGCCGATCTCGAGGAAACAGACGCATTGTTCACCTCGATTGTCTCGGAAGGACTGAACGTGCTGAAGACAGCCTACCCTGTCCTCAAGACTTCCCCACTGGCAACCGAGCTCCTTAGCGTCGAAAAGGAGGTTAAGTTCGTTAAGCATGTTGGCTTCACTATAAACAGTAAAAACTCGACGAGTATGCGTCAGGACGTTTTGAATCTACGTAACACCGAAATCGACTATATTAACGGCCATATTGTCAAAAAGGCTTGGGAAAGTGGAATGACCGCACCCGTCAACGACACCATCTCCAAGCTTCTCAAGATCAAGTTAGCTGTAAATAGGAGAACCGCCCAAGAAAAAGCATGACGTAGACCATATGTATTCATTGTATTCATTTTATTCACTAACCAACTAATTATATCTGACTCAACTTCCGAGATTAGATTGAGTCGCGTACCTAATAAGGGCGTGAATCAACACGTAAAAAAATCGGTCAGCTTTCAAATGGCGTTTGAACTTCACACTTTTTCTCTTAAAAAGAAGAGATATCTTTGGAACCAAGCATGAGCTGGCAGAAACTTACCCTACCATGTTATGAGATCCATCTGCCGACCGTTTTGCGCAGTGGACAGGCGTTTAGATGGAGAAAGATAGATGGAATATGGTCATGTGCTTTGAACAACCAAATTATATTATTGCGTGAAATGAGTGAAAAATCGGAATCGGGCCATCAAGTGATCGAATATATGGGCATTGGCGGAGCTAATACCCCTGCAATGGTTCCGCTATCCACTTTTATCCATTCATATCTCAACCTTGGCGTTCTCATGCATGATTTGTACAAACACTGGTCTCAAGTGGATATTAACTTTCCTAGCTCCGATTTATTCCAAGAGACTGTTGTCACAGTTAAGGAAGAAGGATTTTTGACACCACCTGATAGTGGTAGAGCCACCCCGGAGACACTATCACAGACTGAGACGACGAATTTACTTCCGAACGGTGTTAGAATCTTATCTCAAGACCCTTGGGAGACTTTAGTTTCTTTCATAATCTCTTCCAATAACAACATTAAGAGAATTTCTCAGCTTTGCGAAATATTATGTATTCGATATGGGAAATTTCTTGGAGAGCACAATGGTGTGCCTTACTACACTTTTCCCAAACCGACAGAATTTCTTAAAATTGAAAGTACAACGTTCACTGAGATACCGACAGAAAAATTAGCCGAACTAGAATCACAACTACGAGAGCTAGGGTTTGGGTACAGAGCCAAATATATAACTAAGACAGTCAAATCGATGATCGAAAATCCACATAATTTCAAGAAGTTATATACAGGTAACACATGGATTTCAGATGAAGAATGTGTAGAATTCTTACGACAGTTTGATGGTGTTGGTCCAAAGGTTGCAGACTGCGTTGCCTTGATGGGATGCGGACGCCATGATCTTGTGCCAGTGGATACCCATGTCTGGAATATTCTCAAAAACTCATACAAGAAAGAATTTAACATCTGGGTGGATTCACAACCGGAAATTAAGCCTGACGCTAAAACAAGCATCTCCAAATCCAATTTAAAAAAAGCTTTGTCTAAAAGTGCTGTTGATGTCAAGATATACCCATTCGTGAAACAATTTTTTAGGGATTTCTGGGGACTCAAATCCGGCTGGGCACAGGCTGTTGTGTTTGCCGCGGAGGTCAAGTTGGATAACGGAATAAATCATGTAGATGATGTGGGAAAACTTATCGGCAAAGTGGGTAATTTTGGAGTTGGGGATCAAATTATTGAGCCTGTTAAGAAAAAACGTAAAACCAAAGCTAAATAAATCTTATTGTGTATTTTTTATATTGGTGTGGAATTCAATACAAATTAGTAAATTATATATTACTACGTCTGTGGTAAGAATAGAATATATGGAGGGGTGGAAATACACTGTTTAAGAGTAAAGAAAAGACGAAGTTAAAATTTTGAAAACAAATCGAAATGGAACCAGATAAGATTTTAGAATACCTTTATTATAAAACAACATTCTTTGCCAATTTCTTCTTATATTCAGCAATGGAAGAGTCCCATCTGGTTGCAGTCTTGTTTTCAACAACAAAAATGTCTTTTGCAATCTTGTCCAACAATCTGAAATCGTGAGAAACCACAACAACACCACCATTGAACTCATTGATTGCATCAGCCAAGGAGTCAATGGTTGGAATATCCAAACCGTTAGTAGGTTCGTCCAAAAGTAAGATGTTTGGCTTTTCGAGCGCAAGAAGAGCGAAAACGACTCTCGAACGTTGACCTTCAGAAAGGGTTGCCATTTGAGAAGTTTGACCTTCACCGGTTAAACCGAAACGGCCCAATTGACCTCTCCAGTATTGGTAATCTTGTGAAATATGTGAGTATTTTTCTCTAACGAATTCTAGAGGTGACATGGTCAAATCTAACTGATCTGCAGAGTGCTGCGAGTAGACACCAAGCTTGATATGTGTGTGACGGGAAACTCTACCCTTTTGTGTTTGAAGTTCACCGGTCATAATCTTCAACAAGGTGGATTTACCCACACCGTTTGGACCAACCAAGGCGACACGGGAGTCCATATCGACACCGAAGGAAAGGTTGTCGTACAAGTTGTTTTCTGGCTTACCGTCGTAAGCAAAGGAAATGTCGTCGAAGGCCAAGACTGGAGGTGGCAAACGCTCAACTTCTGGGAAACGGAAGTTGAAAACTTTGTCTTGAGCAACGGGTTCAATCAAACCATCTGCTTCCATCTTGTCCAAGATCTTTTGTCTGGACTTTGCCTGTCTGACCAAGTTTGCATATGTACCGGCGGAGGCAATGAACTTCTTGATGTGGACGATTTCTTCCTGTTGCTTGTTGTATTGCTTCATTTGGTTGGTTTCCTGCTCTTCTCTTGTCTTTGCGTAAGCGTCGTAGTTACCACCGTAAAGCAACAACTTCTTCATTCTCATATCGATCATGTTGGAACAGACACCGTTCAAGAAATCCTGGGAGTGGGAGACCAAAATCAAGATTCTGTCGAAGTTCTTCAAGTATTCTTCCAACCAGACACAGGCTTCCAAGTCCAAGTGCGCTGTTGGGTCATCCAACAACAAGAGGGTTGGCTTGACGAATAATGCCTTTGCTAAGGCAACTCTCATTCTCCAACCACCAGACATGTCCTTGGTCTTCTTCTTGATAGTCTTGGAGTTGAAACCCAAACCGGTCAAGATGATGGCGGCTCTAGCTTCGAAAGTGGAAGGGTCCATTTCGTCGATTCTCTCGTACAATGGTTCCAAGAGGAGAGACTCTGGGCCATCCTCAACAATGATGTCCTCGACCTCCTTTTCCATGGCGGCCAAGGCGGCCTCTGCTTCTCTGACAACGTACTCCAAGGCAGAGTATTCTGTTGGCTCTGCTGGTTCGTTTAACAAGTAGATGTCAATGTTTTCTGGGACAGGGTACTCTCTTGCAGCAAGCGCTCTCAGGAACGTAGACTTACCGCACCCGTTCTCACCCAACAACCCGTATCTTCTACCGTAGTTCAATTCGAGAGTGGAGTCTTGAATCAAAACCTTACCGTGGAAAAGTAGGGAGACCGACGAAAGCTTGATATCTCTCGAAGTGACAAGAGATTCTAGCACACCTGTGGTGACTCTGTCGGACAACCCGTCCTTGTCCTGCTGGAGCTTTAATTTGGCGATCGCATCTGCTGCCGAGTCCCCTTCGTCCTGGTTCTCGAGCTTCTCCTTCTCCTTCTTTGTGAGCTTCTTCATCTTGCCGTCTGCCAACTTGGCAGCCTTCTTGGCGTCTCTCTTGGCCTTGGATGCTGAAACCGACATTGCTGGCTAGATACTGTATGTCGATGGCTTTGTAGATCTCCAGAAGGGCGATTGCGTTCCCAGAAAGAGTAAAGAGGAAGGAGCCTCTACATTCCAGTGTGGATCTTCTTGGGTACGTGTGAGGAGCAGGTGGAGGAGCCGAGAGTGAGGTCTGGCATGGGTGGAAAAAAAAAAATTAAAAAAATTAAAGAAAAATTCATGAAAAAAAAAATCTGGGAGAATCTGTAAAAATTTTAAAAAAAACAAAAAATCATAAAAGTCGATCGACGCGCCGATCGACGTAAGACGCGTCGATCGACCTTTTGAGGCCAGCAGGGTTGATGTTTTGGCCTTGCCCTATAAATAGTAGTGGCGCGGGGCAACTTGAGCAAATCGCCGAAACGGGAAGTGTGTCAAAAGAACAAGAGCAAAAATCTTTCAGGAGCCTTGAGACGGGACAACAGGTCCTCGAAAGGCCCGACTTCCGCTTTCGGCCCGATCCTGTGGGGGAGTAAGGCAACTGCAGGCAGAAGTCCAGGAGTTGAAGGATGGGGTGGCTGTGGCCGATGGGACCTCAGGAATTGCCTGCATCGGTGCTTATGTTATATAAAGGAGCGAGCCTGCTGTCAAGACATGATAGGCTCGAAAGGACGGTTGCGAATCACAATATAAAAGTATATAGCACACGACACGACAGATAAGGATGGGGGTGCTGAGATATGTGAAGCACATGCTTTTGCCGCCGAAGAAAAGCGACATCAGACTGAGATGTGCCATGGCGGTGAGGTACTCGGAGGACAATGAGCAGAATAGGTTGTTGTTGGGGGACGAGGTGGACGACGAGTACGTTGCGGACGATGTGGTCGGCACGGACGACGGCAACGGTAACGACAACGGAAACTGCAATGTAGAGAAGACAGAGGCGAAGGCTGCGACAGGCCACAGTTTGCAGGGACTCAGAGCCAAGATCGTGTCATGGTTCCAGCGCCAGGAGGAGGATATACAGCGGGTGGAGGAGCTTGAGGACGACGAGTACTACATCACGTCGCCGTTGGACACGTTCATCGGGTGGGCGGTGGACGTGGCGGGCTCGATCTACGTGCTTTTCATTGTGTTGGCGTTGTTGGCTGCGTGGATTGTGTGGGGCTGCATCAACAAGGGCTCAGACACGTGGCAGATTGTGATGCAGGACGGCCAGTCCATCCAGACGTACGTGTGGAACACGTTCCTCATGAGACAGCAGCTCGACAACGACGAGAAGCTTTTGATTTTGTACGGCCGGTTGAAGAGCCGGTCGTTGACGCACAAACGCTTGCTGCAGAAGATCGTAGACAACAGGGACAGCATCGACCTTGAGTCCTTCATGAAGAAGCAGGGCTCGAGAGAGGGCAACCTCGAGCAGCAGAAGACAATTAACTTCAAAAGCAGGAACCTGTTTGACAAGGTCTCTTACTGGGTCGGAAAAGTGTTGGGCAGCTTGCCTGCCGTGGCTGTGTACTGGGTCGGGATTTTTGTTTGGATTGACTGTGGTGCCCTACCCTTGAATGAGGGCACGGCGGAGAAGCCAGACATGGAAACGTTCTCCAACACCTGGCAGATGTACGTGAACACCGCCACCGCAATAGAGTTGTTAGTGACCACAGTGTTTTTGGAAAACGTCCGGAACAGAACCAACGCGTTCATCTTGAAGCAGACCGAGCAGTTCAACAAAATCGACCAGGACTTGGAGTGCTTGTTGCGGGAAATCAACGGCAACGACCAAACGGAGAATGAACTCGTTGTTGTGCAAAGGTGTCCACGAGACAGGATCCAGAAGGCAATCAGTTTCTATGCACACGTGGTTGGCAATGGTCTAGGGTTGGTCATCTCGATTTGTGTCTTCTCTGCGTGGGTCGGGATCGGCAATGTCATGCACTGGAGTGCAAACTGGTGGTTGGTCATTGGCTCGTACACCGGGTTGGTGGGTTTCATTGACGGGTTTGTATTGCGCGAGATCTTCTTTTCGATCACAAACTACGAGCAGAGCAAGTTCCTCGACTTGTTGGGCGACTCTCAAGAATGGCTTGATATTGTCGGCATCCCGGTCGATTTGGAGAGACCAATTGTGAAGAATAGCTTTGGCAACCGGATCTCGCTTTTTATCAACCGGGTCTGCTCCAACGAGTGGTCGGTGGTCTCTGCGTTTGCCATAGTGCTTGGGTTGGTCATTTTGGCGAGCGCCATGTTGTGGTCTGAGACTGCGCAGTTGATTGCCAACACACCGACCATGATTATCGAGGGCTTCTTCCTCTTGATCCTCGTGCAGGCGCACGACTGGGCGACAGAGGAAAGGAGAATGACGCTTTCCGAGCTCAACAGAAGTAGAGTGTTGCTCTACGACTACATACGCACACATCATGTTTCCTGAGCATTGGCAAAACGTTGGCATAGCATTACTTATTTATTTCTTAGATTATTTATAGTTCAAAATACTAGACTGTTTATAAAGGTTGTGGCTCTTGGTATGAATAAATAGATTCGGGGAGGCGTCCTCCCCCACATCCGGCTCTTGTGAAACGCCTCTGGCTGACGGCTTAGAAGGGCTTAGTCCACTTGAACTCGCCGTACATCTGGCTCATTTCGGTCTGCAGTAGGTCTGCGAGCTTGACTCCGTCCCGTAAACAGACCCACTGCCCAGCATGGTAGTCAAACCGCTTAGGCCCGCTGATGGGCGAGCTCAGCCAAATCTGCTTCGTTGGCGGCTGCTTGTTGATCACATACGTCCCCTCAGAGCAGTTGATCTCCATCACACCAGCCTCTTCGTCAACCTCCGCCTCCATGATCCGCTGCTCCTCGAAGAAGGCGTCTAACTCCTCCAATACCTGCTCAAACGTCGCCTCCGCGTGCGTGTGGTAGTCGTCGATGCTCAGCTTTGCCACGTCCTCCGGCACCGTCGTGCCGTCCGTACTCGAAGTGATCGAGTTGAACCGCACCTGCTTTGTCCAACTCTCGGTCCTTCCAAAAGTGTTACGCACTGACGCTCTCTTGCAGTCTCTAGCTCCTCCTCCCACTGTGATCAGTGTTCTCTTGGCGCCACAGCTTTTATTTGTCGCCCGCATGCACTGCACCGTCCGTTCTGCGCTTTCCTTCAACCAGCGTGCTCTAAACATTGCCTGCCGTGTCTTTGATTGCTTTCTTTGCAGCCGCTTTTTTATCTTCTCTTCTCCTTCGTAGTACGAGTCCCTTCCGCTTCTCCATCACCTTTCTGGTCTTCCTTTCTTCTATTCCGTCCTTCCCCAGTAGAGGGCCTTCTCTTGCGGTCGCGACAAGAAATCGCAACTACTTCCCGAAAAGGCAATTATTCTACTCCACTTTCATGCTGTACCCGCGACAGGGCTTCCCGCCCCGTTTCTGTCTTGTACTTAACTGTGCTCAGCTCTTTTCCAAACTTCTAAGCTGATCGTACGGGCCACTTGTTGAACTCTGACAGGTGCCCATCCGTGACCCATCACACGACCCATCCATGATGTCTACGCGGAGCTCACAGAAACAGAAACCGCCATACGTTGTGCCTGTGCAGAAGGAGTATGTGACCAAGTACGTGCACGACAACCACCCAGACAACCAGCCGGCCAAGGATTCGGTCGATTTCAGCAACTTCTCTGCGGACGAGCTGCGGGAGTACCGCATGCGCTTTCTCAACCCGGCCCACCAGCTCTCGCCAGATGTGCTTACGTTCCAGGGATACCTTCTCGAGAACAACAATCTGGGCCGACGTACCGAGTCCAGCAGGATGAACGAACAGCGCAAGCAGGAAAACAATCTGTACGACTATCGCACGATGGACGACCTCCGCACCAACGTCGAGAACCACTTCAAGGAACAGCTCCCCGTAAAGGAGAGCGAGGTCATCATGGACTTCGTCTACAAGGTCCGAAAGTCGGACGACAAGTTCAGAATACACTTTGACAGGGCCTGAAGCACCCCCGCCGGTTACTTTTACTCTACTCTGTACCTTATATTGTGCTATATACGCCCGAACTCGCAGCCTCTCTTCTTCTCCAGCTTTCGCCGGTTCTCCTCTATCATCTCCCGCTTCTTCTCGTCGAATGTGAGACCGCCAAAGGGACCCTCCTGCTTTTTTCGTCCGCCCTCACGGCCGGCTACACCTGCCCCCGTTGCATTCGCTGTAGACACAGAGTCGCTGCACGAACGCCATCTGTCAGCACCAGTTCCAGCACCCGTACCGCCAGCACCAGTGCCAGAGGTCTCTTCGTGGTCCATCACAAGTGCTCCAGCGAGATATCTCTCCACTGTCTGCTGCACACTTCTCGTCTGCTGCAAGTCCGCCCGGATCTGCGCCGTTGTAAGCCCCGGAGCAACCGCCCGAACGGACTCTATCATGCTCTCTGTGACCGCAACGTTTCTCCGGCCCCTTCCACGACCGCTGCCGTGCTCTGGGCCGCTGTCGCCGTCGTCCAGAAACAGGAAATTCACGATCACTAACACCACTATGGCGCCCAATATTAGCGTCACCGTCTGCGATTCCATTATCTCTGTTGTCTGTTAGTGGTTCTTTGTTCACGGACTTTTGTCTGCTGTTTATACAGCTACACATGGAGGAATCGCTCCTCGGCACACTACTAGTCTACATGTATCGTCCCCTGGCCCATCTTCGCCGTCACCGTCACAGACGCACCCGCTTCGCTCCCTCTTTTTCTCCGCCCTCACCGCCTTTTAGCAGCTGAACAACGTCTGGCTCTCTCTCCCTCTTGACTGCTCTATCGGTGTGAATGGACGCAGGCTCGAGCTTATCTGCCCGGCGGCAAGCTACTGGAACCACGTCAGAGTCGCCAGATGCTGCTGTTGCAGCAGCAACGGCAGTGACCGAAATCGACGGCTCCTGCTCCGTAAGCTGCTGTAGCTCTTCTAGGCCGAATCCACCAACAATCTCTCCGACGATGTCTTCACCAAGGACGACGCAGCTAATGAACCCGTCGTTTGAGCTCACAAACACTGTTCGGCCATCGCTCGACCAAGCCACGTCTGTGATGACTGCATAATGGATGCTCGTGACGACAACCACGCATTTTAAGCGCTGCGTGTCGTAAATTAGGATGCTATCTTGTGTAGCAATAGCAAACAACATTCTGTAAGGGAGGCTGAACACATTGACGTCAGCCCCCTCAGGCTTGTTCGGTTGGCGATTTGAAGATGTCTCAAAAAGTGCATACCGCACGGGACTGAACCGGACAACGATGGCAGGTTTCCGGAGACCAGGGAGATGCACAACAGGACCCTTGTTCAATCCTGCACGCGTATACACGTAAACAGTGTTCTGGATTTCATCCTTCCCATTCTCAGCGTTGGGTTTGTATATTCCACATGTCGTGACGAGTATCGATCCATCGGGGGAAAACGTCAATCGGCGGAAAAAGGATTGTAAAGTTTCGTTATGGTAGAGATAATGTTGCTTGTAGGAGATTGGAGGGATGTTGGATGCAGGAGCAGAAAAGACATCTCCGCTGTTACTGTTACTTCTGCTGTTTTCATTGTTGCTGTTGCTGTTGCTGTTGTTATTAACATAGTTTCCAGTGTTTATGTTAGCACTCTGCGTAGTCAACGTAGGCGACATTGCTGATGAGAGTCCCAAGTGTAAGTGACTTGGAGAAGACGGCATAACAGCAGGTAATGGTAGCGGCGACAAACACCTGTTGGCAACACTATGCGAAGAGCTTGCCGATGAGTTCGAGCAAGTCCTTTTATGGCGTGGAGCTTGTAGAGGTGGCTCCATCATCGTGGAATTCCCAGAAGACTGGCGTCCCATGGCGGTATTTGGATTCAAATTGTTTCCACTAGGAAGGACATTCACAGAGTTGATGATTGGTGTATGGACAACACTGGTAGGTGCACTAGTCATACTACTCACCGGGGTTGACGCCCTCGTATTAGATGCAGTCGTGGCATCCGACAACACATTTGAGGAACTTTTTTCCTGTGAACTTATCACAGCGGAACTCTTCGACAAATTTTCACTTGTCAATTGACTGAACTTTAACGCAGGAACCTCACTCTTAACGCTTTTGTAAAAGGCCGTCGGCCCGACTACCAACTCTCCACTTTCGTTTGTACTCACCTTGTAGACATGCACACTTCGATCGGCACTTTGCGAACAGATATAATCTCCTCGTGGGTCCCACGCAACACCCTGCACGTAGTGACTATGCTCTGCTATTTGCTTGACCATCGATCCAGTGACAACACTGAAGATTCGTATGATGTTGTCCATCAACCCACAGCATATGTATTTGGAGTCAGGGGACCAGCATATGTCGTAGATCTCGCTCATATTGCTTGCAAAACACGCTACCTTCAAAACCCAGCTTTCTTTGATATCATCATCTACATCCTGTCCAAATTCTTGTACCACCGTATCACTCATCTCCCATATCATGATAGTCCCATCATCGGATGCAGTAGCCAGAAGGTCACCGGTACTGTTGAACCGCACGCAGTTTACCGCCTGTGTATGTTTGGTTATACTGCTCAAAATTTCGACTCCGACAACATCGGACCCTTCTTCATTGTAGTTAACCTTCCATATACGCACATTGTTGTCTCCACCGCCTGTTACGAGCCTGGCTGACCTTTCTCCTGGCTTACCGGGCTGCGTTCCAACACTATATATAGCAGCGGCACCTTCGTGCCAATGCAAGGTCAACGTTTTCGCCCTAACGTGCTGTATCCTTGCTTCACCAGGATTGCTCATTTTGTGTACTTTTATTTTGTCTGCAAGATGCTAACAACCCTACACTTACTCCTGGTTGCCAGATCATTAGTGCCTTCAGCAATTATACCTGACTTACCCAAGCTAGCAGGTTCCCTCATTTCTGCTTCGGAGATTTTTCTCGCGTAAAAAGGTGGAGTATCTTTTTCCATGCCTGCTTCCTCTTTGGAGACATGGTACAAATTACAAGACAGCAAAAAAGATAAACTGATTGGAAAAGTAAATTATACACCATATTATAAATGAAATAAATAAGACAATAAACAAAGTAAACAAAGTGATATTGAAATATCACAAAACAAGACAAAATGAAAAACAAAGGAACACAACTCAACAAAACAAAACAAAATATAACAAAACGTAAAAGATGGATAAAAATGTTGAGAGCAAAAACTAATTAATTAAGGTTACAAGTTGAAAAATTTCATGAACTTCCTGCCAGCTTTTGGAGGCCTACCTGTTTTTTGCCTTGCGGACGAACTTTCAGTAACAGGCTGCTGTTTCGCCACTTCAATTGTTTCACCGTTTGGCGCCTGTGCGTAATCTGCTTTAGCATTAAAAACTCCAGGAGAGCTCAATGAATAGTTTTGAGCTTCGGTGTTTGGAAGTTTGCTGCTTTCTGTAGGGTTCACACTATCACGGTTTCCAGCAGAACGATTGTTATTCGTGTACGCAGAGCCGTTGGTAACAGAACTGTTGACAGTGCCAACTTTAATCAGATTCGATGAGCTTCCCTGTGGACCTCTCACAAAGTTGTCATTTGTGATTTTAGCACCAGGGTAAGTAGGCTGAGAAAAATTTTCCTCTTCAATGTTACCCAGAGCCGTTGGTGTGTCATTTACATCTTCTGGAATGGTGGTGATTTCGGCAGGCTGTAGTGGTTGGTCGTTCTGAGACCATGCAGTTTGTGGTTGGGCGCTTCCTTGGTGATCAACCTCTGGACCAATTGAGTCATTTACGATACCTTGAGCAGTTCCAACTTCTCCAGCAGCAGGGTAAACTTGAGCGTTGGAAACGCTTTTATCTTGTTGTGCCTCTGGGACGTTTTGAGAATTTGGAACTGGGCGCTCTGTTTGGACAAGATCGGAATTTGGGTCTTTTAGTTCAAAACCAGCATTTTCCTGACCCGAAGTACTCTTCACCTTTTGTATCTGATTTACACCTTGGACAGGAGCTATGTCAGCATCATGCGAGGATCCACCTAACCCGAAAGAAAAAAATTTATTCCTTTTACCATCGACACTACCCCTTCGGCCCACCGAAGCATTCGATCGATGTGTTTCTTGAGAAACTAATGAAGTTTGCTTCTTGTGGGTATAGTGATCAGGTGTAGACTTCTTTTTTCCAAAACTAAACATTTTCATTCTCAGTTTGTTTGGCGAGCTAGTAGCACTTGAGCTGTTAGGCGATGCATCTACCGCTGTTGTTTTTTCAGTGGCTTCAGTGACTGGTTCATTATTCGGAGCAGGCTGCATCAAGTGCTGAGCTACTGGCTCTTGTACTTTAGGTGCTGAAAGCTGTTGAGGGTTTTGCGCTACACCTTGAGTTGCAGTGTGGGGTTCAGTTGTCGGTGAGAATATGTCTGTTTGGGCAGGTGGTGCATTTGATACCTGACTTGATTCAAACTGCTGAGCTTGATTTGAATCGCGTGTGCCCATTTGTTGATGTTGATACTGCTGCTTTTTGAGCTGCTCCAGCTTATTCTGTTCCAGTCTGACTTGCTCTTGCTGTTGTAAAATATGTAACTCAACATCTGGATTCACGGGCATCATACTTACATCCTTCTCTACCTTTTGCTGTGCCTGCTGCACTAGCCTAGGTTCCGCTGCCGCTTTCCTTTCATCTTCCCATTGCTTCCTTTGCTGTTTTTGCTCGAGTTTGAAAAATTTCTTTAATCTGCTTGCTTCTTGGGGATCCGTTTTCTTGGATTGTCTTGAAGAAGAATTACCGTCCCTCAAAGAATGGACACGAAAGCCTAAACCCGTGGCATTCGATTTATAAGGCAATCCTGGTTGCGAAGCAGAATGCCCCTGCTCAGGAATGTCCAGAACAGCAGAATCACGGTTAGAAATATGTGCTGATTCAGTCCCAGGAGGGCCTTGCATATTCACCATCGTATTCAGTTTGGTATTATCGTCAATGTCGTTGTCAGGATAAACACTGTTCAGACGGTCACCATAAACTTTTTTCTCCGCTGCTTTCAGAGCCAACGCATACATTTCCTCTGGGGTAAGCTCTTTCCTAGTTTCGCTCGGAGACAAAACAGCATTCTTTGACTGAGCTCTAATTCTTTGACCGTTAGCATATCTACCATTTTGGGGATTTGTTTCGGAAATAGGGCTTGCTAAAGATGATGAGCTGTTCTTCAATGCGGATTTGAGTTTCAACTTCTTAGTTTGCCTCTCAGGAGGAGAGGTATACAAATCGTCTTCATTCTGATCAAAACTGTTGAAATTATTCTGGTTGATCACAGGAGAGTTTGACTGGCTTGATACAGCAGATATCTGTTGAGGAAAGTTATCAAAATCATCATTGACATAATCGTTGTGAACGCCATTGAAGTTTGGAATACTGTTCTTAATTGGAGACCTTTTCGATTCATTAAATAGCAAATTTCTATAAGTATGTGATGGCTGGGGTTGAGAACTTGTATTATTCAGCGGGCGTGATTGTTTCTTTGGGATACCGACTTTATCATTGATATTCGTTATAGCTGGAGGATTGGAGACAAGGTCTTCTTGAGCTTCAACAAAATTTTCATCTGATGTAATGGAAGAGGTAGTGGTTCCTGCATTTTCAGCAAAGGCAGGTTTGACAAAAGGCGAGGGACCGTCCATTGTAGGGTTTGCATTTTCCTTTAGCGTGGCTCTTCCCTTGAAAGTTTTATCCTTATGGTTTACCCCTGCAGAAATAGCAGTATCAAGTCCAAGAGGATTCAATACCGGCTCCTCCATGAAATCTTGATCTTCTTCTACATTGGCTTCATCATCGTCATATGTTTCGGTAACTTCTGCAATTTCTGACAATCTCTTTTGTGCCCTCTCTTTGAATGATTCAGACGATGACAATTCTGGAGTGACAACCATCACCTCCTCGTCATCATCAGCCTCCTCGTCATCATATTCGCCAACATTGTCCTCATAAATCTCATCTGAAATAACATCGTTAGCCACATCATTGAAATGCGCACGAGATGATTGTGCTGGTGATAATATTTGTTCTTCATGTAGCATAACATCGTTCTCAGTTGGAAAAATAGTCTTTTTTGAAGGAATACCTTCTGCATCTAAAGACTTCTGAGATATAGGACTTTGCTGAAGACGAGTGCTCTGAGGAGGGTCCAACTTTCTTGTTCTGCCAGATGGAATAGGTGCACCAGTAGATGGCGTATTAGCAGCAGTAATGGCTTGATTTTTTTGAGCACTACGAGAATTTATATTACTGGCATTAACAGGCTTAGAACTTTGCTTTGATACTTTTGTGCTCTTGTTCTTGGCTTTTCTGGCGACCGCTGGTTGGTATTGCTGCTGATTTAACTCATAATCGACCTCATTTTGATAATCATGTGGATAATCATAGTTGTCGCTTTGTAAGTCGTCGACAATTTTCGACTCTCCGAACCTGACTTCTTGTTTAGAGTCGTAATTTTGAAATTCCCTTCCATTCTTACGAACACGCTGTGAAACACCTGGGGCTTTTGGCCTTGTATTCCTCTGAGCCTGGGCACGAGGCTGCTGTCTATCAGGATACCTTTGACTACCATTGAGAGCAACAGCCGCTGCGAGAGCAGCTCCATTTCTGGCGGGATCCTCGTAATAATCCCTTTCATTATAATTTTCTCCATGACCGCCATTTTCGTTGACAATCATATCACTGTAATCTTCGTCATACTGGTTTTGATAGTCATAATGGTCGAAATGTCCATCTGTTTCATGGTAGTTTGCAGTCTCATCATTGTGGCGATAGTCATCCAGAGTGGCGTCATGATCGAAATCTTCCAATTCGGCCAATTCTTCCAATTCAGCATCCTCGTTAATACGATGATCGGAAGGATGAATGACAGTAGTACGGACAATTTTCATATTACCACGTTTCTCAATTGTTGTTGTAGTGATTGACTTTGTACGACCGGAGTAGTCTTGTTCTTTGGTAGTCTTGATGATTTTTGTGTGAGATGGATTTCCGGCGGTGGCCGGAGTCAATGAGTTTGCTCTGGAGCCGGTTCTGGAACCCGCTCTAGAGCCCGACATGGAATTCAATCTTGAACCAGGGTTCTTTTGGTAGGCACGTGTCGACGCTGTCAGAGAGTTTGCCCGTGAGCTGACGGATGGAGGCCTGTTTGGCCTTGAGGACATTGTCATCGACATCGCTCTGGAACCAGACTGCTGGCTGTACACTCCAGAACGCATTGACATGGTACGTGGCTGCTCCGATGGTCTGAACGAACGACTGCTCAATGACATTGCACGGCCAGAAGAATGAGGCTGTTGCTGACGGAGTGAGTACGTAGACTGCAAACCATTGGCACTCATGTTTTCCATGTACCTCCTGTTGGTGGCACTGCTATACGATGTGTTGAGACCTTGATTGTAAGAGACTCCATCATTCTGCAACAAAAATGTTTTAAGGTACGAAATACGAGAAAATAAAGGTTCTGTTAGTAGCTGAAAAAACAAGAAAAGAATTGACAAAATGATAAACAATCCCAAGGCCAAAGAGAAACCTAGAGAGATGAGAAAAATCCTGCTATCTCCAAAAAATATAACATACCCTTCCGGTGGGCCCTTTGGAAAAGAAATCCTTGAAACCCATGCTGCTGAGTGGAGATAGTTGTTCTTTTGACGGTTCCGATTGCTATTGCGGCTATGTTTTCGGACGTTGTTAAAGGGACGACTGTTCCGTCTTTCGCTTAAAGACAAGGGCACAACTATGTTGTTCTCCGAAAATACTATCAAAGAAAACCACGCTGACAACTCCGCAAAACCCGACTAAAACGCAATTCCCTCAAGTTGAATACCGGGCGCAAGCCGGCTGCAGATGACACAGGACCCTGACAGCAGAAAACAACAAGGGGGCAAAAAAGGAACATCTCCATCTTCACGGTGTACGGAGGCAGGCGAGCCTTCAATTTCTTCGCTATTGTTTGGTAAGTAGGTCAAAAGTTTATTGTTTACAATGAATTCGTACAAGCCTATACATTCTATAGAGAATTTGCGGGGTCACATGTCGTCTAGGTCAAGCCCGCTGATGGCAAACGCCAACCCGCTTCTACCCCTGACGGTGCTGCTTACGGAGTTGTACCCGTTGGACAGGGCGCCGTTGACCGGCACTACAGCTGCAGCTGCAGCTGGATGATCGTTTGTATTTGCTACTGCCACGCCGTCAGAGATTCCATTTGTCCCGTTGCTTGAGCCATAGGTGCTGATTGCGGCCAGGGTGCCGCCTGTGCGTGTCTTCACCAACTTCGCCAAGTCGACCTCGTTGGCAGCGTTGCCCTTGAACTCTTTGAGCTGGCGGAGATTTACACGTCCGCTGCGTCCGCTCCTGGCACTCCGGATGCTCCATCCACTCCGCATACTGCGTCCTCCGCCTGGCGCAGCAAAGTTGTAGTTCATATCAGAGTAGTCGCCACCATTGGAAAGCATCTCGTCCTCATTGTAGCTGCTGTCAAAATCAGCAGTGCTGTTCGTCATGTCGGCAGCGTCGCTATAGTCTTCAGTCCGGCCACCGTAGATGCTGCTGTTTAAAGTGCTGTGGGCCGATAACGGCAATGCCTGTGTGTTGTTATGCGAGTGGGTTATTGAACGTGGTAGACTCTTCATGTTTCCATTCATGAAGGAGTCTTGCTTGCCCAATGGCAAAGACAGCACACTGTTGCTGGCCGACATCAAAAGTAGTGTGCTGTGCTGCTTCGGTGGCTGACTCGTCACGGACGGCGGCTGACTGATGCTGACTTTTCTCAACCACGTAGAAACAGATGGGACTTTTTCAAGAGTAACCTGCAATTCTTCTGTGGTCAAAGGACCCCCACTAGGAGCCGATGTCGGGTTGTAGCCAATATATTCGGGCCAGAGCTTTTCCTGCTGCGAGCAGGCAATTTTGGAGTCTGCGAGGGCAGCCAACGGCTGACCATCTTCAATATGAGCTGAAGAAAGTCCTAGGATCAATAAAGACAGCGAGTATTTGAAGTCAGTAGGATCCGTGAGCCAAACAGATGTGAACTTTAGGTAATTCATCAAAAAATTGAGTTTAAATGCGCTGATCATAGTTGATACAGTAATGGATAATTGCGCTTTTATTTCGTCTCTTGGGCTATTCTTTAACAACTTATCCATTGACTCAAAAAAGAGGCAAAGGTTGTTATCAACATTATTAGTAATACAGAGGTCAACGTTTGGAGTTGACAAGGTTTCGACATCCTTTCGGTAGAAATCATTTAAAAGAGACAACCACATCACCTGTACCTGCTGACGAATGTTAGGAAATTTTTCTAATGGGATTACCAAATATAAGTAGTTGAAGATTGAAAGTGGGAATTGCGATTTTTTCAACTTAACTGCAGTCTTTTCACTGACAATTAAAATATCTCGGATGTTGTCAATCAACACCTGAGAGAAAGGCAAAAAGTGATCTTCTGTCAGTTTTCCATTATTGTACTCATTGTAGTAATCGGACAAAATGCTTGTGACCATGTCGTTGATCTGGTTATTATAGTAGATTCTACCAGCCAAGCTTCTAATCATATCCGAATATGAACTTTTCAAAATATGTGCTTCTTTGTTGAGAACCATTGTTTGCTCAAATTGGATTATCTTGTTCAATATATCCATCACTGGCAAACCAACAAACTGGACATCATCAGAGCCTAGCAGGTTTGCCTGCATTTTGAGTAGATACTCCAGAAGCTGAATGTTATTTTTCTTAACGTAGTTGTCAATTTCATAAGAAAAAATAATCATGATTCTATGTCTCAACTCAATGTGGGTTTTCCTAGTGCAAATTTTAACAACTTTGTTTGCCCAATCTAAGTCTTTGTTGTTTTCTATGACGTAGGACAAAACAGTTTTGGTAGCACTATCAAGTTGATTTTTGGAGCTTGTATCGAAGAAAGATTTCAAAGAATCGGATGCCAGTTTATCAATGCTGTCATCGTCATCAGAAACCTCTGGCGTTGAGCGAGAAGACGAAACCTTAATCAAAGAAAGGTCGGTCTTGCTTAATGCCAAAGTGCCCAGAATCAAATATATAGATTTTCCAATCAAATCGTAATTTTCAAATTGACTGAACCAAGGATCCACATAATCGGCAACCACCGAGCATATATTTAACGACATTTTTAGCCAGTCATTCGAGTTAGATCCTGAGGCAAAGCTTAAAAATTTTGCAATGATGCTTAGGAACTTTTTCAATAAATTAACATTAGAGGAAAATACCTGTCTTTGAATAGGTTGCAGTGTATGACAGTACGTGACAAAGACTCTTGTGGCAAGTTGACAAGTTGAAAGATCGCCGAGATCTACTATGTCTTTCATAATGTTCACCACATACGGCGTCATGAAGCCCAAATCTTCTGAGCATTTGGTTATTAGCTCCTGGAGAATGTATAACGTGACCTTCAAGTGTCCCACTCTTTTATGTGATATGTCGGCCGACGTCTTCTTTAACAAAAACTCTCCGACCTTCTCTAATTTTGTACGACGGGAAGAAGCATAGAATACAAGGTAGCTCAACTCTGCTTGATTTGGCTTGGTTTCAGCAGTGCTCAATTTGGGAGACGGATAGCATTGAAGGATTAACTTCTGGTGCTTTGGTCTAAAGACTGAATGCATTTCTTCTTCTGGTCTTCAAACGCAAACCTGGGAAGCAAACTATTCTATTGTTGAAAAGTGATTGAGATCTGGCTACCGCCCTTGGTTTTGTTGAACAACGCGGAGATAGAGGTCAACCCGTCCGAAACCCGATGTCCATCCTTTTTTACCGCCCGACCTCGAATAACATCAGCATGGCCTTCTATTGATACCCCCTCGAGGCGAGCATGATTCTTGCGCTGCGGTTTGCTTTTTGTTTCTTGATTCACTGCACGAGTTGGAGAAAAGAACCGGAGCATGGCATCCTTCTAGCTATATAGAACAATGAGAAAGTAAACGACAGTGCTTTTTTTAAGCCCATATAAACATCAACAATGGTGCCAGTTTACGTGAAAGGAGGGATGTGGACGAATGTGGAAGATGAGATCTTGAAGGCTGCAATTGCCAAGTACGGGTTAAACCAATGGTCTCGGGTCTCTTCACTTTTGACTCGGAAGAATGCCAAACAGTGTAAATTAAGATGGCAAGAATGGCTTGATCCACGTATCAGAAAGGTCGATTGGAGTCCTGAGGAAGACAGAAAGTTGTTGAACCTCGCTAAACTAAGGCCGAACCAATGGAGCTCTATTTCTTTGATGCTCAACAGAACAGCAAATCAATGTATCGAACGATATCAAGAGTTGTTGTCTGATTACACAGGTCAAGAGGATGTTGCAGCGGACGAAAACATTGGTGCAAGCCGTCTTTTGCTAACAGGAAATGTCGAATCATCAGGCGCTAGGAACACAGCAGGCAGTTCTCTAGGTGGCTTGAATTTGAACCCGGAGTCTAAACCCGCAAGGGCCGATTTAGATGAAATGGATGAAGACGAAAAGGAAATGATCAGCGAAGCAAGAGCAAGGTTGACGAATACACAAGGTAAAAAAGCCAAAAGGAAAGCAAGGGAGAAAATTTTGGAAGAAAGCAGACGTGTTGCTGAATTATTGCGTAGGAGAGAGTTAAAACAAGTAGGTATCAACGCTGCTTTAAAAACTAAGAAGCAATTTAAGGAGCAAATGGATTATAATGCTGATATTGCATTCGAAAGAAGGCCCGCAGAGGGCGTCTTTGATACCACAAACGAGTTCAGTTCTAATGTGAGAGACAAAATTTTGTTTGATAAGAACACCCAGGTAAAGGGTACTTTCAACCAAGAAGTTGAAGCTCAGAAAAGAAAGGAAAAGAGGAGAAGAGATCAGAATAAAAAGCTTGCTGACAGGAAACAGGAGGACTTGAAAGAAACATCGCAGAGAACTTGGAAAGGCAGAGACTTAGAAGACGGAGAAGAAGATGATGATAAGAATTTCGCTGATGAGTTTAAGAAAAGAAAGAAGATCAAATTAAGTTTCTCAGGGCAAGACTTAAAGGAGGATCTTGATGATATAATTGGGGAAACAGTTCAGAGTCTTGTAAAGAGTAGTACTGAAAAGTCTATCTTATTCTCTGGGAGAAGAAATCAAGACACTGATTCCAATACCAACGTAAGTGCTAAAGATAATGAGGCTTACAAGTCAATGGATCTTTCTGAGAAAAAAAGAAAGAAAGAGGAAAGAAAGAAAGTTGTAGAGCTTCTTGATTTGCTCCCAGACGCAGAGGATGATTTTGAGCTGGATATGGATGGAATGCTAGATCCTGAAAGTAGCATGAAAAGTAGTAATAATGGGTTTGAATCTGCTTCTGTTGGTGGTAACGAAAAATTTCCAAAAGTAGTTATTGACCGGACTGAACAAAGAAGAGTTGAGAAACAGTATTTCAGAGAATTGAAGGAACAACTGGAAGCTTTTGAGACTCCTCAGGCGGTGAAAAGGGGACTTCCAATCCCAAAAGTTAGAGGCATACCCGATGGTCTCAAAGACGAGCAAGAAAAAGTAATGGTAGAATTGATGCATGCCAAAACCAGTAGTATGAATTCTCATACTAGTATCGATGAAATGAAAGAGACGATTGACATTTGGTCGTCAATTGAAGAAGAAATTGAGAAGGAAACAGAGAAAATGATAAAGACGAAAAAGTATGATCATTTTATGAATGAATCACTGAAAAATGTACCCAACAGGCAAACTTTACTACACTTGATTAAGAAGTATACAGAAAAAAGCAATAAGGTCGAAAATAGAATTGATAATCTATACAAGCAGAAGAAGCTAGAAACAGAAATCGATAAAACATTAAAAGAGATTGCTGATATTAAAGCGGAGGTTCATGATGTGGAGGATGAGTTGTGGGCCTACACACAGTTCCAAGAAATGGAGTCGAGCTCAATAAAGTTAAGGAAAGAGCGCATGCAGAAGGAACTTGACGAAATCAATCAATTAATCGAAGGAAAAAGACGAGGGCTGGTTTCCCGCTGATTACAATCTGTACATATGTATACTAAATGTAAAATTATTCACTGCTTCTATTACCATTATTACTTAACTATTTTTGTCGTAGATAAAGAAGGAGAAAGACGTGTACTAAAAACTCATTCATCATCGTCATCAGCCAAAGCATCAAAGGCATTAAATTTGGAGACTTGTGTGATTGCAATGGCATCCCTTGTGTCTGCAACACTACTCTTACCACTTGAAATCTTGGAAGCGTTAGTCTTGATCTTGATGGTGTGTTGCTTAGGCTTGGAAACTTCTTCGAAGTCATCGTTACCACCTTCGACTTCAGCAATTGCGTCCGCAGCACTGGAACCAATGGCAGAAGACTCCTCCTCTTCGTGCGCCTTCTTCGGAACAAATGAAGTCCATCCGTCTTCGTCAACAATTTCCTTAGGTTGCTTCTTTCTTTGTGGTCTGTGATGGTTGAACGACTTACGACGTGGATGTTGCTCTTCCAGTTGCTTCAATGCCTCAGTGACATCGGCAACTAGTGTAAGAAATGGTGTGAGATCGACACCGTCTGGCAAACAAGCTCCAGCTTCATATAAACGGAGTTCTTCTTCAGTGTATCTTAAAACCATCTGTGTGAAATACTGGCTAACCTGACCGAAATAGAACTGTTAAATTTCCCCTACCCCAGACCTTTCTTCCGATTTCGTCATCCCCAGCTGGTTTATACTTTTTTCATGTTCATTTTCCACTTGCCATTCTCAACACCGAAAAAGTGCGAGCTTGCCGGGTAAGTTTATTTGCAAAGAAAGAATTACGTCAGCAATTGCAACGGTTGTTCCAATTTTTTTTATTTCTCTTGTCTTTTTTCAGATTCGATATGGATATTTTTTTTTTCAGCTAGCTTTTCATGTAGTGTAAGTTGCAAGTTTATTATGAAAAAAGGCGGTTTTGTCATCAGATTGGCCACAGGAAAACATAAAAAATATAATGGCAAAGACAGTTTTGAAGGTTACTCAAAAAATTAGAAAGAAAAAGACTCTTTTACATCCAAACGGAAGAAAAGCTCAGTCGCTAGCAAGGGCCTCACTCCGAGATGATAGAGTTAACCAAAAGAAACTCATGCATTCAATGAGAAAAAGTGAAGAGAATCTCATCGTTGATTTTTTCCAAGAATTCATAAATTCTCCAGCCGAGATTGAGAAAGATAAATACGAACTCGATGATCTGAAAAGCTTAATCGAGACGTTTATCAATAGAGACCGTGACGAACTTGAAACCTTGAAAAGCGAACGGAGAGCAGACAGACCACCTTCCAAAAGGCAGCAATTGCTAGAAAGCAGACTCAAACAAGAGAACCATATGTATGAAACAGGTTGGCAAGTGCCTGATCTACGATCAGCTACAAACGTGAACCTACTTAGACTATGGAAAGGAGGCCATGGAGGACTCACCGCAATCAAGTGTGCTTTAGTAAAAAAAGTAGGCAGCCCAGAGGATGGGAAGGATGTGGAAATGTCGTAAGCGGTAGCGGAAAGTTAACTATTTTTTCTCTTCTTGCACTTTGCTCATATAAAACTGTATACTTTATGGAACGGAATATTTGTTACAGCCCCGTGGATACCCCAATGACACTCAGCATGACACAAACCCCTGCAACACCAATGACTATCCCTCTCTTTATTATATTGTAACGATATTGCGAGTTATCACGCACCATCATAATTTCCCTTTCTTCTGAACTTACAGGGACCCATCCTATTTTTAAATATTTGAGTAAATTTGTTTTGAAGTTTTTAGGGTGCTGTAGCCGGGATAAAATCGTGTACAAGTTCTCTATGTCTCCTTGCCAATAGGTAAAGTTGTCATTTGCTAACGTACCACTTGAGCCATCAGCATAGATTTTCAGGATATCAAATTTTTCAGCATCAAGCTTCAAAAGACCTTGTTTCATCTCTTCTTGAGCCTCAATGGTTTTTTGCAATCCGTATTCATGAATGGGGATCAAAGTTTTCGGCACACAAACCGGTGTGAAAAAGTTATGGTTTTCAATCGTACGTGGCTCTTCCGATAGAAGATTCTTAGACCACTCATAGTTTATTTTTGCCTTGAATAACAGCTCGTTTCGATCTTCACTAACTTGTTTTGCATTTTGTAAAAATTCCTGTAAGCCTTTAACTTCCGAGTCGGGAATGTCGACATGTGAGTTCAGATGCGATATGGTAGGATGCGCTTCAAATGCAGTCATTTGTGGTAAAACATGAATTGCCTTTGTCTGATGGACTTTGTTTATTTTCCTCAAGAGTAAGTTGAATCCCGTGTGTCCATCTATTGAACCTTGCTTCCGATAAGTAGGTACATTTTTCTTCTCATTATTACTTTCCTCAGATATATCATGTATTTCAGCCTCCTTTAACTCTTCCTCAAATCCCCAGCTCTCCTGACCTTCTTGCTTTGAAATTTCAATTCCACTTTCCTTAGCAACATACTCGAGCAATGGCCAATTACGTTTCATCAACAGCGCCAATTTGACTCTGTCAGCTTGCGCAGTGCCTGATTTCTTCACCATTCTGACGTCCCCACCTTTATTCTTACCTGCTTTCGCATATGCAGCCATAATCATCTTTCTTTGGACTAAACTTAGTTGCTTGTTGATAACTTCATTCTTTTTGGACTCTTTTGAATTTTCACCACAATCAAATCCAAAAGTGGCATATTTGTCCATCAATTTTATCACATCATCTTTACTTCCAAATTGTGTATTTTCAAGTTGTGATTCATTTTTCAAGAACTGTTTAAGTTCTCCTACCTGGCTGTTGAATTTTGATTCTAGGATATCATAACCTAGAGGCCTTGGTGTTAACTCCTTGAAACTTTCACCTGAGGAAGATTTATTGCTCATAACTTCCCCAAATGTTTTCTGAGACATACTGTTCAGATTCTGCAGTGCCAACCTCGTACATTTCATTTTGAAAAATATATTGTATCTGGCTTAAAGATACTATCATCGGACTAATCCATTGTCATGTTCTTGTAACAAAAGAACTGCATAACTGTGAGCTTCGGGGTCTAAGACTTGATAGATGTCTCGGATACGGAATCATGCTCGCTCGCAGATACATGATAATTCGGGAATTGTGAGAATCATGAAATTTAGACTTAGTATATAACTTGTTTTGAGACAATAAATACAAATGAATAGGATTATATAAACATAATTTGTTGGAGAAAAGTACATATACATACATATATATATGGATATACATATTGATGAAAGAATAATGTTAATTTTTCAATTCTTTATTTTTTTGATGGTATGAACAAATGGAAGGGGAAAAAAGTAACATAAAAAATGAACTCCATGCAAAATGAATAGAACGTGCAGATAAAAAACAACCAAACATCGACATAAAATTTATGAAGATGAGAGATAAAAAATGGAAGTATGTGACGTAGGTGATGAGGATATGGGAGTGTAGACCAAGACATGAATAAAACAAAACAAACAAAACAGTAGGAAAAACAAAAAGAAAAACAACTGGAAACAAGAAAAAGCACATGAAACAGAAAAATCAGGCACAATGTACAGTATTGTTCATAAGATGGATCAAAATGAACCATGTGATTTATCGATGTGAAGAGGAGAAAGAATGTTTTCATAAGACAGGGTTGTAACGGCTCACTGTGAAGATAAAAAAGAAATGAAAAAAGAAGAATATTACTCCGTTACTCATTCTTTATTCTTTTTACCGAACTTCAGGAAGCCACGCTTCTTTTTCTTCTCCTCTTTCTTTTCCTGACTTGGAACATAAGCAGGAGTAGGAGCAGGTGTTGCTTCTGGAACCGGAACCAAATCAATGTTGCTAGTTTTTGGAGGAGGAACGGCAGCACCGTTAGCACCAGGTAGGCTAGATGAGCTACCATTTGATAATCCATCACTTCCACTACCATTGGCAACCACTCCTGGAGGCGTAAAGGAATTGTCCAAACCAAATTGGGAGGTTGATTGGCTGATGCCGCCGTTAGGTCTCTTGACATTTGCGGCACTTCTCAAATTTGAGTTTGAAGCTTGAGGAGCCATTGAGTGACGTGATGGCATTCCACCGGTATGGCTATAACCTCCAGCCACTGAATTTGTCAGGGCAGCAACACTTTTACGTGAGCTTTTACGTGATGTTGGTTTGAATGGTCTGTTTGGGCCACCCATACCATTCATCGGACCCATGCCATTCATCGGACCCATGCCGTTCATTGGACCCATACCGTTCATTGGACCCATGCCATTCATTGGACCCATACCGCTCATGCCATTCATTCCATTCATTCCACCCATGCCGTTCATGCTATTGAATGAAGAATCATAGTTCTGGTTCATATTCATGTGAGAAGCACGACCGGACATAAATGATACATCATCTCTAGAAGCATATGGGTTCATTTGGGGGTGTCCGCCTTGAGGACCATTATTGTAGTAACCTCTTCCACCACGATTTGGAGGAATTTGCATTGGAGGAGGTTGTTGTTGTTGAGGTGAGTTGAAAATTTGTTGCTGAGGAGGTAAGCCTTGAGGCGGTAGACCATGAGGAAGATTTTGTTGAGGCATGTAGTTTGGAGATGCATTGCCTGGTATGCTATTGGGATTGTTATTTACAGGGAATGGAGGTTGTAAATTATTCGAGGATGGAAAACCATTCGGAGTCTTTGTACCGTTATTGTAATCGCGAGATTGGGGTGGAATGTTTTTATCGGATATGCCACCGTAAGTGATTGCCATATCTGATAATTCTTCCATCTCAGGATCTATTGGAGGATCGGTTGAAGAACGCTGTGGGTTCCTTGGGTAGGAAGGTCCACTTATAGCACCATTGCTATTACCTTTCGGAATAGATTTGTTGAGTGCCATTTCCGAGTTTTTGATGTCTCTTTCACGCAAAGAGTTTTGCATGGCAATCTCATCCTGCTGTAGTCTCAATTGGCGGATATTTTCCGTGTTTTTCCTGAGCCAAAAGATAGAAGTGGATGTCTCTAGGGTGGAGAAATTGTTGGAGTTGTATTGAGACATGACGGCATACAAGAATTCTAGGTATGGGGTTTTAACTTGGTAGTCATCTGCAATCAAGATCGGCTGAAGCAACAATAAATCCAAGTAAAGTTGATTTTGATTGAAAAAATCGTAATACAGTTTTGGTGCTTCTGAGGCGTCCAAACTTAAATCCACTTGAGGGTATAACTGAGATAAACGTTCCAAAAGAGACACTTCGTTGTCGTAACTGTTGAATAGCTTACAGCCCATGGTCTTGATGACGGTGATGATTTCGAAGATTAAGCCTGAGATCAAAGGTTTGGCCAAGATCTGGTTTTGCAAGTCGCTCGGGAAAGGCTTTTCAAAAATGATTGACAAAGGTTCGACGGTTATTTTTGGCAATGCAAACTTCCATTGGTAGGACAGGAACTCCAAGGGGGTATTCAATTTGTAGACATCGATGTTGGAGGATTCGAAAAGATCTGCAATCTTGTTGATCAAGCCTATTTCCTCGGAGGTGTAGCTGCTTTCTCTTCCGCTCTTACCGACGTAGATCAACTCGGACTCTTTCTTGCTCTTGAAGACCAGGAAGTTATCGTTGCCGACCTCTCTGATGTCGAAGTCGGACATGATCGAGATGACCGGGATCTGGTCGTCCAGCTGCAGGGACATTTTCACAAAGGGCTCCAAGTTGACGAAGTTGGTGGACTCGACGATGATGGTAGGCACGTTGTGGTTGGCGAGCTGCACCTTCAACACGGAGCTCAAGGTGGAGCACACGGTGGACAGCTCCTGCAGCGACGTGGCCGAGAGGAAGATGAAGTCCAGGTTTTCCGGGGAGGCGCCGTTGAGCGAGATGTAGTCGTCCACGGAGTTGTAGACGCTGTTGAGGGTGTATCTCTCGTTGCCGAACTGGTTCGACGACCACGAGTACGTGGTGGGCTTGGCGTTCTGGATCGACGCCGGGGTGGACGAGTCCAGGATGGCGGTCGAGGCGACGGTGGCCAGCTTGACCGCCTTCGAGGCGTTCAGCCTCCAGTTGTAGAAGGCGATGTTGGGGTGGCTGCCGATCGATAGAATAGAGTAGGGGCCCATGGCGTGGTGCTTCTTGTGATCTCAGAGGGGAAAGGCAGGTGGGCGGATCCGGGCGGACGGCGAAGCGGGCAGCAGAGGCAAAGCAAGGTCGACGTGTGTGTGTGGAGACGGAAGTGCACAACCCGGCGGGACACACACACCCAGGCAGACACCCAGACACAAATACAGTCAAGCAAGCCAACACAGACGCCAGCTAAACAGGAAACAAGCCCTGGACAGCTGGACAGCAGAGTGTGTGCGTGCGTGCGTGCCCTGCTGTGACACCAGCAAGGGGAAACACAAGGAAACCGCACAGGCGCACACAGCTAGACGCTGGCCCGCAGAGGCGCCCCGCCGACGACACCGCCGGCCCCAGACCCCAGGGCACCGGCCCGACACGACGACAACAACACCCCGACACATCGGCCTTCGGCGAACATCAACAAACACCTCGAGAACGAGGCGAGGCCTGCGAAAAACCGAGGGAAAACGCCGAAAGAGGCTTCGACACGGACGCTAAAACCCGGGCCCTCCGTCCGCTCCGAAAAAAGGCGCTACGGGTCGATCGACCGCTGGGGCGTTTTGGCGTTTTGGCGGCGACGCGACGGCGCGACGGCGCGACGGCGCGAACACGGACGGGGAGGGATGGCTCTGGTGGCAGGGGGAGAGGGAGAGGAGGAAGGGTACACGTCAGAAAGAGCTGAGCCAGCTGGGAGGCGTTGGGGAGAAGAGGGCACGGACAGATGGGAGGGTTGAAGGGAAGGCAGCACAGACAGATAGACAGCAGCAGGATGCCGCAACACGCCAGGAACACGGGCTACAACAACACGCAGAAGTACTTTCTGGTCACAGACACGCTGGTGGCGCTGTTCTGGTTCTTCGTGCTGGCCCGGCTGGCGATCTTGTACCCGTTGACGGGGTCGAAGTTCCTTGCCGGGGGGCTTGCAGACTTCTATCTCGGGGTGCTGGTGGCCACGGAGACGCTGGAGCTTTTCAACTACGTGGCGGTGTTCAGACACATTCCGGGGACGCAGACAGCGTACAACGCGTTGCCAAAGCCGCATCCACGGGTGCTGCTCTCGGTGGCCGGGTCAAGACTCGTGCTGGCGTTTGTCTTCTTCAACTACCCGCGGGTGGCGCGGTCGGAGGCGTTTGCGCTGGTCGTGCTGGTGCAGTCCGTCAAGGAGTTCTTCCGCTGGTTCTACAACCTCCAGAAGGTGCGCCTCTACAGCAACGTCCCGCGGCTGTTCCGCCTCTGCCGGTCGCTCACCTACCTCGTGTGCACGCCCCTCGAGGCCGTCGCCACCGTCTACCTTGTCTTCCAGTCGCTCGTGTTTCCCTCCTACCAGGCCGAACTCGAGCCCTACGACGCGCAGATCAAGACGTTCCTGAAAATCCTGCTTTTCGCATACCTCCCGACCTTCTACCTCATCTACAAGCGGACACTTTCCAAATACTTCTTTGCACAGACCTCACACAGATTCTCCAAGCCGGCAGAAAAGCTCGAGTGAGCCCGAGCCCTGCCGCTTCTCTGCGCCTACCTAGATAGCTCCGTATATACCTCCGACCACCGGAATCGACTCCCGCTTTTTCTTTTTCTTTTTCATGTTCGCACGTGTTTTCCCTGTGTTGACATGTTGACATGTTTACATGTTCACTCGCCTCCGCATCCACACGACATGTCACTTTGCGACGTGTCGCCAAACGCCCTGCCGCCGTCCAGCTCCAGCTGTCTGGGACACCATAGGCAAAAAGAGGAAAGAACTAAGAAAGAAGTTAAAAACCGCTTCGCCGCTCCCCCCCAACAGCCTCAAGTAGCAGAAAACCCATGGTCGAGGCTCATTCAAACAAACTAACCACGCAGATATGAACACACATCGGAGAAAGTCGCTGATACCAAAGCCGTCTTTGCCGAACAGTAGAAAAGACACCTCCAGACTTTCCCCTGCCGCCTCCCCCAGGAAACAGGACTCCCGTCGGGCAAGCATCTCCCCTATATCCTTTTCCAGCATCCCGGTATCTAACTCAACCACAGCTTCCTCCGCGTCTAGTATCAACTCCCGCAAAAGGTCCGGATCTTCATCACTAGAGGAATACCTCTCCACCCTACAGACCCACATAACCGCAGATGTGGAAGCTGAGCGGTCCTATTTATCCGAAATCCTTCTTGAGATAGATTCCCGCCTCTTTCACTACCACCAGCTATGCACGAAACTCAGAGACTTGCAGAAACGGGAAGCGAACCTGAGCAACACCATCTTTGAGTATGAAATAGGAATACCCGTCAAACAGTCTTTACTTGATCAAGAGGTCTTGAAAGTGGAGGACGATCTGGCACGGGTGGAGGAGCGCATAGATTTGGAGAAAACCGCCTATGCAAAGGTAATCGAACACAAGGAACAGAAATTACACAACGTTTTGCAGGAATTGGTAAACGATGCCAAACGAGACGACGCTGAAACTGTCAAACTTCGTTCTGAGAGAATGAAAAAATTAAGTGATGAGAAGGAAGAATTATTGAGAAAGATTGAAGTTGCCAAGGTCAATATGGACTCTGAATTGCAGCAGCTGAGGGAATCTTTCAGCTCAGAGAAAGATCTAAAAATAAAGAATTTTAAAGAAAAAGAGACGTTGATAAATCTTGAATTACAGAAATTGGAAGAGCAGCACGAAAAACTTAAGAAGGAATACTCCACTTTATCATTTAAGCTTGAAACTGATCAATCTACTATCAAGTCTTTGGAAAAAAAAATTCAGTCAAAGAAAATAAAGATAGAAGAGCTGCAGTACCGTCTATCAGATATGAAATCATTGATATCTGAGCTACAACTTGATCTTGACAATGCACTAACTTTATTCTCTAAATTTGAAAGTGGTGAGTACAAAGAAACCAGGGCAAAATGGCTACTGGCAAAAACAAGATTACAGCAGGAAAAACATAAGCGCTTAAAGATTGAAATTCAAATCCGTGAGATATCGGGTATTCCCAATATAGTAATATTGGATACTGACTCCAGTCACGCTTTGAAAAATTCTAGTTTGAACGAATTTTTCAAACCTCTTGGTTACGATTGGAAATCTGAAATGCTAACCGCACTTGAATCATCGTTGGAGGGAGTTTCTTCATGTGTGTACCTTTTTAACGAAGATAAAAGCTCCATTACCAATTTAAGGTCAATAATTGTGCCCCATTTAGAACATGTTTTAAAGGAGCAAGATAGATTTAGTCATTATGACACAAATTTTACAGAGCTGGATACCTTAAACACTATCAGCAACATTCTTGAGGATTCAACTGAATTTCAGATTTCAAAGTTTCCATTAGACGTTAATGCTCTCTATGTTGAAATGACTAATTCAAAAACTTTGAATCTACGTAAAGCCATAATATTTCTGATCACTGCTAGTGTTCCATCGGAGTTAAAATCAGAGAGCGTTCAGCAATTTGGAAAGGCCGTTCAATGCATCACAATCGCCGAAAACATTTCAGCTTCCTGGAGTGAGTCATTACAACTTTTCGCATCTTTGAAGCCACTCCGTCTGCGTGAATCGTACTCTTTTCTAAACAAGTAAAATATATAATAAACAATTAATTTCATTCCTCAAGTTGTGCTCTGTAAACATTTTCTGCAACTTTCACACCCCAATCCCAGTCGGGGTCTTCTTCATAAACAATTGACCCATCCGGCTTGAACCATCTGAATTTTTTGAAATCACTGGTGTCCCAATCACCAATATCCTCTTTGAAATTCAAAAAGTCGAGGAACGGCTTCACAAATTCGGTCATCTTACTTTTCTCACTATCGCTGTAGCCGTTTCTCAAAATGTAAAACCAAATCGACTGGTCATATGCATGGGTAACCTTAACCTCTGGAGGCATGAATTTGTCCAACCACTTGCCACGGTAACCAACACGGTAACGGAAGTACCTTTCAGAAGGGAACCCTCCTTTCATAACATTATTGATAAATCCCCTGGTTGAAGCATAAACTTGGCCATCTCCTGTAATTTTACCAAACATGTCAATAAGTTGCTGCTCAAGTTCTGGGCTGTCAGGATCAATTTTATCTTTAACTTGATAGACATCCATTAAGGTGGGGACAACTTTTCTGGGATAATAGTTTTCAATTTCAATAGGTAGAGTGTCAAGTGAAGTTGGTGGGTTGAACAATGAGTAAAGGTAAAACTCATTATCTGTCTCACCGTGAACAATTCTAAGGTTCTTATCGATTAACAACTTAGAGAACTTTCCTGACTGAATATCTCCTAAAATTGTTGGCGCAATAAAATGACTGTCTGATACTGCTCTGAATGTATGTAGCTCCAGTTTTGGCACAAACTCCTCCAAAAATTCAAAATCAAAAGATCTCAGTTTTTCTAACTTCTCTGGTCCGGTCAAATTGTTCATTCCTAATTTATCAACGACTTCATTGAACTGGTCTTCACACTCGTCAATAGTTTTTGGTTGAGAGAAAACCATATTTGAATAGAATACAACCTGCTTAATGATTTGAGTTTCCTCCGGATGATATAATTCATAAGCAAGCTGGAAAAAGGTAGAGTATGAGCCGGCAGATAGTCCTGAAACAGTTATCTTTTCCGGATCACCACCGAAGTATTTGATGTACTTATAAACCCACTTAATACCTTCACGTTGATCCCAAAAGCCCATGTTTGAGTTTTTAGGGTTTTCTTCCAACAATTCTTTACATGTCAAGAACCCAAAAATATTCAATCTGTAGCCAAGGGTCACTAAAATGTATTTTTCTTGGAAATTTTCATCGTCCATTAATTCAACAACGTTGAACATATCTTTATTAGGAGAGCCGTATTGCAACCATCCACCATGAATATAAATCAGAACGGGCCAGCCAGTTTTCGGTTTATATTTATCTGAAGCTGGAACCCAAACATTCAAATATTGAATGTGCTCGTCGGATTCGCTTTTAGGATACACAATCTGCTTGCTCTCATATACCGGCTGTGGGCATTTGAAGCCAAAGTCCCTGTACTCCCCAGTATAGTCATAATCGTCAGGGATTGGTTCTGGTAGAGTGAAACGTTTTTTCAAAGGCAAAGCATAGGGAATTCTGGCAAACCTGTTAGAAGTGAGCTTGCCATTTGCTGGATTTTTAAGCGTAAAACCGGTCAACGTTCCCTGGTTTGGGATCGTAACCTCGACCTTTGGACTATCCTTTTCAGCAAATATCTCGTTATCCATTTTCGGAATTGGTGTGCGTGAAGCAACTAAGGTTTTGCCAAATGAACACTATACTCGAGGGTAACGAAACGGAAATTTGGGATTAAAGGCGATTTACCCCCATTTATATAGTTCTCCTGCAATTATTCCATATCGTGTCACAATCTAAGCATTTTCACAGATTTGTGGATATTCGGCCGATACCCCCTCTCACCCATTTTGATTGCGCAAAACGGGTAATTTTAAACAATGTCTCATGCACTCTTGATTCGGCAAGGGTATTAGAACGCAGTCGTCAGTCATATTAATTCTTATATCGTAGCCACCGTTTACAGTTTGGATTATGATTATGAACTGTTCGTATTTTTTTTTACAAGATACGGGTTTAGGAGATCGTTTTTATATTAAGAAAAACTGGATCGGAAATTATTCGTAATATAGCTCTGGGCTATCAGCACCTTCAATGCCATTAGCTTTCTAAAAGCTAGATGTTTGTGGAAAGCAGCTATCAATGGTGAACGAATTCCATTTTATTCTCCAAAGAACATAATGTGTCTACGATAGAGCTTACGGCCGCAAAGATTGACGATATATATTACGACCGCATGTGTTTAAGTGCGGGTTCTGGAAATATGCAAATCCGTGTTTGATAACGCTACGGGGATAAGCTAGCCTCGTTTACCAAGCTATTACTGTGACTTATACTTTAAAAAGCAACCAAGAATCTTAAGGCAATAGATGCAGGATGGAATAGACGGCTTGAGACAACGTCATGCGAAAGAATCTGTTTCCAACGATGCACCTGACTTGATAACGCTCTCGAAGTCAGAGTATGACAGACTTACAGCATTGGAAGCTTCAGCTAAACGCTATGACTATATCAAAAAAGGATTAGTGTGGCTTATTGTGGGGGTTTGTTTTATTGTGTTTTTATTGTCTTTAGTCACAGTGATGCAAGATTCTACTGGCAGAGATGCCAAACAAAATGTTGATCCTATCAAATACTACGGAAGTGAATTATTGCACTTGAAACAAGGGGCTTTGGCTTCTCAGGATAAAACCAATGAGTCTCCCGTATCATTCCGAAAAAATCGACGACCAGGAAGGTTGTACCATCGTGGTGGAAACTACGGACGAAAAGAGTGAAACTCAAACTTATGCTTGTTTATAATATTAATATTAGTTTTGTCTGAATGTGTAAATATATAAATCTAACTTACATATCGAGCTAATCTAGTTTGGCAAATATGCTAGAGTAACCGTGGGCAATTAACCAGTTACCGATCTTGTCACCGAAAAATTGTCTAACAGTTGTTGGATTGTATTCTGAAAGTTTCTTTGCAAACAAGCAAAGGTCGAAAGCAGCGCTTTCAGGAACAATACTATCGTACTTATAGTCTGGGTGTTCAGAAATAAGCTTCCTGAAATATGTAGCTGTAGTAGGGGTGGCTCCGCTGGCTCTGCCACTGATCAGTTCTAGATACATGTCTAATTTTTCTAAGTCATCCGGATTTGCATCATGCCCAAACTCTACTGCAACAAAGTCTTTTACGATAGGAATCAACCCTTTGAACTTTCTTTTCTCTGAACCATTGAAAATCTCATCCAACGTGAGCTCTTGGACATATGCGTCTCCTGAATCTTCGATATTGGTTCTGACGTAGAACTTTTCTCGATTGATTGCGTCTCTGTGGTGTGCCCTTTTCATGTTATCTTCGACCAAAGATATATTCAAGTAGTTATTGAAGCGGTAGTGAATATATGCCCGACTCAATAAAACCGAAAAGACTGAGTATGCTGCATTTTCGAAATCTGTAAGTGAAATTTCCATAGGTCTCAATTCTATTCTCCAACCAGGTTTGTTTGAGTTTGGTACTGAGTCTTGAGATGGAACTTTGAATCTCAAAGTTTGCCAATTTGTCGATTGTATGTTTTCGAAGTGATCCATTTCAGTTTCGTTATCTTGCTCTATTCTTTCTGAGAACAACACAAGCGGATCACGAATAAACAAATGACCAAAATGACGAGATAGTTCTTCATCTAAACCCGATTCCAATAACTTGTCGTAAACTTTCTTGTTAATTGGAGCATTTAGGTCGTTATATGATGATTTGTAAAATTCAGTACCACCCAAATACTGGTCAATAGAATCATACCTAGATTTTGGAATTCTCAGCATTGATTTTTGAACCTCAACATCAGTTTGACCTCCATACAATGGGTGGTTCTCCAATGGAGCTTCATTTCTCTCGAATGGGGTTCTGTCGTCTACAGCTCCCGAAATGACGTTCCATCTAACATCTTGATCCGCCAAGTGACCTCTAAAGATTGGTGCCGCAGCAGTAACGGCTAACATTAGTGGAGCAATGTTTACCAAAGAATCGAACAAGTATCTAGCCTCACTCAGATTTTTTGCTTGCATTGTGACCTGCAAGCAAGACGAACCCATTCCAAACCCCATAGAATCCATATAGATATGGCCTGGCTTTGCAGCCGGATTGACAGCCGATAAATGTGGTTCATTATCCGAATAAGGGAAAAGCTCACGTTTTGGAATGGAAGGGTCAGCAGCGTCCAAAGAACGAGTATTCTTGTCTTTGTAGAGAGGGATGTTGATTGCCACTTTCTGTCCTCGACGACGACGGATATTGGCTGTCAAGGTTGGAAACCTCACGTGCTTGTTAATGATTTCATCTGGTAAAAAGAGTGATTTAGATGCACAGCCTTTGGGAAGCGTCGATGGAGAACAAAAGTCGTCCACTCCCATCAGCGGGAACGCTGTCAAGGTCAGTGGGTAAACATTTTCGGATTGAATTTCCTTGATAGCCAAAAAACGTCTTCTATGCATGTTATTTTCGACCTTGAAATAATCGCCCAAAGAAGTACCGTCGTATGGATTGAGCGGAGTTGCTTCAAGCATGAACCGACCGTACTCTGGATGGAACAGGACGTCGTTGTCCAACGCAGCCTGATAGTTTTTCCCGTCTTCGGAAAGGTTTGTCAATACGTAGTCGTGATCGATTGAGAGCTTCAACGATCTGGAAGCCTCGTCCAACGAGATCATCATGTACTCGATCTCGTCTCCCCAGTAGAACTTATCGTTCTCCCGGCCTTGAGAGATCTTGTACGAGTTCAGCAGTTGGATCACACCATTTGATCTGACGTGATCTGCATATTTCTTGGAGTCATTCCAGTGGAGAGGCGTACCTAAGGAAAGTAGACCCATGTCTTGCTTGTGGGATGGGTCGTGACAGGAAAGGAGAGAAAAATGGAAGGTAGTGGAGAGAAAAAGGAAGAGAAAATCCGCTGCTCAGTGATCGGCGATCAGTAGCCAGTAGCCAGTATCCGCCAATTGATAAGAAAACGTTGGATGCAGGGTCTGTAAGCCAACCAAACAGCAACGAAAGTGTGGCTAGTGGACCAAAAAGTACCCGTGGAGCAGAAGGAGCACAAATGGAGATTGTGGATATAACGTACCACACGTATGGATGTCGGTGGAATTAAAGACGGGTGGGGATCGGGGCCAGGACCAACACTGTGGTGCAGCTCGTAATTCCGTGAAACCGGTGCTAAGACGCCGAAGCTGATAGGATGGGGGGTGAAGGGGTGCAGCTGAGTGGGAAACAGATGGAGGTAAGTTTCACACCAGATCTAGGTAGCTGCTGGCTGGAGAGAGATGATAACACAGAGCAGAGCTGTTCCTGCTGGTCCGGCCTCTCTGATTTCCCTGCCGTCCAAGGACGTCCTCTGTCCCTCGGGTTTACACACCTTAAAAGAGGAAATCGCAGACGAGAGCAGGCCCCTTCCCTATTGTCTGCTTGTTTCCTGGGCGGATTTCTCCCGTTTTGGTCGCCAAATGTCTCTCTGCTTTACGAGAAGGCTACATATACTAGTGTACATCTCTGCAGAGATGCCTTTGGGCAAGATTCGGCATTCTAGACGTCCCAGAGCCCCCCAAACCCGTCCGTTCCTGCTCTTGTGCTGACAAATGGCTTTTCATTGCGCAACCGCACGTGACTGGACCTTCTTTAGATTTTTTCTTATTTTAACATTTTTTCCCAATTTTTTTCTGCAACATGTTTTTTACAAAAGTAAGTAGAAGACGGAGAGGAAGTAGGCAAAGTACAAGTCTTTTTACAAAGCACTGTTGTCCAGCATATGACATCCACTTGCACTGATATGACAACTGCTGCCACCGGTGCGTTTGACCTGGTTATACCTGGCGACAATATCTTACTTGGCACTGCTGCTGATGTGACAGAACTTGCCCTAGGCCCCAACGTCTCCCTTCTTGACGACACGACTGTTCAGCCCACAACCGCAGGATTGTTCGTCACGTCATCAGGCTCCACCATATCGAAAAAGGAACCCTCCAATCTCTGCTATGTTGACTCTGCTCGTGGTAGGTACATTCCGCAGGTAGGGGATCTCGTGTTGGGTACTGTTGTGGGCCAGTTTGGCGAGTACTACCGTGTAACGCTAAACGAGTACTCGCCGGACGTCATCCTCAACATCTACGCCTTCCCGAACGCATCGAAGAAGAACAGACCCCGTTTACAGGTACGAGAGCTGATCTACGCGAGAGTGGCGGCAACCGAGAAGTCCGTTGACGCAGAGTTGAGCTGCATAGACCCAACCACGGGGAAGGACGGCGGCTTTGGCGTGCTAAATGGCGGCTACTGTTTCAACGTTTCTGGTGCGTATGCACGCTTTCTCCTCTTTTCGCCGGACGCTCCGGTGCTAAAGAAGATGGTTGAGAAGCTGCAGTTTGAAATCGCAATTGGTGTTAACGGCAAAGTGTGGATCAACTCCGAAAGCCCCCGGTCAACGATGCTTTGCGTTTACATCATATCAGAGAGCCAGAAGTGGAAGCAAAGCGAGATTTCGGCCAACATCGACAAGCTGGTGAAGAAGTTCAAATCACTGTGATTCTTGTTCCTTCGTTTTGCCATGACTATACATTAACGATAACCCACATTATCTTTGCAACTTTTCTATAGACTAAAAGCACATACGTAATACCAATTTGGTTTTCTTTCTACTTCCCAGTGTTTTGACTGTGCAAACCTCCAAGCGTGAATTTCGACGGTTTTTTATTCAACAGACGGAAACTGTAGTAATGGTCCGAATCTGACGTCTCGTTGACGATTCGACTAACATCTTCCTCGCTCAAATCTCCTATTCGGTACTTCTTTGTTTTGTCCACACTATGCTCACGGAGCTTCACGTTTTCACTGAATTTGGGAATGTCGACTCCCTGTTCTCGGGTGTCAACAAAGTCTTGTTGCATCATCCTTGTTTGCTTTACATAAGTGTCCAAATCCCTTAAATCAATCAGTGGGTCAGCTAAAGAGTTGTATTCCTTCATTAACATATCAATTTTGTTTTGCTTTTGAGTTTTTTTATCCTGACTTTCAAGACTAAAATCATTATCAGAGTCAGTTTCTTCCTCTGAAATTGAACTTCGCCTCATGCCACTCACATATTCATTCATATCAAGCACTGGGATCTCAGCACTCATACTTACAGACTTGCTGTAAAGCTCAACCGTTTCCTCATCAACATCTGGAGTGACGAGCACATAATTCTTCGTTATACCTTGTAAAAGATTAGTCATGTTTACCTTCGACTCTAAATATTTCGTGGAATCAGTATCAGTATCATTGCTTGAAATACTCAAACTTTCTTGACTGTCGTAGTCCAAGTCATTATGCATGTTCTTCCTACTCCAATCGCCACCTTTGCTTTCTACTTGCATGGCATCATAATTCTCATCCAGGTTACTGATAAAATTTTCATCTTCAAAGTTTATCCTTATTACAGGAAGTGCTGATTCCTCATTTTCGGTGATTTTCTCTAAAACATCACTTGTTTCATCAAAGTATTTGTTGAATATATTCGAGGAAATTTCTGCTTTTTGTAATTGCAATAAACTAAACATCAATTCTTTGTACTGTTGTTTGAGGCTACTACTTTCTTTCTCGTTTTCAACAATAGGGTGCATCAAGTCGACAAAATCATGGTAAACAGAATTTTCTTCAGTGCTTTCATCCTCAGTTATTACGTCTTCGTTACCATGCGCTGAATAGATAAACTTGAGTTCACGGTGTGGTTTTCTTGACTTAAATGGAGAAAAGTAATGTTCCTCTTCATTCTCTGGGTCAAATGGCATTTGTGTAGAGTTACCGCGTAGTCTTTCACCAAAGCTATTGAATCTCACTCTCGTGGAATCAGAAGTGCTTCCTTCTTTCTTGTTGAAAAGCTGCAATAAATTGAACTGCTTTTTCTTGTCTTCGCCATTCTTATTTTGTCCGGCCTTTTTTTTCATGGTTTTCTGTTCCAGGTTTGCAGAAAACTGTCTTGTTGAATTCATTTTGAATTCAAAAAGCTCATTTAAAGACACAAAGTTTCGTGATCCATATTTAATGTTCCAGTAATTCTCGAAGCACCCCACATAAGGATCAATTTTGACAACAAGCAACCCCCTTTCCTGTAATTCCATAATATACTTATTTTGTATAGTTGTTTCCCATAAAGATTTGAGACTTTCTTTTCGGTTAACGAGATAAGAGTCGTTATACCAGTGAGTGTACGAGTTGCTTCCATTCAATTCAGAAATGTTTTTTCGATTGTGCAAGTAATAGTCAGTATTCAATTCCCACAACATTGGTTTATCCGAAGCAAAAACGTAGTTCCCCAAAAACAAATTGATTGCTTCTTGTCTTTGAGCATCAACAAATGAGTTACTATAAAACCTCTTGACTGACTCAATAATATCCCTAGAGTGTGAGGACCATTGATTGATTTTTCTATACGTTTGCAAGGTATTAACTAAGTGTGAACCACCGTATTGCAAAGCAATTGTATCACCATGATCATGGAACATTTCTGTCAAAATATTTGTGACGTCACTATCATATTCCAAATATTTTTCTTCAATAATGCCCAAAGCATGAAGCTGATGACCAAGTGCTCTTTTGCCGATAACAAACTGTGCCGTATTAGTTCGATCCAAACAATCAACACAATTAGTTCTACAAACGCCTTCCTGAAGCTTAGTGTCTGAAATTGTTTTCCCATTGTGAAAAAATCCAGTCTTCGTCAAAGTTTCTTCAGAATACTTTTCCAACCATTTGATAACATCTTGAGTTCTGGATTTAGCTGCCCTCGACATATCCCAGGAAACATAATCAAGTTTCTTCTCTTTAGGTAAAAACTGATTGAGATATTCCACACAGTTATTAAATGCGTCCAGCAATTTGGTTTCACGAGGTGTTTTCTCTCTTTGCTTGATCAAGTTTAGGACTTGGATGGGAGTTCCATACCTTTCAAACAAATTATTAAAGTGTAAAGCAGCTTTGGTATAGAACGGATCAATGACGTTCATTTCGATGGGTGGTTTTGTCATTCGAATATTTGGAGCAGTTTCTTGAGACCAGGATAACGGTATAGATCCTCTATGTTGCACAAACGAGGTATATCGTGAATTGTTGTAGAATCCAGCAGTTGGATCGTGAAAAGAGGATGTAAGCATGTCACAAACGATCTGCTCAGTCTCTACCTCATTGGCAACATCACCATCATCATTCACACCACGCTTGAAGAATCGTGCTCCTGCAAACCTGTGTGATCTTCTGGCAATCAGAGTTATATAAACCTGAATCTGAAAAACTGACATTTTAACCTGATCTATGAAACCATGAATTATCGGCTGAAACCAATCGTACACCTTATCAAAGCACTGAAAGACGGGTTCTAATAATGCACAATTCCACATAAACCTTTCATTGAACTCAAACACCATTGATAGTTCTGTTTTGCCATTCATTCTTAAAGATTGCCTTTTATTCCTGATCATATTAGTTTGTAAAGAGTTCGTCAAATCATAGCTGTAACTGAAATAAAATGTCTTGTTAAGATCAATGTTCAGAAAAGTTTGCACTAATCTGGCTTCAGTGGATTTTTTCTCTGGTACCTTCAGGTTGTTGGTTACGGGAATCAACTCTGTTTCATCAATATGGTAGATCTCATGCGAACCAAGAACCGCCACTTCTTTACGCCTAGTAACAACCAAAAGATAATAATGCTTAGTAAATTTGATAAACCCCAATAGTCCCACAGCAGTTAGTTTCTTTGTTAGTCCTCCCTCACTTGAATCTTCTATACCGTTTAGTACCTCCATAATCTCATTCCTTGTGAAATAAACGTTATCTTCCATAATGGTCAAAGTGTTTGGATTTGTTAAGTCTATTTCCAGTATTCGAAATACAGATTCTCTAGAATTACTGCCCACAATATACATTCTCTGGTTGGTCACATATATTGTGTATTTGGTCAAGATAAACTTCCTTGGCCTTGGCACGATCTGAGTCGATTCACCAGCTTCATTGTTTTGTTCGTGGGGTATTCCATCGGAGACGGTGAACTCATCGTCAGCAATAGGTGAATTGGTCCTTGATGAGCTCGGCAGCTCCATCTTGGCTAGCTATCGTTTAATTGCAGGCTTTTCAAAATTGATCGGAGTACTAGCACCAATCATGTCATTCATTCTAACTGGCGTTGAGATAAGTTCGCAGTCATAATCGAGAGTTTTAGATAGGATCGCTGCGAGAAATGATAATATCGGGCTTTTGCGTAGTTGCTGCAACTACTGAAGGCGTGACTTATCCAACCGAACACATGTATATGATGATTATTACAGCGTATACTAGGGTGTTGTGGCCATAATATTGGAGATTACATTAATGATCTTGGTCCCGGTATGGAATATGCAGAACAGTTACAAGTAGGTATTTGGAAAGTAAGAGCGGTTACTAGCTACTACACAGACACGATTGAGAGTAATTCCAAAAGTGACAAAGGTAGGATAAATAATAAGGATAATGTGTGATATTGAGCAGATGACAATCCACGTCTCAAAATGAATCCCTGCAAGTGCTGTAGCTTTGAACGTTCTACCTCATCCTGCAACAGCCTGCTTCTACATTATTGAGCGAAAAGGGTAAGTGAAAAATTTTGGTTCATGAATTTTATATTTGTCCTCCGGATACTCGAGAGGAAAAAACCTTTGAGTCTGCAATCAAAAAGAAATCGTTAGTCCCAGATCAAGATGGACATATACTCTTCTGTTGTGCAGAAACAGTTAGGAAAAAATAGCAAGCCTGACAAGGAGAAAAAAAATGAAAAACAAGGTAAAAGTAGGAATAAGAAAGTTGTTCACGACTTATTTGTCCAAGGGACAAATGACTCCTCTATAGTTTCAAAGAGATCAGTGGAAATATTATACAATGATGTAGAGGCTTCAAATTCCAAACCGTTTTTTCACCATTTTGTTAAAAAATCACCACGGAGAACGCCAGTCATTAATCGTGGATACTGGATAAGAATGAAATCAATCAGAATGGCTATCGAGAAAATTATTGAGCAGCAACCACCAGAGCAACGGATCAACATAATCAACTTAGGTTGTGGCTATGATCCACTACCATTTCAGCTACTTGATGAGGAGAAATTCCAACACCGAAATTTATATTGCATAGACGTTGATTTCCCTGAACTTATTGATTATAAGTCTCAAATGATACGTATGGCTCCCGAACTTACAACGTTGATAGGACCACAACTCTGTGATTCCGAAAGCAAAATTGCTCCTGGTGTTGTGATCAGAACAACAAATTATGCAACTATGGGTTGTGACCTGACGAACCGAAAGTTGTATTGTGAACAGTTGGATTCATTTAAGGCCAACAGTCCATCAACAACCAATATTTTTATTGCCGAGGTTTCGCTAGCATATATGACTCCAGAAACTGCTAATCCTATAATTGAAACCTCATCTACCTTTTCAAATTCCCATTTCCTCATTCTCGAACAATTGCTTCCTGCCGGTGAAAACCACCCATTTGGTAAACGAATGATACATCATTTCAACAAGATGGAAGCCCCTTTACAATGTGTTCATACATACCCAACTATAGCTGATCAGATTAACAGATTTCGCAAATTGGGTTATAACCATGTTAATGCCAAAGATTTACTGGCATGTTGGGATTTGGTTCCTAATGATATCAAATTGAAAGTCAAAAATGTGGAAGCATTTGATGAGTGGGAGGAATTTATATTTTTTGGTCATCACTACATCAATTTACATGCCACCAATCAACCTAACGTGACTGTTTATGCAGAGAAAAATTGTGAGTTATATCCACAAATGAAAAGTGCTGCCACCGAATACACAGTGCAATATCAGAACGAACTCCCTGTTAATGCTCAACGTAAGTTCCACTCTTGTTTGGGCTTTCCAAATGCATCATTTCTCACATGTGGAATACAGCAATCACGATTATCTGACACTATTCAGCTAAAACTATCGACTGATAATGATGCTGTTATACAGGTACCAACCGACTTCAAAGCTCGGGTTGGTGCGACTAGCATTGATACCAGGTCAGGTTCTTACCTCGTTGGAGGCCGGCGAATTCCAGGGGCTGGGATGGATGAAGTTTGGAAATTACATCGCGTTAAAGCTAACCATTACACGTGGGAACTCAAAAGCCCTCTTTTGAGTGGAAGAGTGAAACACACTGCGGCTTGTATCAATGAAGAAGACATATTGATTTTCGGGGGTTCTGATGGTGAAACTTTTGAGTATTATTCTAATGAAAGCAACATTTGGTTCAAGCTTGATTATTCTTCTGATTCTATCTTCCTTAAAGGTCTAGAGAGCTCTAAATTGGTTGTGTTAGATACCACCAATGAAATATATCTTTTGGGAGGAATGATATATGATCCAGCTGGTGGCTTCGACTTCAGTTCTACAGTTTATCAAGTTGAGTTAGATCTGGAATCTAAGAAGGTTTTCTTGACCGAAATTGTCAAACACAAAAGCCTTGCAAGATATGGATTCAATGTTGTCACTACTGGATCCAAGATATTAGTGATAGGTGGAGTGGGGAAAACTTTGTACTGCCAAAATGACACGATTGTGGAAGTTGATATCGATACCAAGAAGGTAGCTAGTGTCAGAATAAATGAAAGTTTATGGAGAAAAAGCCCAGTCTTTGTTGGAAGTGACGTTATATCAAGAAAAAGTTTGAACCAGAGCTGGATTATTGGTGGTGGTGTGGTCTGCTACGGGTTTGGTTCTGTTTGGGGTGGAATTGTCAGCATCAACTTTGGCGAACAACCTAGTGAGCGGATAGAATTTCAGTAGTAACAAGTTCTGCTATTTATTGTATTAAAAGTATTAGTGAGTTGAATCCTTTCACGGATATGATATATATAAGAAATTATACAAAGGATTAATGATAGAGAACTAAATGCCAAGTAACGAAAGATTAGAAGAATCAAAAATTACAAAACCGTTTTTCCGGTGCAAATTCGAGACTTTCTTTGTTTTACCCACCCAATGAAAGAAAAATGTAAACAGTTAGAATAGAAAATGGAAAATGTAGTAAATCAAGGATGACAGAATGTTTGGTAGTAGAGGAATGAATAAAAAGACATTAAGTAGTGGAAAAAGCGATCGTATTCATTCTATGAACATCGATACTGATGATAAATTAATGGGCTAATCAGTTGTCATTGCCGTCAAAGTCCAGAACACAACCCTTGGATGCGTCGGAGACTAGCTTGTTGTACTTGTAAAGAGTACCTCTCTTATATTTCAATTCTGGTTTCTTCCATTCCTTCTTTCTGGCTTCCAACTCTTCAGAAGAAACGGAGACGTCAATGATGTTGTTGTCAGCGTCAATGACGATTTCATCACCGTCTTGGACCAAAGCGATTGGACCACCTTCGAATGCTTCAGGAACAATGTGACCGATCAAAAAACCATGGGAACCACCAGAAAATCTACCATCAGTTAATAGGGCGCAATCCTTACCGAGACCGTAACCCATCAAGGCGGAGGAAGGCTTCAACATTTCAGGCATACCTGGACCACCCTTTGGACCCTGGTATCTGATGACAACAACAGTTTTTTCGCCCTTCTTGATGTCACCATTTTCGAGTGCCTTAATAAAGTCAGCTTCTTCATCGTAACATTTTGCCTTACCGGTGAATCTGGTACCTTCTTTACCCGTGATTTTGGCAACAGAGCCTTCTGGAGCAAGAGAACCCTTCAAAATTTGTAAGTGTCCTGATTTCTTGATAGGGTTGGAAAGAGGTCTCATTATGTCCTGTCCCTCTGGGAAGCCTGGCAATTCATCAAGGTTATCCTTCATTGTCTTACCGGTGACGGTCATGGTGCTACCATCGAGGAAACCCTCTTTTAGCAAGAATTTCATGACAGCTGGAGTACCACCGACCCTAGGCAAGTCTGCCATAACGTACTTACCAGAAGGCTTGAAGTCACCCAACAAAGGAGTGTCGTCAGAAATCTTTTGAAAATCATCGATGGTCAACTTGATGTTGGCGGTGTGTGCGATGGCAATCAAGTGGAGGACTGCGTTGGTGGAACCACCAACAGCAATGATGTATCTGATTGCGTTTTCAAACGCGGTTCTGGTGAGGATGTCTCTTGGTCTGATGTCCTTCTCAATCAGGTTCTTGATGGCGAAACCCACAGTAGCACATTCATTTTTCTTAGCCTCTGAGGTGGCTGGAGCGGAGGAGGAATATGGCAGAGACATACCCAAGACTTCGGACGCGGAGGCCATGGTGTTGGCGGTGTACATACCACCGCAGGCTCCCGGGCCTGGACATGCGTGCTTGATGATGTCTTCTCTCTGCGTTTCGTCGATCTCGTGGGACAAGTACTGGCCGTAGGATTGGAAGGCAGACACGACGTCCAACTTGTCAGGAACACCACCACACGTACCCGAGCCTGGCAAGATAGTACCACCGTATACCATGATGGACGGTCTGTTGTGTCTAGCAAAGGCCATCAGCACGCCGGGCATGTTCTTGTCACACCCTGGGATACCAATGTTGGCGTCGTAGTGCTGGCCCAGAACAATCGTTTCGAACGAGTCAGCAATGATCTCACGCGATTGCAAGGAGTACCGCATACCACTGGTTCCCATCGACATCCCGTCGGAGATACCAATCGTGTTGAACTGCATGCCCTTGAGGCCGGCCTTCTCGACAGACTCAGAACACATGTTGTTCAAGTCCATCAAGTGCATGTTGCAGGGGTTCCCACTCCACCAGCATGAGCCGACACCCACCTGGCCCTTTGTGAAGTCACCCTCCTTGAACCCGGTTGCATAGAGCATTGCCTGGGACGCCCCGTTGGACTTAGGCTCCGTGATGACGGCCGAATACTTGTTGAATTTTGTCGCCTGCTTGGCGGCGGTCGTAGAAAACGCCCGTGCCTGTCTGTTTCTGAGAATTGCGCTCATTGTGTGTGTGTCCTAGTCGTGCAATATTGACTTACGCCTTCTTTATACTGCTTAGCCTCAGATGCACCGACAGACTAAGAAGAAAGAGCGTGCAATGTTCAGCCAGGCGGATCAGTCATCTCCATCCCGTTTCCATCTCCACTGCTCGAGAGGGTGAAAAAAAAAATGGCAGCGACACCGGCACAGGCCGCCGGCACCGGCACGCCACTGGCCAACCAGAGCTGGTGTTTTCGTCATGGGGTGTAGGATAAGGCAAGAGCTGTATTATATAAAGTTGAAGATGGGGGAATAACGATGAGGAGTAGTAAGAAGGTAAAATAGAAAGAGCTGCACGGAAGACCCGTGGATGTACAAGAGTAGGATTATGGTGTGCTGTCTGTCTGTGATATAAAGGTGGGCATTGGTGGCCGGTAGACGGTGTTCAGTTCTCGATGCTCTTGTCGAGGACCCTGCTGCTTTTGTCCTCAAGAGAAAAAGCGTAGGTCATACTGCTGGCCAGTACACACTCGCAAACCTTCTCTGTTCTTGGAGCGACGCCGCCCTCGAGATCGTACTCGCCAAACATGTACTTGCCGTGGGAGTAGACGCCCATGGCGTAGTTGAGGACGTTTTTCAGAACCACAAGCTCGATCTTGGCGTCGGACTCGCCGACAATGAGACCCATGTAGTCGTTATAGTAAGGGATGGTGCCATCGCTTTCCTGCACGCCTGTGGCGGCGACGTCCCAGAAGGAGATGCCGTGGGCGGAGATGATGGACGGCTCGCCGGAGGGGGAGCACTCTCTTGCCGGCGCCAAGCCGAACTCGAGCGGCCCCGTCATAAGTTCCAAGCGGAAAACACCGTCCTCCTTGATGAGGAGGGTCAGTGTCGGTCTCTGGATGTCGCCGCAACGGCCAGCCTTGATTAGGAACTTCGGAAACCCGACCCACATCTGAAGCCGTTTTTGATAGTCTCCGTCGTTCAATGTCTGGATTATCTGTCTTGGGACCGGGGCAAAGGACGTGCCGCCACGGAGGTTGGCAAGACTTTCCCCCGCATGCTTGGAGAAGCCCATGTTGTCCTGCACCTTGGAGCACTTCCCGGTGTCCAAAGAGCACTTGAAGATGACCAACGGATAGAGTGTGTAGGCAAAATACATGCTGCCCTTGGATGTCTTTGAGTCGCCGATCTTGAGGCCGTCAAAGAAGGGGATCCAGTTTTTGTCGGACTTGAGGGTCTTGAGTGTGTTGCTACCGAAGTTCTTGAACTTCACAACCGGGTGCAGAAGGTTTGGCCCCTGGGGTGGTCTGAAGGGAAAGACGGAGAACATGTTCGTCTTATCGCCGGAAAGCATGTTGAAGATGATAACCGGCTCGGAGTGGTACTCGCCGTCCTTGTAGAGCACGCGTGGGCTCTCGGGACCAAGGGTGCCCTTGCCGGGCTTGACGTCAATGGGGATACTCAAGATCGAGGGGAACCGGAACGATATTCTGTCCAAGTGGCGGTCCTCCTTGCTCCTGGAGTACTCTCTCAAAACGTCGTCGACCTCTGACTCGGAGAGCTCCGAATAGCGGACTCTGCGGCCTTTGACCTCCTTCCACTCGGTGTCAAACAACTGGAGCCGAATGAACGACGCCAGCGGCTCCGCCTTTCCGTGCGGCGCATAGAGAACCGTCGACGCCACCAGGTGCAGCTGCTCGTCTGGAAGCCACACGGAAGAGCCCGATTTCTTGTACCAGTGGGACATGTCGGACACCAGCATCCCCTCGTCGTCGGCGGGGTGAACCGCTTTGAGTACCTCGGCGTAGTGGGAATTCAGGAGCCATCTGCGGATCTCAACCATGTCGTCCTCAAGCGGAATCGGCTCTGTATACTCGATGATCCGCTCCTTGCTGGCCGGCTTGTACGCAATCGCGTCGCAGGTCAAGTCGCTGTAGTAGTCGGTCGCTTTGTCTGTGTCGAGGTTGCCGACAAACGCATCGAGCGACTCCAACGGCGTGAAGTCTCTTTTCGTGACCACGTCCGACAGCACGCTAATCTTCTCGGCCATTATCTCCTGCTGGCCGTCCTCCAGCGGCTTCATGTTCATCTTGTTGAGCGCCTTGTTCAGGTTTGCCCGGTTGATCACCGTCGGGAAGTCCAAGCTGTCTGCGTCCGGATTGAATTCCGCCTTGAGCGGGCCCGAGTCCGGGTTGTACAACGCCTCCGAGTCTGGGTTCAAGATCGAATCGATATAGTCGTTCTTCTGCTTCACACTCAGGTTGTCTGACAACCGCTCGATCTGCTGCACCGGCCACAGCACGTACACCGTCGTCAGCACGGCTAGTAGCAACACGTATCGGTGTATCTTGCGAAACCTCGTCGGTTTGAGTATCGCAGGCACTATAAGCATGATCTTGGTGGTTTCTGGGGTACAACTTGAGCCTTGATGCTGCTACCCTACCTGATTTTGCTCCCCCAGACCGCTGGCTGCACAAGACCGTCCACTAGTGTCTTTCTCTCTCTTTCTTTATGCTCGTCTACAACAACAACACGCTCTCTCGCTGTCCCAAAGAGAGAAAAAATAACAGTGCGAATCGACCTGCCCTGTCTCCGGGCAGGCGTGCCTTCTCCCGGGGCCTGTTTATGTCGGTGGACGGGAGCAGACCAGAGCAGCAGCGGGGATACTCTAGGGTTAGCAGGAAAACAAGACGGTAGGACAGCGTGTAGCAGTAGCCGGCGTGTAGAGTATCGCAGGACAGTAGCAGACAAGCGAGAAGCAGAGAGACAATGGCAGGGGACGCAGACTCGGCTAGCACGTCGTTGCTAGAGATGCGGCAGAACACGACACTTCCCATCAACGAACACATCGCAGGGTCACCGTACTCGAACTTGGACGACCTGGCGGACAGCCACGGCGGCAGTAGGCATCCGGCAACGATATCGGACCCGCTGGCGGTCGGGCGGCCTCCCCGTGTTCGAAATAACGGGTTGATTGCGTGGTACGGCCACCACGAGGACGACGTGGAAGCAGCAGCGGCAGTAGCAGTAGACGAGAACGAAGATAAGGAGAACGGAGAGGCTGCAGGCAGCAGCAGAACCAGACACCGGAGTAGCAGCAGGGGTCACCACGGCAGCGACCACAGGAGTGCTCCGTTGGCGGTGAACAACAATGGGAGCAATTATCTCCCGGACCTTTTTGGCGGCACGGGGAGACAGCTGCACTTGAAGGAGCTGTTTGTGGAGAACGCCCAGCGGTTGAAGGACACAATTGTAGATCTTGCCAACACACAGAGACTCTCCCGTACCGTGCGGCACAACCGCCAACGGGCTGCCGCCGAGGAAGAAGACGACCAGGACGACCACGGCCTGCGAAGAAAGAGCAGACAGCCTCTTCCACATCGCAACCAGACAACAGCAGCGCAGGACCCTCTCAACAGCCACATTCCACACGCCCACTTCAGGTCCTATCCGAGGACCACGTCGCCCAACTCGTACTTCCGATATCACCCCTACAACACCCCCCACTTCACGGCGGCCACCCAGAACATCATGGCAGACGCAATCAGTCCCAGCGTCGTTGGTGCCACTAACGTCCGGTTCGTCACCACCACGGAGAGGGACGTCCGAGACCGGCAGGTTACAGATGCACTCAACATCATCTCCCAGTCCATGGAACCCCCAGTCCACAATGTCGACAGATACAAGGACTGGCTTCTAGAAAAGCTACGCATCGACACCCTGGACGAACAGCACCAGACGGCGATTTACAGAGTCTCCAACTTTATGATGGGATCTCCTTTGATGATTTTCAGGGCCTTCTGGCACTACGTCGTCATGCAGATTCATCTCGTCTACAACTTGGGACTCTTGTACGCCACGTTCTACTCTACCCCGCCCTTGATGGCCTTTGTCATTGGCTTGACATTGTTCTGGATGAAGGTCGTCTACGAGTTGTACCGGGACATCATGCATAGGGACGACCCTCTCTACTCCTCCAACGTCCCGAAGGAAATGTCCATCGCAGCTGCTATCAGTGCTTCGATGGGCTTCGTTCTCAACATGAAGGCACAGGAGGGCGACCTTACGGACGCTTGGTGGAGAGGCGAAGACTGAGTAGTTCACTGAACAGCATAGCGTCCTCACCGGTATTGCTAAGCATTTACATCGTTCTATTTATGTATGCATCCATATATACCTCCAATGTGAAAAGTTATTGTTTTAGTTAGACTCATTATTTTTTTATCGTGTCCTTCTCTATGCGGAAGAGCGCCATGTTGTGGGTAGATAGACAGAACCTAACAACAACACGGACAACATTCTACTTCTCCCTTACTGCACAATTCAAATTCTCTCCATCCAGCAACTACAATATGGAGTCGGCGAAAAGACTTGGAAAGGCGCCAGCTAGTGCTAGCGGGACACCGAAGAAGCAGAAAATGCAGGCGGACTCTGAAGTTGAAGACCAAGATCCAGCTCCGAAAAGATTGAGTTTGTTCGATGTGATCGAGAAAGAAGATCGCATCATTAAAAAAAGGGCTAACAAGAACGACACAGATACGGATGTGCAGGAAGCTGAAGCTGATGAGGACGAAGACGTGGATGCTGACGTAGGCACAGAGAAAGACATAATGTTTGCTACTAGTGGTAGTAGTGAAGAGGGAAGATATATATCCAAGTTTGTCGAAAAAGATCATGCTTCTGACAGTGGCATGGATAGAACGGAAAAGACCAACGCAGGCACAAACTCCGTTAACACCTCTTCATTGGCTAGCGCCTGGTATGATGAAGGAACAGAATTGCCTGACGGCGTCGGAGACGTCTTCCATTTCAAACATTCCTCTCAGCCTAAGCTTCCGACTACTAAAACAATTTCCAGTATGTTTCAGAAGAAACAGCTGAAGAAATTGACAGAACTACTCAACGACGTGAAGTCCCAGTACCCAGCTGGTTTTGATGAGTATAAGCAAGCAGCCAAATTGCGAGAACAAAAATCTCAGAAACTAATATCTTTCTTGCTGGAGGAAAATAAGAGATTAGAATCTAAGGTGGTGACACTGAAAGATAAAGTAGCAGTGACAAAAAAGGAATACAAAGACTTATCCAGAGAATCCGCCCGTGAGCTCAGTCGCTGGAAGAGCATTGCGCATGGTGCAAAAGAACGTGAAGACGAGTTGGAGAGCGAAATACTGACGTTTAAGTCTAAACTGGTGAAACACGATGGAAGTGCTAAAGAGGTTGAGTCTCATGAGACCAAGCTCAATTTCTTGGAGCTACTGACAGGCGTTCATTGCGTCGACATGAAGGACGAAAAAAGTGTTTTAAATTTCACAATCCAGCAAACAGGGAAGGTGGGTTCTCTTTACTACCGCCTTATAATCGACAAATCCTCACCTCAGGACGAGTCTCAAGACGTCATTTACAAACCGCTCTGGGAGGAGCCACACGGATATGGTGCAGGGTGGAAGCAGAACCTTGCCCGAGTAAAGGAGGTTTTGCCGGAGTACCTCCATAGTGAGCTCTCGTTCCCATTGAACACTCTGCTGATGTTCTACAACAAGATCAGTGTCAGTTTGAACTAGTGGAGCTTCAAATGCAGAAACTATTATGATTAATCTAATGTGTACAGCTTCTCTATAGAATCTATTTATATCACCAAGTTGAACGAACCATCTTCGTTTTGGGTCACTTTGACGTTTTTCAAGAATTCGGTCTTGTCCGCAAACTTCTTGTCATCCTTTTTGGCCGACTTGAAAATTTTGTACAGGGTCGTTGCCTTCGAATCGACATACTTAGAAATGTTTGAAGAAGAAGACAGGCTTTCTTTCTTTGGCACTTCAGCCTTCTTTGGCTTCTCTGAATCCTTCTTGATCTCCTTCTTAGCCTCTACAGCATGTTGCTGTTGCTTTGTAGCTTGGTTCTGTTGTGGCAGCTTTTGTTGCTTCTGTTGCTGCTGTTGGTTCTTTCCCTTTTTCCCCTTATACAGCGCCTTCTCATATTTCTCAGCCTCACTGATACAGCTTGTGTGTTTCTGGTGGTCATTCCCGTAGAAAGTAGTTGAGCAATCGATACAAGTGAAATATGCTCCATGACAAGAACGCTGATGTTGCTGAAGCTTCTTCTTTAACACGGTATCGTTACAGACTTCACAAGAAAACGAAACCATCCTGTATCAATAGCTATACTAAAATTGATTGTTTATTTGGCCTCCGAGTATTACTTTATCGGCTATAGATGAGATAGAGAGTGTATTGAAAAGTTCAAATGAATAGAACGGAGGAAAAAAAGAGAGAACTGAAAAAAAACTTATGCAAAATCAGGCGGTGCAGATAAGTAGAAACTCACCTTCTCTCGCCGAATGTATGTATGTACAAGAAATGGATGGAACTGGGGCCACAAGCGCAGCAGCCACTCCAGCTACCACTTGTTTTCACTCTCCCCTGGTAGTCGTTCCACTCGCTTTGGCTCCCAGTCTTGGTGCTCCTCAAGAATGCCCTGCAGTTTGTAGTACTCATCATTGATATCCACTTTTCTTCTATTGTTGATCATATTTAAAGCCTCATCCTCTGACATCTCCTTCACCTTCTCGTCTCTCCTCTCATAACGTAGCGCAGCAAAGTTTGTCAAAAGAACAGATCCCAACGCAATGGAAAGCATCATTGGCATTCCAAAATATAAGAATGAGTTTTTCTTTACAAGTTTTTGGTACTTCCCAACAAATGAATTTTCGTAGCTCGCCTTTTCCTTGGAGCCCATAAAGGATCTGCTGCCAAACCCCATACTGATGAGTTTATATACCGAGTGTGGCGTGTGCGTTTCGTTCCACAAGGTATTGCCCGTACAACAGGAAGAGTTTCTCCTGATGTCTACATCACCCTTATTTACCAAGTCACTTTCTTTCAGAAATTATTGTCCGCGAGCCACTCGCGGGAGTCTCGTTCAGGTCGAATACAATTCATTAGGTTATACTACATAAACGTACTATCTAATCTATACCACCCTGAGCACTCTGTCAAACAAGGTTTCTACACTTATACCTTCAAGGTGGTCGAGTATGCCATCAAAAGCATTGCCCTGTAGACCCTGTCTATCGTTAAATTCTTCTGTGCCGTCTAACTGGAGATTTACCCTGTCCTTAGCTGCTGTAGCAGCACGGTTAACAATTCTGGCATTATCTAGCAAGCTGGACACGATCCAGTTGTCAGTCTGTTTGTTCTCAGACTCCTTGGTGAGCGATTTTCTGGCAGAGGACTTGCCGAAGCCAAGCTCACCAAAGTTGGAGTTCATATCTGCCAAAATCCACTCTTGCCATGTTTCAGACCATTCTGCACCGAGAATAGCAGCGTCGTGTAGGTGACACCACTTGCATGTTATAGTCGACTTCTTGTCAGAAACATTCCATAACGTTATTTTTGAAAAAACTTTTTTCTCCTCGGTAAAATACTTGCCGATAATGAGAAGCTCGTCTGTGGTATCGTTTTCCAAATCTGTGGAATCTCCAACACTGATCTCGGACTTCTTCCGTGGTGTGACCTTGATTAGCGAACCGCCAAACCCAGAGTTATTTCCACCCCCAAGAATCAGACCAAAAACTGTGGTATTTTTTAATATGTCAATTACAGTCAAATGACTGCGTGTCTCAACAATCAATAGCTTTCCGTTTGATGTAAAGTTTACCGAAATAATATGGCTGTCTTGAAGATTCAAATCAATACACCGTGTTTTGGAATGGATCGGAAGTCCGGGGGAGCCCGCCTTCTTCTCGCCTTCTTCTGGTTCGCCAATTGATGCATGACTATGGAATCTCGAGGCAGAGATAGCAGGAGAAATCGTATGTATGGCTTCAAAACTGTTGACATCTAATAACACAACTTTCCCCTCTCTACCAACGGCGATCATACTACTGTCCGGGGACCATGCGCAAGTGGTGCCTTCCTTGTTGGCAATATTCACCAATGGTTTGTTTTTCTTGATTTCTGTGTCAGAGTTGTTCATTGCATTTTCGGATCCACTTGAGTAAAATTTTCTTAGAGACCAAATACCTTGCGAGTTTGGTCTCCACAATCTGACGTTACCACGGGAGTCTGCAGTCAAGACAGCTTCACCACCAAAGTAGCTCTCAGGAGCTGGTGCGATGTTGGTGATTGGGTAATCGCCATGCGGACGTAACATCTTGGTCTGTAGAGTCCATGAATCAGTACTTCCGGAAAACTTCCAAAATCTCAGAGTTTCCCAATGCTCAATACTGTCATCAGTCAAATCTTCGGCCTCACCTCTGATTTCTGCGTCACATGTCACTAGCCAATCTTTGTCATTTGTTTTAGAGCAAAAGATAAATTCGGAGCCTATGACCATTGGATCCTGAATTTTGTTTTCAGCCCCAACTTTACCATATTGTTGGATGGCTGGTGCCACTGCGATATTGTCAACCTGTAAATTATGTAAAGAGTCGAAAACTTGCAGATGTCTTCCTGATGGGAGATATAAATGATTACTCTTTGGGTGGATTCTGAAGTCGAGTCTATATGGGTGTTTGAAACGGGTGGATTGTTTGCTTTTCTCGAAGGAATGCAAATCCTTGAGAAGATTTTTCTTGAGGTAATTATCCTTGTTCATTCCTGAGAAGAGATGAGGGGTGCTGATGTCCAACTTCGATAGTAGATCTGTGGTACCCAGAATCAAGTACTGGATATCGCCGTCGATGACATTGAGAGATAAGCCAATGAGAGAAGGAACACTGGAATTGAAGAAGATGTTTTCGATTATACCGTTGAGACGTGGCAAGAACTGCTGCTTTTCGTTCAAAATGTTCCAAAACACCAAGACCTTTTCTGCACCACCTGAAAGAAGATAGGTTGAGTCCGGGTTGAAGGTAAGGGTCTTTGGTGCGCCGATGTGCCATTTCAAAATTCTTTGGGGAGGGGTTTGCGAGGACAACTCGAAGAGAAGCACTATGGCGCCACTGGCTGTGCCAAAGGCAAGAAGCGGGTTGGCTTGGTCGTTCGAGATGGCAAGGTTCACGGGGGTGTACTTGTTGTTTGAGTAGTTTACACTGTAGTATGCGAGTTTGGAGTCGTTGTCGTCGTCAAAGGTCAACACCTTGAACGCCGAGCTCTTCTTCTTCATGGCAAAAGCCATGTTCTTGCGGTTTGGCGAGAGGGCGTAGAAGGCCACATTGTCGATGTTCTTGATGACCTTCGACACGGCTGAGGTGTTCAGATCATACGACACAATTGAGTAGCTGTGTTTTTGGTTCTTCACCAAGAGGTTGGGCAGTGTCTCGTTGTTCGAGTTGAAATTGATTATTCTCAGAAACTCCGTCGCCTGCGCAGGGAGCTCCAGACAGATGCTCGAGACGACCGGGTTTTTCACGTTGTCGTACCAGTTGAGGATGGTCAGGTGGAAGCCTTCCTCCGAGCGGCCTGAGAGGATGTACACGAGGTTCGGGTTCACCGGTGACAGGAACGTGTCAACGATGTCGTCAAACACAAGAGGCTCCAATGAGTGAAACGACCTGATGGCGAGTCTCGACGTCACCGAGTAGACTGTGATGTGGCTGTTGAAGAAGGAGATGGAGTAGTGTCCGTCGTTGGAGATCCTGTTCAAGTGCGCACGGACTTGTCCTCCGGCGGCAAACGAAAGCGAGTAGGTGTCTTTCTTCATCGGACCGGCGCTGTTCTCTGAATTCGACTGTTCTTGTTTGGCTTCTCCTCTGGTTCCGCCTTTGGTTTCGCCGTCTTCTTCTTCTTCACTTCCTTCTCCTGTATTCCTTCTATCTGGTGGAAAAAAAAGATCTGGAAAAGACAAAAAATTTTTTTTCTCCCTCGGCTGACGTAAGCAAGTCTCTCTTGACTCCAGATGGAGAGAAGGGCCTGAGAAAAATTTTCAGAAGAGAGGGACACACTATGTGGGTGTGTGTACCGGTCTGTTAACTGTTGGTGCTGGAAGAGAGGGGAGGAGAGACACGGAAGGAGCAGCAGAGCCCGGCATTGACACACATACACACATACACACACAATGATCATTCCAGTGAGATGTTTCTCGTGCGGCAAGGTTGTCGGCGACAAGTGGGAGACGTATCTCTCGTACCTTGAGGACGACAACATGACGGAGGGTGACGCCCTCGACAGACTCAAGTTGAAGAGATACTGCTGCAGAAGAATGGTGCTCACGCACGTTGACTTGATTGAAAAGTTTCTCAAGTACAACCCATTGGAGAAGAAGGAGATTGTCGACGACGAGCGGGCGTACTGAGCGTGCCGCCGGGGCCAGATGCTGCGGGGAGGCGGGCCCCCTTATAGATTGCTCCACCCCCACTGTACACTACACACCCGTTATATACTTTTGTTTTCTCTTTAGAGCCTTAGCTGTATAAACCAAGACGCTGATTCACAAGATGTAGTCTGCCGTGGCGGAGCCGTGGCCGATACGCCGCCATTCATGTTTTTGCAGCGAGGCCGCCTCTCAGGCTGCAGAAAGAAGGAGGAGCTGTTCTGCGCTGGGCACGAAGAGAAGTCGGGCTGAGGGCGGATACACTGTGTAGCAGACAGACATAGACATACGCAGATGGCAGACATGGACGAGGTGTACGAACAGTTCGGCTCGTACGACTTCCAGGCGAGCCCGGCATACAAAAACACGCTTGAGCAGGTGTACAACCAGTACCTCATCGTGATGTCCGATAAGGACCTCGAGGTCAAGCAGGACCTCAGCAACGGCGTGTTCAACCCGAGCCGCATCCCGCAGGCGGACAGAGAGCAGTTGCAGCTCCAGACAAAGATCTTTGTATTCTGCTCAGAGACAGAGAACATTCTCGAGCTGCAGGACTACCAGTTCTGGCTTGCCGACAAGCAGAGAGCACTTGGAGTGCCTCAGGGCGATGCCGGCGCCAGTGCCGGCGATGACCTCGACGTCGATGTCGATAGCCAGATGGTGGACAGCCAGCATGATGTATTGGCCGTCGAGCCGACCGAGGAGGAATACACGTCAAATTACCAGGAGATAGTCGACATGATCGTCAACAACAAGCCTATTCCAGGGATCAAACAGATCCCGAAGACGGTGCTGGACCCGACCTCGGCTTCCGAGAGTGTGTTGCAGCAGCGGAGGAAACCGTGGGAAACTGAGTCTGAAACCGCAACCTCAGCAGTAGCGGCGGAAGCAGAAGTTGGGGCTGAGGCTACAGCGCCTGCCCCTACTGACGACAAAGCTTCTCAGGACGAAGCAATGTCGTAATTACTGTGTCACAATGGCCCCATCCACCAAACCTATATAGCACCTGGTTCACGAAATGTAGATCGATACAACTTCGTTTTGAGAATACTTATGGGATCCGCGTCTGCGGTTTTGTAGGAAAAACGAGACAAACATGTTTGGCGTAGACATACTCCCGCAAGCTGTATCTCTGTTTTTCCGCCCATACGGTGTGACCTATCCACTGCCTGTCTTACCTGTTGTATACCGCCATGCCAATGAAGGAGAAACAGAACATTAGTCGACTGAAGAGGTCCGTAAGAGAGCTGTTCTCTGAGGGGTCTGCCAGAAGTGGACATGATAATGTGAAAAAGCACGAGCCGACTGCAGACACGTTCAACGCGTTGTTCACCAAAGAGACCTTCGTGATCTCTGAGGAGGACCTTAGGATGATCAATGGCGACTTGCAGAAGCAGATGGTGATAGACGAGTTTAGAGAGCTGGTCTCCGATGATGTCTACCCGGAGGAGAAAGTTGCTGGTGAATACGACGACGACAGTGACTACGGCGGTGACCACAACGAAAAAGACTCTGCCTTTGCCAACAAAGTGAGCGTCATCAGCGAAGATGAGGATGAGGACGAGCAGCACGAGAACTACGGACTTGACGAAAGTGATACAGGGTTTTCTGATTTTGAGAAGCAGGAGTACGAGAGATACATCGACAACCCGGATAAACATAACCAAGTTTTACCCGACTTTTTTGGTGATTCGAGAACAAAGTCAAAGCCGGGCCAAGGCCACAGTATTTTTGACGACACGGGTCTTGACTCCGATACCGAGTTGGACAACACGCATTTCCTTTACGATCCTCCTCTGAAATACAAGGAGAAATTTTTGATGTACATGCTCAAATCATCTCCTCTTCTAATTGTGGGCTTGCTTCTACTTGCTGTGTCGAGCTTTGTGACGAAAGACTCTTTGGAAAACCTCAAAACTCTCAATCCTTTCGCATCCGGCTTCAATCCGAGCCCCTTTTTGAGCCACAAGATTTATCTACTAGAAGAAGATGTGAAATCCTTGAGGAGGTTAGAGGGTTTGGGAGAAAAAGTGAGTTGCATTGAAAATGAGTTCAAAATCCTCGAGGATCACATCAGCAAACTCGAATTTTCAATCTCTTCCAAAGATATGATTGATACCAGCAATGATGTTGTGAGCCCCTTGTTTGAAAAATTGAACGAATTGGAGCGCAAAGTCGATGCTCTTTCGAAAGACGTGACCCGGGATATTGCGGATAAAAAGTTTCTAAAAGAGATGAAGGGCCAAATTGTCAGATACTCTGGTGATCATGTTGGGCACGCCAATCAAGCAAAGGATACCAAATTGCACAAAGTTTCTTCCAAGTTTTTCAATATCGCTAACAAATGCCATGTGTCGTTACAGCTTACTTCTTACCCTCCTTTGTCCCAATACAAAAGAGAAAAACGTCGCAAAACTATCCAATCAAGAATCATTCATGGATTTCCAGATTTCATGAAAAGGATGCTAAATCCAGCAACCTCTCAAGCCGGTAATTCCGTTGTCAAGACCTTGGCCGATATTAAACTACTATCTCCATCAAATAGTCCAAGAAACGTCCTCTTAGAACATCCCTCGCTTTTTTGGCAAAGTGTCGCCTCCGCAGTGCCAATTTACTTGACCGTCCAGGCTCCAGAACCAATAAAGATCCATGAGTTGGGAGTTTATCACTCCAGACAGCCTCCAAACATGAACCACGTGGATGATGCAGCTAAAGCTGATGTTCGTAAACGTTGGTTCAACACAGCACCAAAAAACGTTGAGTACCTGGTTCGCCCCATAGCCACCGAACAAACGGCTATGAAAGAGGCTATGGGTGCCTTTTACAATCAAGACCTCAAGTTTAATATTTCCAAAAAGGTTAAGGCAGATGGCCTAGCTGGATGGGTACGTGTGGGTGAACTCAAATACGACATAAATTCGAATCGTGCATATCAGCCGCTCATTTGGAATGATGAGGTCAAACTAGAGATAAGGAAATGGAATGTTCTCGACTTTATGGTAGTTATCCATAGTAACTGGGGAGATGAAGTTGTGGTTTTGGATACAATACGCATATTTCAGTTAGAAGATACCAAGTCATTTGATTACGACAAGTCAAGAGTTAATCCAGACGGCTATGGTGATGAAAGCTTTGCTGAGGATGAGGTGATATATCTTGGAGAAGAAAAGCCTCTGGTTTGAAAAACTCTTTTCTGTACAATAGTCTCAACTATGTATTTTATTCTGTATTATAATTTGGGAAGATGCAATACAGTGTCTACAGATCGTCTCTGTCTACTCTTTAACGAGTGCATCATATTGAAACCTCTAATGATCAATCGCTTGTATGCTGAAACGCTTTAGAGTTGCATGATATACGAGTTAATATGAAGTTAATTTTCAGAAAGTGTGTGCAATTACGTCAGCGCGGAAGGTGGGATGAGACTGAGATCTCCGTGGGGAGAGAACTGGAGATATCTGGGAGGTAGTCTATATGACATGAATGGTGCCAGTTTTGGGAGATATGATTGTCTTCTTTTCACAATTGAGTGAAACCGAGAAATCAGATCACTGCAAGACATTAAAATTGGTACAGACATGGCTGTGACTCCTATTATTACGTCCTTGTTGGACACAGATCTTTATAAGATTACTATGCAGGCTGCCATTCATAAGCACTATCCCAAAGTTCCATGTGAATTTCTACTAACGAATAGAACTCCAAACAAGAAACTCAACAGGAAAGCATATGACTGGCTTTGTCAACAAATCAAAAGTCTTGAAAGTTTGAGGTTCACTAATGAGGAGATTGCATATTTGAAGACGAAAATCGGATATCTTGGCGACGATCATTTCGAATGGTTGAGAACAGTGAGCTTGAATCCGGATAAGGAAATCAAAATTGTCCCAGAGATTAGCGGAGATGAGTACAACTTAACCATTACGGCATGTGGAGACTGGGAGGTGGTGACTTTGTATGAGATCCCGATTCTTTCGCTGTTGAGCGAATGCTACTTCAGGTTTATTGATAAAAAGTGGAAAATCGAAGGAAAGGAAGTAGCAATCTTAGAGAATGGTGAATTCATTGAATCACTACCCAAGCCAGACTTTGAGCTGGTGCATTCCCAAGCGTTTACGAAAACAGAGAAGCTCCTTGAAGCTGGATGCACGTTCAGTGAATTTGGAACTAGACGTAGGCGTAGCTTTGAAGTACAAAGAACTGTGATGCAAGGAATCATGAAAGCTGCTAAAAACTCTGATTTTAAGGGGAAATTTCTAGGTACTTCCAATGTTTTTTTTGCCAAGGAGTTTGATGTTAACCCAATTGGTACCATCGGGCACGAGTGGATGATGGGAGTCGGGGCGATACAATCGATGATAACAAGCACTGTGGATGGTGAGCCTAATTACGAGGCGTATTTGACCGCAAATAGGCTTGCAATGGAGCAATACGTCGAGTTGGTTGGTCCGTCACATGCAGGCTTGGCATTGACTGATACTTATGGAACAGAAAACTTTTTGAAACAATTCACGGAACCTTATATTGGATACTACGTCGGAGTGAGACAGGACAGTGGTGATCCCAAAGAGTATGCAAGAGAGCTCAGTGCTTGGTACCATAACCACGGGTACTCTGGTGACAAAAGAAAGTTGATCTGTTTCAGCGATTCCCTCAATGTAAGCAAATGCATTGACTTGAAGAAGGTTTGTGACAGTCAAGAGTGTGCAATCAACTCGATTTTTGGAATTGGGACAAACCTTACGAACGATTTTGACACCGAACCAATGAACATTGTCATGAAACTACTCACTTGCGGTGGTGGTCATGCTATAAAAATTAGTGACAACGCTGGGAAAAACATGGGTGATTCCAACACAGTCCATGAGGTGAAAAAAAGACTAGGTTATGTCGAACACAAGTGGGCTGGAGGTGACGAATCTCATAGATGGAAGAAATGATGTTGTCCGACAACTCAAAACTCAGTACTCATAATCGTTCTACTTTTTTTCAGTTTACAACCACAGAAGTGTAAAGAGATAAATAAACGGAAGTATAATGTGTATTCGCTATAGATACGTATTGAAATGAAGTGCATAAATAAGTCTATCTATATACACATCTTTTATACGGGAAAAAATTAGCTAGTATCACACAATATATTATTAAAAAAATCTGTTTGTCCTCACAAGTTTGAAACTAAACGGCAGCAAACATTCCAGCAAGAAAAAAAACTCTGTAATGTTGACAAACATTACAATGAGAAGAAACAAACAATCAGGTAGGAACAAAATAGCCACAGGTATTAATTAGTTAGCATATAATCAAGTTGACTCTTCTGCTGAGCTGAGCTGAAAATATTGGCCATGGCCTAACAGCACATGAGCTTTCCAAAACAGCCCTTATCGGATTCATCATCTCCTGTTGTTTTACCTTGTGCGTGATTGGCGCGTTCACCACCGGTTGGCTTGGAATAGGAATGTGTTGGTAAGTTTGGAAGTGGTTTCACTTCACCCACAATGTTACCGTTCGCACCAGCTGTGTCATTTACAACCTGGTTTGAATTCCGAACGTTGGAGCCATTGACAAAACCATTGTCATTCAAACCATCGCTGATACCGTTATCTTGGATATTCGATTGGAAGCCTTTGTTGGCATTAGTGCCGATGTTGTTATTACCTGTAGAGTTGATATTTGGAATTCCATTTTGACCTGCATTATTAGAAACACCATGTGGTTGAGATTGAGACTGTTGTTGTGCTTGGGCTTGTGCCTGTTGTGTCTGTTGTTGGGAAGAAAGATGCTGGCCATAACCATGTTGATGTTGTTTCGGACGTTTTTGGTGACGCTTTTCACCTGGTGGGTTTGGATGGCCATAACCGTGTAAGTTTGGTTTTTTATTTATTGCCAAATCCCAACCACGGCCGCCATTTAAATCCATCCAGTCATAATGGCCATCAGCGGTTTCTCCTATATCTGGTAAAATTGATAGGAGCAATTGGCGATAATGTTCGTAATCTGGTTCAGCATCGAATTGCAAATTTCTAACGCTTTCAAGGTAACGGCCAAACTGAGGTGGTAAGCCAGCACACAGTTCACTAATTGGGGTTGTACGTTTCTTTTCACCAATTTTCTCATATTTCTGTTTATTAGTTGGGGCTTTCAAACCTTGCCATGGTAATTGGCCACGTAGGAAGTAGAAAAAAACATGACCCAGGGCTTCTAAGTCGTCTCTCCTTGATTGTTCACGGCCCAAATGTGTGTTGACGGACATGTAACGAGCGGTTCCACTCAAAGATTTTTTCTCTCTGTAAGGAATGTGTTGCTTTGTTCTAGGATCTCTATACTGTTTGGCCATACCGAAATCGACCAAGTGGACGGAGTTTTCATCTGGTAAGCCTTGTCTGCCAATCAAAAAATTATCAGGCTTGATATCCCGGTAGATTAAATCATGCTGATGGACTCTCTCAATTAAGGTGATCATTTGGACAGCCACTTGGACCACTGTTTTGACAGAAAATTTTCTGCCACACCAGTCAAATAAATCTTCCAAAGAAGGCCCCAACAAGTCTATGACCAAAATGTTGTGTAGTCCCTCTTGGCCGAAATAGTAGGCATTTGGAATACCTTTGACTCCGCTCAAATGCTTATAGGTTCTGTATTCATCTCTCAACTGAGGAGCTTCGGCCTTTCTTGGTTCAAACTTGATTGCGACGGGGACGCCGTTGATCAAGTTTGTACCTTCGAAAATGACACCAAAGGATCCTTCACCAATTTTTTTGCCAATCTTGTAATGTAAACCAACCACTTGATTTGAATTTTGGGATTGAGATTGGGATTGAGAAGGGTTCTGAGATTGAGAAGGAGTGTTTTGGTTAATCAGGTTCTGCTGACTTGGCTGTTGCTGGCTCGATTGTTGTTGCTGTTGCTGGCCGGTCTGGGAGTACTGAGGGACGTTGGATACGTTGGTGTTGCTCTGGAAGTTTGAGGACCCTATGTTGTTTGAGGCTGCAAGAGCGGCTGCTGCGACAGCAGGCGACTGTAAGTTTTGTCTGGAAGACATTTTCAAGACAGTGAGATGGCTTACAAGTTAAAGAAGAACAAGGTAAGTCTGGATTTGGGAACTTTTTTGGAAAAAAATGAAGGACAGGAAGATGCCGATGCAATTAACAGGAAGGGATCCAATGATAGCAAAGATGAGATCGGAGGAGTTCAGTGCAGCAAAACAGGCGGTGCTTCTATTCTACCGTGGTTCTTCTAGCAGGAAGAAAGAGAGGGGGAAAGGGGGAAGATGGACAACAAATATTCGAAATGGAGGATGCGGTGCAGGGAACGTGATCTATATCCCTGTTGGTGCACTCGATGCTGTCGTCGTTGTTGCTGTCGTCGGTGCCGTCGTCGTCGTCGTCGTCGTCGTCGCTGTTTCTCGGTCTGCTGATCGGCTGATCTGCTGATGGATCTGTGTCTGGGTCGAAATCGCTACCTGGCTTTCTGATATCTACCACCTGTTTTCGAAGCGAGGTGTCGGAATCTAGCAAGAGGCGGGTGTGTGTGGTTGTAGGGAAGTAGCAAGCTGTGCCTGCCGAAGGAGGGGGCACAGGGGCCCCGGCCACAGCTGTGCCGGCACTTCCAGAAGGAAAAACAGCTCAACAACAACAAACAGGTCGAGAACGGAAACTGAGACACACTCGCTGGAGCGAGCACCGTGTGAGTGTGCTGAGCAGCCGCTGTGAGAGCTGCGAACGCCAGGCAGCCAGCGAAACGAGGAGGAAAGGAAAGGGAAGGAAAGGAACGAGTGTGGCGGGGCATTTTGGGGCGATCGGCGCGGGAGGCGCAGCTATGGTGCACGGGTGTGGATAAAGGAGCGCTGGAGGTCGACATGTTTTGCGCCGTGTGGTGTTGAAGATAGGACGGAAGTTGAGGAAGACGGGGCAGGCTGCGTGTGCAGGGGGGCGGGGGAGACTGGGGGCAGCACAGAAGGCTCGTGCTATGGATGACGAAGACGGCAGAGAGCACGGCGACAGAGCGATGGACGGCGGGAAGCCGAAACGGGTGAAAAAGGGGCCGCTGCGGACGGGTCACGTGTCCGGGGAAGCGGGCCGAGGCGCCGCAGGAGCTACGGGAGCAGCAGGGGTGACCAAGGCGTGTCGGTACTGCAAGACGAGGAAGGTGAAGTGCGACTCGGACCGGCGGGTGCCGTGCACAAGCTGCACGCGGGCCGGGAAGGAGTGTGTGCCGTCGAGTGACGGGCGGTCGCTGCGGCCGTCGACGCACGAGCTGCAGGACCTGCGGGGGCGGGTTGCGCAGCTGGAGGCGTACATCGAGGGTCTGACGGGGGAGCGGGCGGCTGGGGGTGTGCTGGGTGGGGACGCCGGCGTGAACGCTGGTGGCGGGGGCACCGGCGGTGCCCCGAACGCTGCTGCGGACGGCCCCGCTGAGCCCGCAGGAAAGTACCCGAGGCCGAAGGCGTTCCAGAGAATCGGCACGAGCACGGTGAGTCCGGAGACGTACGGGCCCACGTCGATCTTCCACAGCGCCACGTCGCCGCTGCGCGAGCGGGAGCCCGAGAAGGGCCCGGAGCCCGTGGCGGCGGTGTCGCTGAAGACGCTCAACAAGGACGCCACGGTGATCCGCTACATCAAGTGCTTCTTCCAGTGGCTGTACCCAGACATCCACATGTTTGTGCCGCGGGAGACCTTTCTCATCGACTTCTACCACCCGCGGACGAGCCGCCAGCAGTCGTACTGCACGCCCGAGCTTGTCTACGCGGTGTGCGCCATCGGGGCGCTTCTTGCGCCGGCGGACGAGCCCGCCGGCGAGGCCGAGCCGCCGCCGGCGGAGGCACAGGCCCGTGCCCGGGCGCAGGCCGTCTCGGAGCGGTTCTACGCCCAGGCACGGGAGCTGCTGTGGGCAAAGCTGGAAGCCCCCTCGGTGACGTCGCTGCAGGCGTTCCTGCTGCTGGGGCTCTACGACATGTACCGCGGGCGCAACAGCTCGTGCTGGCTGCTGAGCGGGGTCGGGCTGCGGCTCGGCTTCGACGTGGGCTTCCACCTGTCGCCCAACCTCGCCAGCAGCAAGCGCAGCATCAACCGGCTGTCGCTGCTCTTCAAGAGCCGCATCTACTGGGGCTGCTTCATCGTCGACCACTTCATCGGCATGATTCTGGGCCGGCCGTCCGTGCTGCACATCGACGACAGCACGCTCGAGGACAGCGGCCGCGTGCCGGACCTCGACTGGATCACCGACTTCAACTTCAAGGACAAGGACATCATCGACGTGTCCAACCCGCTCACCAGCATCATCCGGCTCATCGTGCTGGCCGAGCGCAGCATGCATGGCATCTTCGTGCTCGAGCACTCCGTCGCGGGCAAGTACGCCCGCCTCGCCGCCTTCAACCGCGACCTGGCCGCCTGGCGCGCCGCCCTCCTCCCGGAGTTGCGCTGGCCCGACACCGACGCCCTCCGCGCCCGCAGCACCAAGCCCCCCGACATGGTCCACGTCTACTACTACTACATCGTGCTGCTCTGCGTGAACCGGCCCTTCCTGGACCCGGCACGCGACTCCCCCGACTCCCTCGCCGACCAGCAGCAGCGCGTCCGCGACGACGTCGTTGTCCCCGCCGTCGCCACCCTGGACCTGGCCATCGCCGGCTTCGTCGCCAAGTACGGCTGCCGCCGCTGCTCCATCCTCATTGTCTACTCGAGCATCCTCGTCGCCAGCGTCGTCCTGCTCATCATAGACCGCGACCGCCGCCACAACCGTGCCGCCCCCGTCGACCACCCGCTGCTCGACCTGCTGCTCCGCAACCTACACGTTCTGCGCGACGCCGGCACCGTGTGGGGGCTCGCCCGCGACAGCTTTGCCGGCTTCGAGCGCAAGCTGCTGGACGACCTGGGTCTCTCCTTCGCCGCGGAGCACGACCGTCTCCGCCGGCGCGCCGAGTCCCCGCCTCCACCCTCGGGCCCCCCGGACACCAGCCCGGCCCTCGACCTCGCCGGCGCGGAAGTCGACTTTGGCACCGAGTGGACCGAGTGGATGGGTCTCATCGATGCCGCGGGGCTCGCCGTCGACGCCGCCGGCCTCGTCGACCTCGACCTGGATTTCGCCGCCGCGGCGCTGCGCCCGCAGTAGCCGGCGGCACGACGGATGACCTCAGCGACGTCAGCAGAGGTGCGTCTGGGCTGTGCGCGGCGGCGGGCTGCTGGCTACATGAATCATCGCTGGCCGGAGCAGGTGGTGAAGAGGAGCAGACGCAGAGGCAGGACGTCAGAGGCGGGGCGGAGGGGGAGCCCAACAGAGCAGAAGGCAGGCGCAAAACGCAGCAGCAGCATATAAGCCAGCGGGGGCCCGCTCCTGAGAGAGAGGGGTGGGCGTGCTGGCATGCAGTTGTAGATGTAGATGTACAAGAAGAACAGCATATAAGAGCATCCAGAAAGCAAGCAGTGCAGCAGCACATCCGCCACCATTTTCTTCCACCGCTTCCTGTCCTCCCTGCAAAACACACACTCCAGACTCTCCGCCTACAAGGTTTTCCCGCGTATCAAGATGATGACCATGAACGAATCCGCATCCACGGCGACGGCCCCTGCCGCCGCCGCAGCAGCAGCAGTGTCGTGCTCCTCGCTCGGCCACACACACAGCGACAGCTACCCGTTCACGCTCTCGAAAAACTCCACCCTCAAGGACTACCTTGCCGCGAACAGACGCAACATGGACAAGCTGAAGGCGGAGCACCCGGCGGTGATGCCTCTCTCCGGAAAGGGCCAGCAGCCGCACACGCTCTGGATCGGCTGCGGCGACTCGAGAATCAACGAGTGCACGGCGCTCGGGTGTCTGCCCGGCGAAGTGTTCACGCTCAGAAACATCGCCAACGTGATCAACAACTCGGACGTGTCGTCCATGTCCGCCATCCAGTTCGCCATCGAGGTGCTCAAGGTGAGCAAGGTGATTGTGTGCGGCCACACGGACTGCGGAGGCGTCTGGGCCTCTCTCTCCAACAAGAAGGCCGGCGGCGCCCTCGACCAGTGGTTGAGCTCCGTCAGACACGTGCGGGCCCAGCACCTCGACGAGTTGAAGGCCATCGACGACATCAACGACCGCTGCAAGCGTCTTGTGGAGCTCAACGTCCTCAACTCCGTCAACACCATCCAGAAAAACTCCTCCTACGTCGAGGCCCACGCACGCGGCGACGTCGAGCTCTACGCCCTCGTCTACGACGTCGAGTCCGGCTACCTCAGAGAACTGCCCCTCGACCACCACGACGACTACTCCGAAGTGTTTCGTCTGCACGAAAACTCCGACGCACCCGTCCACTAGAAAAACCTCCAAATATCTTCTTTGCTCACTACTCTTCCCCCTCCCTGTATAGAAACGCATCCTCCACATACAGTTTGGACCATCTTTACATTCTCTTATAGATAAAAATTAATATATTCTGCATAATGACCACATAGACTACTTGATAGCTCCGCATTGTTACATGTGCATTCCAGCCATATCCATCGAGGAGGTGGAGGCGGCAGCGGCACTAGTTGAAACAGTCTTCAGCGTAGTCTGCGAAATCGAAATGGTGGTCAGTGGAAGGTCTACCTCAGTGACGTTCGCATAGTCCATCACAAACCACGGAGAAACATGGTTGTACCATTCGTCCCAATCGCTCGGATCTTGCACATTGTGTTTCAGGATTCGCAGAAGAATTTTGTACTCCCCAGCCGGTAAAACGCTCCCATTAGCAAGCAACCCATCGTGCCAGTCATCCCACTGGTCATCAAGCGTCGTGTTCGATCTCGGAGCATAGTGCCATGGGTACCCACCGGGATATCTCGTACCCTGGATACGCTCAATAAACTTGTTTTGCCCGGGAACTGGAGGATAAACAAAATCAGTCTCGGTCCAATCTTTCTCAACAACGAGGATATCGATCAGCGGAGACCCAATCCGGTCATTGAAATATATCTGCATGAAATGGTTTGTATCGTTGACAACAGATCCATTGACCCACATATCACAATATCTTCCATCTGGTTCATAATGGAATTCTTTCCAATAGAATTCCTCGTCGGTTTGTGTTTCCAGCGAATGGAACTCAACAGTGCTGCCAAAATATGGAATACTAGAAACTATATTTGTGCTCAAATCTTTGACTTGGATGTAGCCACCATATACTGGTATCCGGTCGGCTTCACTACAATAGTTTGGTGGTGTTATCAAGACAGTTACATTCACAGATTTTCCACCTGGAACAAGAATAGTGTTCTTCTCAATAACCACTGTGGCAGCCGTCACATTTCCATATATTGGAAATGGGTACATATTGTTGTTGTTGGCATCAATATCTAAATCTTGTGAGTATATTGTGATAGCATCCAAACCGCTGATATGAAATCTCTTTGCGGCTTTATCATTGTTATTAGTGATGCTGAAAGTGATCTCACTAGTAGTTTTAGCCTCTTTCAGTGCAAAAAAACCTGGACTGATATCATAATTCTTAAGAACAAAATCTTCAGCATTGATAATACCACCACCTTGAACAATTGGATTCTCAATCTCAGATGAAGTGTGCGTCAAATTCCTAAAATTCACTTGATCACCAGAGGTGGTTACTCTGTCAACAATACCGTTGTACCAACTTTTGTCCCTCATCCCGGATGCATATGCCGCAACGACACCTGCAACATATGCTGCAGATAAAGAGGTTCCAGATGCGTAGACGTTTAGATCATCAAAAAAGAAAGCACTTTGAGCTATGATATTAGGCTTCAAATAAAGGTCAAGAGTTGGGCCCATTGAGGAGTTAAAATTTATTGAATATTCGTCGAATTCATAATCGACGACAATCATGTTTTCATCAAATCTTTTGTGGGCAACAATGGTATCTCCATTTTCTAGGCGCTTAAGAATTTTCATTCCATTTTCCCTACCGATCATAGCAGAAGTATAGCCAGATTTTGCGGAAAAATTATAAAGCTGATACTCCTCACCAGTAGTCAACAACTGCGTGAAATTTGATTCAATAACAGTTTCAACAATCTGATCAGAGGAGCAGTTACCAACATCTATGAATAAAAGATTGGATTCATGATCACTGACGTTGCTTTTCAAGCGACAATTGGAGTCTAATTGTCCAAGAACTAATGTATTATTAGCCCAAAGATTCATTGCTTTTTCCGCATAGACTCCATATATCTCGCCATCAATATCGGTAGCAAACCCTGGTACACCTTCGTAACCTGCGCCACCAACAGCAATGACATTCTCAGCAGCTGCACCATCGGAGAACTGGAAAATGCCATTGCTTTGGCCCATTGGTAAGACAATAGGCTTTTGACGACCAGCTTCATTCATTAATTCCGAGAGGTAGGATTCCGACCAGCCACCATAAGCCTGCCATGTGTTGATGTAAATAAAATCAACGCTTTTGTCGTTGACGGCAGTTAGAACAGCAGATACAAGCTTGGAAGTAATGGATGTGGTTGAATCAGAGTTTTTGAAAATTTTGTACGATTTGATCTTGGTGGCAGGAGCATTAGCAAGTAAGACTTTAGCCGCAAGAGTATCCTCAGTGAGTTCATTCTCGGAGAAAAGATACGTGGAATTAGAGTACACGTCCAATACAGAATGAACAGAATCATTGGATAAAAGGTATTTGGAATTGACACCATCACCTATTATTGCAACTGTAACGTTATATCCGTCTGCATATGACAAGGAAGCGTTGGTTGCCATCAACGACCAATAGCTATAATCAGTATCATTGCCAACAGCGATATGATAGGAGGAACGGGTTACGTTGTAATCAATAATGCTAGAAGTGTTGAAACTCGATCCTAGACATGACCCGGTTAATGCCAGTAACAGCGATGTGGCCAGTTTCATCTTGTATTGTTTTGTGGTACAGTATGAGGAAAGTGGCAGACCTGTTTTCCATACAAGATTATGTTATAAAATAGTTAGATTCTGCTCTCCAAAAACCACTAATTATGGAGCATTGATGTGGTTTAAATACACGAATTTTTTATTGAATTTAAAGACTACATAGTTCAAAGTTTTTTAAAGGTGGAAGCATTTCTTAGATTGGTAATGTCGAATTACCTCTTCGAAGACCTTAGTATGGGAGCAGGCATATACTGACCAATTAAAAGTTTTGCATAAGGGTAAAAACGATCCAATATCCACCAGTAGACTTAGAGAGTACTTTACCGATTCTAACTCTTGGCAACAGTTGGTGTGCTCCTAGAAAGACAGGTGATGTTGAAGGAAAGCAGGAGAAAAATTGTTGTTTGAGCCTTTCCACCCCCATCAAAAAACAAGCCGGAGCGGTTACGATGAGCAATTTTGGTTTTTCCAACAGTGGAATAAATTTGCTCTACTTTTTGTCAGGAAAACCTTAATCTGTGTCCGTGTTATTTACAGTGGTGTAAAGCTATCATAATAGAGAACGTTTATAGAAGGTAAGTAATGCATACAAGATGCATATCGGTTTGATACCTAAGGGGTGTGGCATCAGAACTCGATCGATTCCGACTCAAAGACATATGTGTCTTTGGTCATTCCCAAAACAGAAGTGAGCAAAAAGCCCAAGCTGTGTCTTTTTTGTCTGTAGAATCCTGCCCTCTTGAGAATGTTGATGTCAAATGTCTCGAAATTGTAAACGTCGACTGAAATTTGGTTGACATTACTTTTTTCGTTCGTGACAAATTTTTTGAAGACCATCGAGATCAAATCCTTGAAAAGTTCAGCCTTGACATAGACCCTTCGAACAGCATATGCAGAAATCTCAACATCGACCTTGTCATCGGAAGTAGACTTTTTCTGCTTGCATGCTAAAAATGCAACAGGGACGTCTCTGTAGACAATACAGAAAGTATTGTCTTTCATATGTTTGACCAAGTCCTTGTCGGCCTTATTCAACTTGTTGTAGTTTTTCTCCACATCAGACAAAGCCGCGTATTTATTGAGGTCTATTCCAAAATACTTTTCAAAATTCTTTGGTACTGTGTCAGCTTCCTGTTGTAATGGATTGGAAAGGAATTTCAAGAACGTGAAAAATGTGGCTACAAGCATGGCAATCATAAACAACATTGTGATAGCATCGTCAATAAAATAACCATTTTTGTACAACGACTTCACTCCGTTCCAGGTGCCCTTTTTGAATGTATATTCGGTGAAGTAGTCACCAACTTTGTAGTAGGCGATCATTGTAAATAAGCCAAACCCGAGAGAGGAAAAGACACGGGAGCTGATAACAGAACGAATAAAGGCGGATTTGCGGTTCAACAAATAGTCCATTTGTAGGTTTGTCACGGCCTCACATTCTGTTGGAAGAATGTAGGTCGAATTGATAGATGGAGGGGCTTCGGCAGGAATCGGAGCGTCAATGTGAGCATCGAGCTGTTTGACTGCCTTCAAAGAAGTCTCCTTCTTTGCCTGCTTTGGTTTGGTGCTGGTGACAACCTTCGTCGTTTCAACTTTCTTTTCAGGCTCCTTCTGTTCCTGCTTCTTGAGGGCATCCAGATTCAAATCTTTCAAGATCTGCTCGTAGTTGTCGGGCTTTGTGCCGATCTCTTTGCCCTGGTACAAGGCTTCGGCTAAAGTGGGTGGCCTTTCCGGGAACTGTCCTTTCTTAGGTGGCATTGTTGGTTTTCAGACGTTGCTTGGCTAATGCGGCAAAGTGTTTTTGTAGATTATCTAAAAAGATTAAAGAGTACAGCAAATTTTTCAGCCTGTCTGGAAAATACCAAGTCTAAGTAGCCTCCGATATCAATCCCAAACGATATTGCTACTGTCCAGTTCGGAGAAAAAATCGAATCGAGCGGAATTCATCGGGCACGTGCGGGAAAATTAGCTGCAGTGCGGGGGATGGAGACTCGAACAGTGGTCGTGTGCTACTGCTGCACATACCGCTTGCAGCTTGGAGAGCTAGTTTTGGGCTGCTGAGCGACAAGAGTCTACACACAGTGTCCACCGCTTTCGTTCTACATACCCACCAAACTATGGTAACGCAAAAAAAAGTATGAGTAAGATCTCTTTGTAAAGCGTGTCATCCTTATGCAGGGGCCATGCTAATCTTCTCTGTATTTTTTCGATTGACCATATGTCCCGAAGGACACATTTTTGAATACAAAAGGCATATATCGCGGCTCGATCACGTGGAAACACTATTTTTTGATTACATAATCATCTTAAAAAAAAATGCTGTAGTAGAAAATTTAGGCCAAAAACTTTTTGAGGAGGAGTTAACAAAAACATGATTACATCAGCCAGAAAAAGCCATTTTGATACCTCTTCTAATTGTATCCTGTTCTTTTATAAGATACCAATATCATAAACATGGGCCAACGTTTCAATTGACTGTTCGTATGTTCAAGACAAACCACACAAGGCTCCACGGTTTTTCTCGGCCGCCCCCCTGCTTATCCGAACGCGTCTTTCCCTTATGCGGTAGGAGAAAGGAAAAAAAAAAGGATAGGAAAGAAGCAAGCGCAGCTAATGACATTTCCTTTTTCGAGTTTATTTTGTCTCCGGCACACAGGGAAAGAAGCTCTTTTTCTGTCTGTTGCCACCAGAAAGAGGCGGCTTGTTTCAGAAACGACACCATCATATATTCACAGCTCGCCGTAATGTCAAAGGTTGGAGAGCACAAACGATTGCCGGACACGTTGTTGGAAGAGAGAAGTCCAAAACGAAAGACGGCCGCAATCAAGTCTGAAACAGCTGAGCCAAAAATGGTCGTCAAAATAGAAGACGATTCCGATCAGGACTTGGACGGCACATTCATAAAGCAAGAGGAAGCTACTGGTAGCGAGGATGATTGGCTGAAAAAGGAGGACGACAAGTCCTTTCTGCGGAACTTACGACCAGGCGCAGTGCCCGGTTCGGATCAAAGCAGTCATCTGAAGCAGAATCTGCTAACGCTGAACCTTATATTACAACATTACAAACTTTCGAGCGAACTCCCGAAGTACGAGTTCACTAGAAAACCCAAGTTGAAGTTCCGGCCCCCACCATGCACAGTGCTAGAGTTGACCAACCTGGACTTTCGTTCTCCCTTGGATGAGCAAGTTGAAATCGAAGACTTGTACTTCCTTCATTTCGCCTTGTCGTACTGCAAAAAAGCAGTTGTCATAACTGGTGCAGGTATTTCAGTGGACTCGGGTATACCTGATTTCCGTTCCTCAGAGGGACTATTCCAAGGCCTAGCGTCAAAAACAACAGGATCAGGAAAGAACTTGTTCGATTATAACGTTTTTAGGCATCCGGAGTCCATTGGCAAATTTGAAAAAATGATAGAGAAACTTTACCATCTTTCACAGGAATCCAAACCGTCCCCCTTCCATCTCATGATAGACGAATTGTCTAATCAGGGGAGATTGTTGAGGCTATATACGCAAAATATTGACTGCTTGGACATTGAACTGCCACATTTGAAAACGGAAATACCGCTAACTTTCGATAAAAACTCGAACCCTAAAGCTGTCCAACTTCATGGAAATGTCAAGCTGCTGAACTGCTCGAAATGCAATTACATAAGTGAACTCAACCAAGAGTATTTTAAAAGCAGAAAGTTTGGAGAAAGTAGATTAATCAGATCTTGCCCTGCGTGCGAGGAAATGAACTTAGTAAGGGAAATTGCCGGCAAAAGACTTCAGAATTCAGGAATTTTGAGGCCAAGAATCGTGCTATACAACGAGTTTCACCCAGATGGTGAAATAATAGGTACTATAACAGAAAAAGACCTAAAAAGCAAGCCTGACTGTCTGATTGTCACGGGAACAACATTGAAAATTCCCGGGGTCAGAAGGTTGGTGAAGGAGATGGCAAAAGTTGTCCACTCAAACAAGGGTTACGTGATATGGATGAATATCGACGAGCCACCCAAAAATGTTATAGACTACGTTGATTATTTTGATTTGATTGTCGTTGGTGATTGCCAAATGATTCCAGGTTTGGTAAAGCTATATGATCACCTATACACAGACAGGAACAAAGTCAATCAAAAGATAAAGGTAAAGTCATCTAAAGCAAAGAAATCGACTATAACTTTTCCTGCACCTGTGAAAGTAGAAAACAACGTAGAATCATGACAAGAGCTTTCTTGGTTTTGTTCTTTTTCCTATTTCTTTTCTCATGTATACACACGCTATATAAATGTACATTAATACACCTGTTCTATTACACATCTATTCGAAATCATCATCATCATCTGGTATCTCTATCTCATCTTTTGGTTCCTTTGGCTCTTGAGCTTCGTTCCATTGTGTGACATCATCAATGTGACTTAGAATTAACTCCACACTCTTATTGCTATCCTTATCACTACAATCCAATGGTAAAAACTGCACCATACCAAAATCGTCCACAAGCTGGGCGATAGCCTTGTTCAACTTTCTGAATTTTTCATTACCTGTCACATAATCACCCTTGTCTTCATCATTATATTCTTCTAGCAATCTAGGATCAGGGTTGAAGAATTTTTTCAATTCTCGTTTCCCAACGGTATCTTTGATCAAGTCTACTTTTGAGAGAACATTTATATGTGGTAGTTCAAGGAATATCATGGTAGACATTGCACTTAATGCACCGGAGAAAAACTTACCTCTGTCGACAACAAATGGTGCTTCCAAAAGATATGTGCAACAGAGTCTAAATCCAAGCTGTTGTTGCAAATGTTGCACAAGCAGAGGAACTATGGGAACATGTGAATACAATTCGACTTGTCCTGGACAATCGAAAATCAAATAGTCGTTATTGTAATCCCCAATCTGTTCGTCGAGCCAGTCAAGGTTATCCATCAAGAACTCGAAGCAATATATCAAGGCCCCATTTGGCCCAAGTCCAAGTTCTTCCTGCACATCGCTTATAGAGATCAAGTCACGTATGTCGATGCTGAAGGAGTATTCTGTTGGGTCTGCAGCAGGGTCGAGGTTGACCAAATGTGCAGTACGGCCGATGGATTCCATATAGGACATAACCGAGTTGCAGAACGTTGTCTTTCCAGCACCTGCTGGACCAAGTGTCAGGACTCCCACTTTGGACATGATGGCTGTTGTTTAGTGTGTAAATGTGTCTTTTGGGAGGGTTGTGGCGAAGAGTGATGAAGCTTAGTAGATGCAGCTTATTTCAGGAAACTTGTCAGGGCAAAAACATAAAAATTTTATATCCTAATTTTTGTTTTCTTCGTTTGATAGCGAAGATTGTAGCTGATAAAAGTTGATATTTACAAGTTATAAGATTTGATTCTTCGATTCATCATCAATTTCTTTTTACAGACACTAAGTTATAACTATGCATATATATACATTTGCGGTAGAGAAAGGTGCCGACTACTCTTCTTTCTCGGCGGCTTTAGTTTTACCGCCCAGCATCTTGGTAGCGAGCTTGATCATCTTGCCGAACCACATGAAGTTTAAGAACTGGAAGCCCGAGTTGAGGATGTAGATCATAGGGAGCAACCAGAAGGGGTAGTAACTTCTCTCTGGCCAACAGAGGAAAAAACTCTGAATGGTGGCGTATACACCCCAGATCAGTCTCACGAAGAAGAAGGCAGAGATCAAGAACAACCCGTTGATTGTGATGAGCTTGTCAGACCACATACCTTTTGGAGATCTAGTGAACAGCCAGTGTAGTTGAACAAATGGTGTGCTCAACTCGTAAATCAAAAAGGAACAGAGGTATGGCTGACAGAATGGTGTGTAGGTGACTCCGAAGACCGTTAATGCACCAAACGCGTGGAACAAAAACTCTGGACCGAATATGTCGTAGTGGAAAACACAACAGTACAGCAAATCCCAGATAAAGTACCCGACCGTAAACGAGTTGACCAATGCAGCAAAGGGGTAGCTTCCCCTGACGGGGTTTTCCCGGAACATTGGATGGAGGAACATTGGGATGCAGAGGAACACGGAGACGATGGCTTGAACGAGGGAGACGATTCTGATGTCAAAGTTCAGCTTGGTCTTCTCCTCTTTCTTTGCTAGGTCGTCGTAGAACTTCCCAAACACCCTTGAATTGATCCATGGTGCGGCTAGCATGATGCCGTGGAAGGCAGCTGTAAAGAATGCCACCTCATGCCAGTGCTCAACGAGCTGGTTGGAGGGATTTGCAGGAAACGGTCTGAGAAAGAGGAACGGATCGGAGTCTATATAGAGCTTCATAGTCTCGTGTGTTTCTTCCTAACTGAATTGTTAGATATGGCCGAGCAGCACGGCACGCTGATGTCAGTGAAGGATTCGGATACAACGGTTGACAGATCGTTCCGCCCCTGTATTTATATAACCTCCCTCCCTCCCCTCGTCAGTTTGTAATTCCTTAATTCCGGATTTGGCGAGATTTTATCTTCTCGCGTACGCTTTAATATGGCATTTCATACATTAGTTAAGACTACACTAGCAGCTGTGAATGAACGGAAAGAGGAAATAGAAAATAGAGAGAGAAAATAACAGACTTACACGCTCTTGTAGCCGGCAACAAAGCCCCCGAGAAGGGCAGCCAAGCCGATGGCACCTGGGTCTGGAAGACCACCTTCACTGTCGAATCTTTTGAATTCATCTTCACCAACGTACGAGGCTCTTCCGAACTTGGCGGCCAACTTTCTGGTGCTGTCGGCACCTTTCTGGGCCGCCTCTGCTGCCTTTGAAACGTCGCACGTATCCTTGAAAGTCTCGACGAATGGGATCAACGCATCCATGAGGGTTCTGCCTCCGACACGTGCACGAGTGTATTTCTGTAGACCTGCCAATCCTGCGGCCACAGTGTCTGCAAAATCCTTCTCCGATACGGTAAAGCCACCTCTGCTTTCCTCCTGTTTCTTAAGGTGAGTTCCCATGGAGGAGATGAAGATGGAATACAAACCACCAGAGGTACCACCCATTGCGGATTCAACCAAATCACCCATTTCGTCAAACATCTTGACGGCGTCCTTAGTGTCGAGTTTCTTTTCGTGCAATGCCTTTGTGATACTGTGCGCACCAGACGCTAAGGTCTCACCACAATCACCGTCACCGGCAACGCTGTCGTACATGGTGACCTTTGGCTCAACCTCCAACACCCTCTTGCAGCCCTCCTTCAAGATGGCTTCGACTGTGGCCGGGCTGAACTTGACGTTAGAAGATGCCTTGTTGATGGCTGGAGGCTCCGTAATGATGTGAGAGCCTAGCTCGGACCACTGTGCGGGGGTGACTGCCGAGTTCCAGGCAAGAGCGGAGGTTGGGAGGTCTAGACATTTCAAGATTTCGTTGCCGCCAGCCCTGGTGACATTCAACATCGTGATGGAGAACCCAGGACCGTCCAAAGCAGTAGTGAAGGAGCCCGTGTAGATTCTCACTGGCTTGATCTTGTACAATGAGGCCAATTTTTCGGTGACAATCGACTGGATGGCATACAATTCCAAGTTAGAGGTGGCACCAAGATTGTTTACCATGAGGACAAACTCGTCGTCCTTCTCATATGGAACGTAGTATCTCTCCTTGTCATTAGGGTCAAGCAAGTATTGGAGTAACGTCTCTACCAAATGCTCAGCCGTTGGGATAGGGTTGACTCTCTTGATTCCGTGCTCGTTGTGGATACCCATGCCGATTTCAATCTCGTCCTTGCCCAACTCGTCAATCTGCTCGTCCTCTTCGTCGCTCTTGTCCTCTGCTGCCTCGTCATAGTCTGCCTTGGAGGAGGGCACGGTGACACGGTCCAAAGACGCACCGATGGTGATCAAGTTCTCAATCACCTTCTGGCCTAGGGCATGGACTTCGTCGAGGGATGCGGCGTGGTTGTCCAGAGCGGCTTTGGCGCCCACGATCTTGTGGACAAGCGCAGTACCGGACAACCCTCTTCTACCAACCATCCCGTTCTTGGTCCGACCGACGGAAACGTCGTCCTGGACAATCAACATCTCGGCATTGGTGCCCTGAGACTTAGCACGCTCCGCAGCCAACCCGAAGTGTAGGATGTCACCTGTGTAGTTCTTCACGATAATGATTGTTCCCTTCTTGGAAGGCTTGGAGTTCACACCGGCGAGAATCTGCTTGACGGAGGGGGAGGCAAAAATCGACCCAGACACCGCCACGTCGAGCAACCCGTCCCCGACAAAGCCTAGATGCGTTGGCTCGTGGCCGGCTCCTCCGCCGGACACAAGTGTGACCTTGTTTTCGGATGGCTTGGAGTTGTACACCACTCTCTCGGCCTCGATGTACTTCAAAAACGGGTTGGCAAGACACACACCGTTGATGGAGGAGCGGACAATGTCCTTTTCGTAGTTCCAATGTTTTTCGGATGGCATTATTCTATTCTATGTTTGATTCTCGGACGTGTTCTGTGTCTAATTGGGGCAAAACTAATGATTTCCCAAGGAAGAAAGACTGTAGAGAAGGAAGAAGAGCGCAAGAAAGCTGCGGCACAAGAACACCACGAGGAGGAAGAGCACAGCCACCGCAAGAGGGGACCCGGCCTCACGTCTTCGCCAGCGTCAGCGGACATCCTGCCTGCCAGGGACATCCGTTCCCGCAGTGCTTCGGCCTCCTGACCTCCTCCCGTCCCCCCTCTCCTCGGCCCCTGCTTTTTGCCCAGCCAGCGCCCGGTTTCCGCTTTTCTCGCCCCACACGGCCAGAGAGCCCTCCCCGGGAGCAGGCCCGGGCCCGGGGCGGTCGGTCGACGACAATGCTGATTTGCCGGGGACGTGAAGCACCTGGAGCACCTGTAGCACCTGGAGAACGTGGTGGACATGGCTAGTGGAGAGGAGGGGATGTCCGGCTGGGAATGGCGCCTTCACTACTCCAGCCCTGGCGTGGAACAGAGACCACGCGGGAAAAGCGCAGGGCCAGCGTGCGTGCGGTGGACTCGGTTTCCGGAAATAGCCAGCAGCAGGCACAACGGGCCCGTCTGCTCCTGTCACCACGGCATGTCGTGTAGATACACACGTTGCTGCAGACGTCACTGCAACTCACTCCAAGTTGTGGTTGCAGAAAGTCGTGCTTGGCATTTGGCGACTGCCAGCGGCAGTTCTGCGACCGAGCATCGAAACCCGGAGTGTACCTTTTGCGGAGTGCATTGTTTCTTATCCGTGTCCGTGTCTCACTGCGGAGTGCATTATACTACGACTGCCGCAGTTGCAGCAGAGTCGACTCTGCGTACTCTCCGGTCTTTGTTGTGCTTTCGACAGAGGTTTAGCATAGGGAGCTGGGCTTTTTTCTGAGCCTCCTTGTGTTCTTTCGAATGCAAGCTCAGCGACAAGGGGACGTGAGCCATCCCGAAGAGGCAACTCCGGAAAAATATCTGCAGCACGGAAAAACAACTACCCGTCGACAAATCTTGAAAAAAAAGAAGAAAAAGCAAAGCAGATTCTCCGGGGCTCACGTGACCAAATTGCATTTGGTGTCGTGACACGACAGCTGTCTTGTTGTGACGGTGACATCGCAAGACAATGGCAGCGGCAGCGGGGAGACAAAGAGAGGGAGAGGGTGAGGCGGGGTGCAGAGGAGGGACGATAAGGGGAGGCTGGAGAAGAGGAAGGGGTGGAAGAAGTGGGCTCACGCCGTCGTCCAATCTAAAAGACCTTACTGTACCGAACATTGGATCCAATTTACCCGAATGCTCACGCTGCTGAGCTTCAACCAGGACAGAACGTGTCTGGCAGCTGCCTCGGCGTCTTCGTTCGCCATCTACAACTGCGACCCGTTCGACAGCTGCTACAGATGCGCCCAGCACACGGTGACCATTGCCGAAATGTTGTTTTCGACGTCTCTAGTCGCCATCGTGGATCCGGCGGTTGGCACGTCGTGTCTGCGGATTATCAACACGAAGAAGAACTCCACCATCTGCGAGTTGGCGTTTCCCTCCCGCATCGTCAGCGTGAAAATGAACAGGAAGAGAATCGTAGTTTTCTTGGCCACCCAGGTGCTTATCTACGACGTGTCGTGCATGAAGCTACTGCAGAAAATAGAGCTGTCCCACCCGTGCGTGGAGGCTAACGGCACTCAGCACATGGCCTGCGACTTGTCCTCCTCGGACTTGTCCGTCCTTGCATTCCAGCAGTTTGACCCTCTGGCCTCCTCTGCCGGTGCAAACGGAGCGGGCCATGCGAATGGTACTGGCAACGGCGGCACGAACAGCAGCCATGGTGCAGGTGGAGAACCGTACCGTGATGGTGCAGAGAGCGACAACTTGGGTTCGCAAAGCGGCAATGCAGTGATCTTCGATGCGTTGAAACTGTCTCCGTTGTGCATTATCAATTGCCATAAGACAGCACTACAAATTTTGACGCTTTCGGAGAACGGCGTGCTACTTGCGTCTGCCTCGAAAAAGGGTACCATTATTCGCATATTCAACACGCAAACGGGTAGCAAGCTCTGCGAGTTCAGAAGAGGCTCCTTGCCCGCATCCATCTGCTCTTTGTCGTTTAACTCCAACAACACGATTCTCGCATGCTCCTCCACCACAGGGACTGTCCACTTTTTCAGCGTGCCCGACAGCGTCGCACAATTGGGGGTATCAAAGGACTTTGCTTCGGCGCCCTTATCGACTCCACCAACAGCGACCATGGACAGTTCAGTTATAGACACTCCTTCGACCACCTCATCCTCACCATCCTCGCCAAATAAAACCGTGCCCGTGATACCGTCCAATGAACTGCCGAACTCTTCCTCTCTCACCACAGAGGAGACAGATGAGGTACAGAAGCTCATGGCATCCGTGGATAACCTTGAAAGAGGGGGCAAGCACACTTCGGCCTTGCAAAAGACTAAAAACTTGACAAGCATGTTGTGGTCTCAGTCTAAACAGTATCTTCCAGTTCAGATAAGCTCTATGCTCGAACCAAAACGAGATTACGCTTTTATAAGGCTCCCGGCAACCGGTGATTCTATGATAGGGCTTCTCGAGAACACTTGCTACATAGCCACCGCCGATGGAATGTTTTTACAGTACAATATCCCTTCTCCCTCGGTAGCCGACGCCCTATCCACAACCAACACTATCACAAATTCGCCCATCGAGTGCAAACTCGTCAAACACCACCAGGTACCTTTGTAAAACTGTTCATGAGCTTCCCCATAATCCCCCCATAAACCCCGCTGTAATATTGCTATGTACCTGCTATAGATTGTACCACTTATACATAACTTCAACAACTTCAACTCCACCTCGTTTACCCGCACAGTAAGGGAAAAATACTCATGAAGAAAACGAAAATGTACTTACCACGAAAAAACGACGAAAAATTTTCTGACGTCAACATGGGCCACCAACCTGCCTGTAATGTCCGACGGAGAAAAAAGTTGCCTATCTTTCGGAAATTCCATTTAAGCTCCTTTAAGTGCAAGAGGAAAGAATTCCCACACCCGTATTGGCACACTATCATCATGTCAGGGCAGAGGAAGCTCCAACAGTAAGTGCATCAACGAGAAACATTTCACCAATTTGTTTAATTCCCATAATAGCTCAACAAATACTAACTTACCATTACTTCAATGCTAACTTTACAAACTTGTTGTTTTTTAAAGGGAGATGGACAAAGTTTTCAAAAAAATTTTAGAAGGTTTGGAAATATTTGATACCTTATACGAGAGACATGAAAATGTAACGAATCAGTCGCAGAAAGAGAAGCTTGAAAACGATTTGAAGAAAGAAACGAAAAAGCTACAACGATTTAGAGAACAAGTGAAAAATTGGCAGGCTGCAAACGAAATCAAAGACAAAAATCAACTTCTGGAACATCGCCGTTTGGTCGAGGTGGCGATGGAAAAGTACAAAGTGGTGGAAAAAGGGAGTAAAACAAAAGCTTACTCTGATCAAAGCTTGGCCGCTGCTGATCAACCTGAGATTGACAATGAGGCTATAGAGTTTGTCAGGCAATCATTGGACACTTTACAACACCAAACAGAAGGTTTGGAGTGTGAAATTGAGAAGTTGCAGCCGACGAAAAAAGGTAAGAAAAACGCCCATAATGAGGAACAAAAGAAAGAGCTTGAAGAATTACTTTCCTCCCATCAGTGGCATACGGAAAAACTTGAAATTGTTCTAAGGCTACTACAAAATGAAATCTTATCAGTTGATGATATCATGAATTTGAGTGATGATATAACGTACTATCTTGATGAAAATAAAAATCCCGATTTTATGTTCGATGATACGATTTATGATGACCTTAATCTTGAGGCTGAACAAGCTCTGATAAATGAAATTCACGTCATACCAGATGAGTCAACGAACAACAACACGATACCCTCATCGTCCGGAAATACGAAAGAGTCATCACCAATGCCAGAACAAATCACCAGATCCCGTTCTACTCAACCTATCTCAAACTCAACTTCAAGATCGAATTCCATTCAAGCTTCGAGATCGAATTCCATACCTAACCAGCCGACACCTCCAAAATCAACATCAAGCAGTCATATACCATTGAACAGCACAAAACAAGACACACATGAAAAACCACCCGTAATACAGTCGATTGGAACCTCTTCAACGCATCAAGCAACTGTTACTACATTGAAACCGGCACCGGTACCTGCTTTAACAAGTGAGATCAAATGGTCGAGTGTTGTGACAGCTGCCAAGAAAAAGGACGCTTCTCCTCCTCTACAAAATTCTATAAACACGAATGCCTTGAACGCAGCAAGTGTTTTGGAAGCATTAAAGAAACAAAAGCCAAAAGACTCTACTCCCGCTGCTTCGGCAAATGGATTCGCAACTCTTCACACGTCTGCTTCCGCTTCTATTGTGGATACCAACCATGAGAATGGAATAGATATTAATGGACAAGCATCAACAACGACAGTGACGATAATTCCTCCACAAGATGCAGTAAGCAGACTATCGGATCAATCGCCTTCTTCACCTGGCAGCAACGTGGAGACGGAAAAAACTGAAAATATCCCAGAGTCAAACATAACGTCAGCGTCGAAGATAAGTATAAGCTCAGATCCTGCTTTGAATTCAACCTTAGATTCAAGTACAGGTTCCAATGTTGAATCACCATTCCCACAGGTAAGTTCCCCGTCAGTAGCATTACCTAGAGGTTTCACCAAATCACAATCCCTTGCCGCAGCTACTGACGGCTTTCGCTTTTTACCGCCTGGTATCCAATCTTTCATTCTATCCATTTCTTCAAGTAAAGATATTGCAAATAGTACCTATAGTCCATTTCAATCGATCAATCATACTCCAAACAGGACTTATCCAACTGGACTGAAGGCTATCCATTTGGCAGAATCCTGGAGCAAGATCAAAACATCCAAAAATCTATTATCGACCATTTCAGCCCTTGATCACGACTCTCTATTTTTTGGTTACTATTATGGTAAATCCAGCGAAGAAAGAAACAGTGCTTTGGAGGTACTAACCCAAAAGGGTTGGAAACAGCAAATATCAGGAGCTGATTGGTATTTACCAAGGTCAATCGTCTCGAAGGGTGACGATTGGAATATCGGTGATTATGCTGTTTTTAATGTCGATAAATGGAGTGTTTCTGAGCGCAGGAATGTTAGAATAGAGAACAGTGATCTTATATGATAGGTAAACTTTCTCCCTTTCTCCTGTACTCGACTAATTTTCACTTTGAAGTCCAAATATGTGACTTGATTATATATCCTGTATGATCTAGTTGCTTGTGAGTTTATCACACTTTGGTATAGTTTTGGTTTTTTGTTCTCATTTTTACGTTCACGTTTCTACTGAAATATTATATTATTTAAGTATAAAACTTTTTCATATATATCAAGTATCTATTCAAATTTCTTAATCATTCTTCCAAGGCTTTTTAAAGAGTGAAACCGATCATCTAGTCTGAAAAAAAGTCAAGAAAAAGGAGCAAGAAATTTTTTTCCATACAGGAACAAATCATAGATTTTAGGCTTCTTCCTCATCAAAAAGTTTTTCATCATGAGAATCCTCAACATCATCATTTGGGTCACTTACATCAGAGTAATCTCCCATCTCAACATCTTCATCAGAAGAGCTGTCTTCTTCTGAGCTTTCATCACTTCCTATTTCACCTGCCTTCTTTCTCTCTTCTCTCCTCTGCTTTTTTAACAGCTTTTTTTCATTTTTCTTGGCAACATTGGCAGCTTGCTCTTTCTTTCTCAAGTCTTTAGCTTTCTTCCTGAGTGCATGTTGCTGTTCCAGTTTATTCATTTGAGCCTTAGTTTTTGAGAATTGTGAGTGATATAGAACTTTACCATCACATACCCCATCTTCAATTTTTATGAGCTCTAATTTCATTCTAGGACCAATTTCAGTAAGTTTGACTGCCTTTTTCCTCTTCTGGCCTTGGGCTGTTTCTAATTTACTTTCTTCGGAAGTGGGTTTGGTTAAAACTGAGGAATCATCACCTTCATTCACTTCCACAATTGAATCGTCTTCGACTTCCGAATCAGAAGTGAAACCGGCTTGTGCATAGGGATCTAGAATTATATCGGCAACGTCTTTGGTTTTAGAAAGATTCGGTAGTTTTTTGTTTAAATGGCTTTTCACGTTAATCAACTTTTTGACGTTTCTTGAAACATCAACTAGCTTTGTGTCGATAACGTAATGTCTCAACTCAATAACTCCAGTTTCCTTATCTTTGTTTAGCAAAAGTACACGTCTAATGGTTCCGACTTTCGTATTTATAGGGGAAATGGGAGGGAACATATTTTGGAACATGGTAACAACAAGTTTTTCTTCTGGAGATGCGTTTTTAGGATTTGTGAAACCACTTATAACAAGTAGAGGCGGATTCACAAATTCGTGCGAAGAGGCACTTATCGACTTTGGATTTTTCTGTATATGACTAACGTCTTTACAAAGTGAGTATTCTGAAACTTTGAAACTTATTGTCGGACCCCTAGGCATGGAAGAGAGTCTTAAATGGGTGGATCCTGTTTTCTCATTCTGACTAAAAAGCATCAAATATGTAATTCCCAAAGGACCTGCCATGACCACAAAATCTTTGAGCTTATTTGATTTACGTTCACGAAGACGAATTGCAGTATGCGGTTGCATCATATTTCTAGTGTCTTTAACAAGTTGAGTAAGGGTATTGTTTTCCAAAGCGGTACCCAAGTGGATAACCATAGATCTTGGTATCGACTTTAGATCCGCTTCGGACTGTTTTGCATGAGTTCTCTTTTTTTGCTATACGATTCAATTTCAAACGTCAAGTATTCGTATTTTATGTTAGTACATGACTTCTTTTTAAAAAAAGCTAATTGTGACAGCCCGTAATCTTGATTTAGAAAATACATACTCTTCTTCTAGCCATCTGTTGGTTTTTTCCTTGTGCTAATTATTTTGCAAGGCAAAAGGTTAGCTACTATCGATAAAGATTCTATAGCAGACATGAATTGCTGAAAAATTGGTGATAAAAAAATCTTTCAAAAATATGAAAAAAGTAGAAAAATAGAAAATTGAGAATTTTTAAAAGCATGAAAATAGAAAATAAAATTTTTTATCTATATAGATAGATGACAAATTTGATTGAAAATCAAGCAGATAGATATGTGGTAGAAGTAAATAACAAATATTTTTGTACAAATCCAACGGTTTCTAAAACATAAAGTAATACGAAGAGCAAAACAATGTCTTCTATAAGCTCTGCGAGAGTTGGAAAATCCCACAAGAAAATCACTAACAAATATTTGAGTGATCTAAAGAAGAAATTATCAGCTTCAAACAAGAAAAAAGAGACTAAGCAGATTCTCAACCCAGAGCCTGCTTCGGATTCTGAAGATGGTGGAAAGGATGCAAGCCATGACGATGATGAAGAGAAACAAATTGAGAAGAAAAAACAAGAACAAGAAGAAGAAAATTTGAAGAAGTCGTTCAGAGATTTCGGTTTAAAAGATGATATATTAGAAGCAATTGAACAGTTGAACTTCGATAAGCCAACTCCCATTCAGGCACAATCCTTAGGCCCCGCTCTTGAAGGTAGGGATATCATTGGTATTGCTCAGACAGGTTCAGGTAAAACTGCCGCATTTGCCATTCCCATCTTGCAAGCTTTATGGGAGGCTCAAACTCCATATTTCGCATGTGTCCTAGCACCTACCAGAGAATTGGCATACCAAATCAGAGAAACGTTTGATGCTTTGGGCTCAAACATGGGTCTACGATGCTGTACAATTGTTGGAGGTATGGACATGATGGAGCAAGCTAGAGAATTAATGAGAAAACCTCATGTTATCGTGGCCACACCCGGAAGATTGATGGATCATCTAGAAAACACCAAAGGTTTCTCACTAAGAGCTTTGAAGTTTTTGGTTATGGATGAAGCAGACAGATTGCTAGAGCTAGAATTTGGTCCTGTTCTTGACAAAATTTTACAAATTATCCCAAGGAAGAGAACAACGTATTTGTTTTCCGCTACATTAACCTCCAAAATCGATAAACTTCAAAGGGCATCTTTGCATAACCCTGTCAAGGTTGCGGTAAACAGCAAATACTCCACTGTCGAAACTTTAATTCAGACTTTAATGGTTGTCCCAGATGGTTTCAAAAACACTTTTCTCATTTACCTTTTGAACGAGTATGTGGGAAAGTCTGTCATCATATTCACAAGAACATGCGCACATGCTCAAAACATATCTCTTTTGGGAAGAATCCTTGGCTTTTCAGCAATTCCTCTACATGGCCAATTGTCACAAGCTCAAAGATTAGGTGCGTTGAATAAATTTAAGTCGGGAGACAAGAGTATATTGGTTGCCACTGATGTTGCTGCTAGAGGACTAGATATTCCATCTGTGGATCTAGTCATAAATTACGATATACCTACAGACTCAAAAGCATACATTCATCGTGTAGGTAGAACTGCCAGAGCAGGGCGGTCAGGCAAATCTGTTTCGTTAGTGACCCAGTATGATTTGGAGCTGATTTTGAGAATTGAAAAGGTTATTAATATGAAGCTTCCAAAAGAAGTTCCCAATAAAAACGAGATCCTTGCTTTGCACGACTCTGTTGACAGAGCTTCTGCCGAATCTATTCGCCAAGTTAAACAGTTCCACAGTAACAGAAAAATACGTAGGGGTAATTAGTTTTCTTTTGTATATAGTAGACAATGTATAGCAGGCCCGTTAGTCAGTAATTAACATGAAAGAATATATGCAACGACGAATTTTCGATCTGCGCATCATTTTTCTTCGAGACTTGTAACTATAGGCCAACTAACATGCAGCTTTTTTTTTGGTGAAGTGAAAACACATGCATAATATCGATCATTGATGCCAACACATGATGTACCTCTGAGTTTGGAAGAGCTTGTTGCCTTGAAAAATAAGGGTAATAGCAATCCCGAAAACAAGAACGCCTTCAAAACGAAGTTTTTGACCAAAATTCAAAGGGAGAGATTACAGAAAGAGAAAACAAAGAAAAAGCTTGATGAAAAAACGCTAAAAACAAATGATGTTACAAAAGAGATGAACAGCCCTTTGGAAGAGGATGAAAGCAAAAATTTCAACACATCTGTTCAGGCTGAAACTCGAAGCATATCCAATCGACAAAAACAAAATGCAAAGGGAAGATTCAAGTTTGGTTGGGATGAGTCAGAAGACACATCAGTTTCATTATCATCTTTCCCAATTTTTCATGAAACATATGACTATTCTCTGGATTTACCATCAAGGAAAAGGCGTAAAGCAAATGAAGATCATATGCTCACTAGATCTCACTGGTCCACGAAGCCGCTGAACCAGATGACGAATAGAGATTGGAGAATATTCAAAGAAGATTTTGATATCACTACTAAGGGGAATACTAGCGAACAGATGCTTCGATATTGGAACGAGAGTGCTATACCTAACAAGGTTATTAGCCTCATACAAAATCTCAAGTATTTGGAACCTACCCCAATTCAAAGAGCTACAATTCCACTAGGCTTGGTCGGAAGAGATGTAGTGGGTATTGCGGAAACGGGTTCGGGAAAAACATTAGCATTTCTTATACCAGCAATATCGTACGTTTTGAATTTGCCACCAGTACGACCATTTGAAAGTCCATACGTCCTCATCATCGTTCCAACAAGAGAATTGGCTCAGCAAATTGAATCAGAGTCTCAAAAATTCATGAACAATTTACATTTCAATGTAGCATCTATTGTAGGCGGCCACAGTTACGATGAAAATATAGAAAAGTTAGAAAGAGGGGTTGAGATTTTGATAGGAACACCAGGAAGGTTACTTGATATTCTAGAAAAAAAAATTCTTGACTTGAATCGATGCTTTTTTTTGATCGCAGATGAAGCTGATCGGATGGTTGACATGGGATTCGAAAAACAAGTCCAAAGTCTGCTAGAACAGCTTCCTCCAGGAAAAGAAAATCCATTCCCATTATCTGAAGGACAGCCCAAAAGAACAACAATGATGTTCACCGCAACTCTCCCACCCAGCATTGAAAAGCTTACGTCCAAATACTTGGTTGATCCAGTAACAGTAACAGTAGGAAACACTGAAAACGCAGTTGAATCAGTGATACAAGATGCGATACAAGTGCCAAACGATGATGAGAAAAAGATGGCAGCTTTGAAAAATATTCTATTCTCAAACAGTCGCAAATACCATCCTCCGATTATTATCTTCGTTAATTATCAGAAAACATGTGATACACTATCAAATTTTCTTACTAAACTGAATTTCAGGCCCGCAATAATCAATGGATCAAGAACCCAAAGTCAAAGAGAAGAAGCAATCAGTAGAATGAAATCACGAGATGCGGACATATTGATCGCTACGGATGTTGCTGCGAGAGGAATCGATATTGCCAACGTTTCGCTTGTCATCAACTATCAAATGTCAAAATCCATAGCAGAGTATGTTCATCGGATAGGTAGAACCGGTAGAGCGGGAAATACAGGTACAGCTATAACTTTATGGAATGCTGAAACTGACTGTGATGTATTGTTTAGCTTGAAATCCATGATTGTCAGCAGTAAAGTAAGTAAATGTCCTAGCGATCTATTGCGGCACGAAAAAGCCCAACAAAAGCAATTCAAAAACATTGAGTCATAAATGGACTCTTATAGGTTTTATAAGCACATCACTCGAAATAAGTATCTAAAATAAACCAAATTAATAATCTATCCCATTATCTTCCTCCTCACTACTTGAATATCCATGAATTAGTCCCTTTACACTGCTTGCCCGTTTTTGATTGATTTGCGATGTCAATGCGCCAAGCTTTGCTAGAGAAGTGGAATCTATTTGTATTTTGTCATTACCCTTTTTATAACTTTGTGCGCCTGCACTCTCCTCATCCTTGACAACAACGTCTTGCACTTTACTTTTTTTGTCATTTTGAAGATGCTGTAAAAGACTTCTGGCTGCTTCCATTGTCATTTCTTCTTCATCATCTCTCAATCTCTTTTTCGCTCGGAAACTCGGATCTTCGTTCGCCCATCTAATATTCAATATTTCTGCCTCGTTTCCAGGCTCTAAACTTTGACAATACATTGCTTCTTTAGCAAATTGTGCTTGACTTTCTAGCTTATACGATACAAATGCCACATTTTTTCCCGAAAGAATATTGACACAAGCCAAATCTCCAAATTCCTCAAACACTTTTGATATCTTTAGTTCTATATTTCCAGACATAGAAGCAATTCCGCCAACATATAAGGTTTTGTTCACTTTTCCAAACGAACCAATCCCTGACATGTCATCTCTATAGTCTAAAAATCTTTCTCTGCCAAAACAATCGACAGTTGGAGTAAAAATATCAAGTTTTGTTGGGATTCGGTGAAGATAATCACAGTTCTTGCCGTTACAGCAATATCCTCTAGCAAAATAAAGGCAAATGTATTTTGTTCTATTAATCTGTCCATCTTTTGCATATTTGTCAGCTTTTGTGTAACCTGTATCTAATTTAATATTGCACCTGTGTTTGGCATGTACTAATCCTGCTCGACCATTATTTTCACCGCCTGTCCATTTGTTGTACCAGATATTAAACGTTTGTCCTGTTTGATCTGGTTTACTATTTTCAATCACTAGAGAAGGATCTAACTGGCATCTTGCAGCCCTTCGTTTGACTTCACTCATCCCCTGTTGCAATGCCCTTTATTTTCGAAGAAGCTGAAGTAGATTTTAGAGGAGGAGAAAGGAATTGTGTAGCGTAACTTTTCATCAGACTATCAGATATCAATTTTGTGCACCTCGATAAAATCTCACGAAACATGTTTAAATTTTTGTGCCACTTAGTCTGAGCTATACTCTAATCTACCCACTACTGTACTTTCACAAAGCAAAGGACTTAGTAGTTGAAAGAAACTAGTTCCTGGCATCAACAATGTCGAGGATAACATCACCATATGATTCGATAACCTTTGGTAATCCGTTATCACTCCGAGTGGACAGCAATTACCTATCAATCATGTCCATCGCACCATGCGGACGAGACGCTGTTCTAGCAGGTAGAAAAGGTCTTTTGGTGATTGACCTTGATGATCCTTTTGCCCCACCTAGATGGTTACATCATGAAACTTCTTGGGAGGTTGCTGACGTTCAATGGTCACCCCACAGCTCGAAACCTTCGTGGATCGTTTCGACCTCAAATCAAAAAGCAATGGTGTGGAATTTAGCTAGGCCATCAAACGATGCCATAGAGTACGTCTTACATTCACATATAAGGGCTATAACAGATATACACTTTCATCCACAGAATCCAGAAATGCTAGCTACATGTTCTGTGGACTCATTCGTTTTGGCATGGGATCTACGATGTCCCAAAGAGCCTGTTTATCAATGGTCCGATTGGAGATCTGCGGCGTCCCAGGTAAAGTGGAATTATAAGGACCCCAATATTATAGCTTCATCTCATGACAATAACATTTTAATATGGGATGTACGAAAAGGTGCAATTCCAATGAAAAGTATAGAGGCACATGATGCAAAAATCAATGGATTGGACTGGAGTCGTGAGAACAAATATGAGCTTATCTCCTCTTCTAATGATATGTCTGTGAAATTCTGGTCCTTCGATAAAGAATATGACAAACCTGTTTACACGATTCGTACTGACTTCCCTGTCTCTAAATCTCGCCACGTTCCATTTGGTGATCACATATGCGGCATAATGCCTTTAAGAGGTGGTAATGACTCCGTTTACATTGTTGATTACAAGAACAAAGTTGGTGAATCAAGCTTGGCACCTTGCTACATATTTAAAGGCCATACGGAGCCTGTTAGGGATTTTGTATGGAGATCTCGCCACACACCAAATACCAGTGTAAATGACAGCGAATATCAATTGGTCACATGGTCATCGGATAGGGATTTGCGGTTGTGGCCAATGAATGATGACATGTACAAAAACTTCAATTTCAAGAGAAATAATCAGTTACCACCTGGCCAAAAACTTTCAGAATTTGAATATCGTTCTTATCGTCCGGAGCCCAATGTTTCCTCTGAAAATAAACTGGTTATTCGACATAAGAGTAGAAGATACAAAGGGTCTTCTTACGGCGAGAGCTTTAAGAATAATAGTGAATTCAACCACCTAACATGGATATCTGGAATCAAAATTGGTCAGTCTGCATTCCAGCATATTGATAATGACCCTAATAGTGCAACGTTTGGTGACAATAGTAACCAGCCACTCAATTTGGGTGAGGAAGTTAGTAACGTGGGTCACAAGTTTCCAAAATTGAGATTTGAGAGGATATCAGTTTCTACTGGTGTACTTGTGATTTCATTAAATGGACCGTGGTCCTTGCAAGATAAAGATGATTTGATTTTTATAAGGGTGGAATTCAATTTTCCTAAAGGTTATCCGTCATCTAAAGCTGTGCCTAAATTCAAGGTTGAAGAAACTCATGAGCTTTCCTCTGAAAAAAAGCAAGAAATACTGAAAAACCTACAAGAAATTGCCACAAAATTCTGTGCACATGAGAGATTCTGCCTAGAGCCTTGTTTGAGGTTTTTGTTGGGAGAGAAAGTTGATATGGACTTTGAAGTTGAAGAAACCTTGGAGTCTTATGATTTAAACTACAGTGAAGATACAATCAATAAGAATTTGATGTCAGTCAGTCCGGGAGGTTCCGATCTGGACGAAGTAGAACCAGACACTGAAGGTGATGGCGATGAAGGAGATGACGAAGATGAAGATGACGAAGATGACGATATTGATGACATATCAGATAATAACAATCTAAAAAACAACTTCAAAAAAGCTCCATTTGATAGTACCCCTGTTTCAAAAGGTTGCGGTGCAATATGGACACCTAGTGGCCACTTGGTGTGTTTTTTCATATCCAAAGAGACGAACGATGATCAGCATTTCATAAAGTTTGGTCAGCAGGGCTTTAGTTTGGTGAGAAACTTAAAGCGGAAGCATGTTGAAAATGGTTTGCAATTGGGTAAACAAGTTTTTATTGACGGTGCACTTTCAAACAAGGACGAGCCATTTTCCGATTCTAGTTCTTCCGATGACAGTTTGTCAAATGATTTTGACGTGTTTCAATATAACAGACTTTACCGTACAAAAGTGCCGGACTTACTTCGAAACGCCAATTTAAACACAAGACAATATTCATCTAATGCTAAAAGCAATCCTATGTCTGCACCGACAGAACGTTCACAAGTTACAAATAATTCCAAAACTCAACATTCTAGAAATATTGTTAAAATATATGATTTCCGACATTTGATACCCTCCAAGATGGAGCTGGCCTATGAATACCGCGTACTAGGAGATAGTCCTCATGTTTTAGCGCAATATAATGCTGAAGTGGCGGAAAAATATGGATACACAGTAATTTCCAATTGCTGGAAGATTCTCTCAATACTCTTGGTAAAAGATGTCATGATAGATGCGGATATCGCCACTAATATACTTCAAAAAATTGGAGAAAGCACAAACAATTTTGAGCTGCTTCGCAACTATAGGTTTTACTGGGGCTTTCATCCATTTGGGGGAATTTGGCTAGTAAAACAGCTGTTTTCATATTTCAAGAAAGTCAATGATATTCAGATGCTCGCAATGCTCTCATGTGTACTGTTTGAAAACGATGTTATCAAGGATCATGTACATGTTCCTATCAACTCCCCATATACCCGGATGGAAACACATACTGATACAAAGAAATCGATTCTTCGCAACGGCTCTGGAGCACAGAGAACTGGGTCAGTTGCACGGAGTATTTATGGCAATACAGGTTTGCTACCACCTTCACTGGCCAGAAATCAAAGCAATGTTTCTTTTGAAAGAATGAACTCGAGATCGATACATAACTACAATCCTGCTTTGAGTCCAGTGAATATGTCACAGTGTCGTGTACCGTCGATAAGTACTCTATCATCATACGAGTACGATAACCGGAGTTTCAAGAGTTCTTCCCCTGCTGGAGATATCGTAGGCGGCAACAATGTACTCCACAATCGTCGAGGAATCAAACATCAAGTACTGAGTAATGGAGGAGGAGGAGGTACAGGGAATGGATCCGGTGGTGATTTCGATCATTACATGCAATACGATAGTATCTCCAATACTCCCCAATTATCTAGATCATTATCCACAGCTTCACTCAACGTCTTCAACCAGCAATTTGGAAAATCTTTAAGTATGGCGAAAACTCCCCTAGCAGAAGAGAAAATGTTTGTTAGATATGACGACATGCCGATTGTCAACATACAAATGCAAAATTTTGCAGAATTGGACCTTTATGAAAACGAGTACTGTGTGAATATCGAAGGTTTTGTCAACCCCGAACAGCTGAAAGTTTTCCGTGCAGAATATGCAGCTATTTTATTTTGCTGGGGGCTTCCTGCAAGCAGGTTGAAGATTCTCAAATTCAATTACAATTACAATCAAAACTACAATTGCAATGCAGTTTCAATGTATGAGAAAGGTAAAACCGACTTTCAGGAACACTTTGGTGAGATCGGCTGGTGCGATGATTCTAAGATCGACCCCGAGAACACTCCAAGAGGAAGGTGGAAGAAGGCTCAGGATAAGAAAAAGTGCCATTTTTGCGAGTTAGAAGTGACCAAACGGCTTTCGGTGTGCACGAAATGTAATCATATCATGCACGATGTCTGTTCAATCATCTGGTGGGAGGAAGATGCCATGAAAGAATGCCCCAGCGGTTGTGGCTGTGATTGTCTGAATAAGGGTGTCATCACTGCTTGAGCTCTGTACCTATGACGTAGAGTAACGTCAAGATTCCTTCTCTCCTTCAGGGATGAATAGCCGAACACCGTTTGTATCCGACGGATATAGCTCTCAGAGCCGTGTCAGTTAAACAAATGTGAAGCTCATCCGCGTATATAGAGCCTGCGAGGTAAGGTCACTTTTTCAGTCACTCCAAGCCGCTAATTGACACATTTACCGCACCATAGATAAGAAGCGGACAATTGCCGAGATATTGTGCACGTGGTCAATCTCGGGATAATGTGTGTGGTGTAAACTGGGTAAGGACTGACAGGGAGATCAGTACACACCATAGACAAATGGCATGAATGATAACTAAAATGGGTTTGAATTGCAGAATCATTGAGTACGGGAAGAGGGGTCATGGGCCAAAAAAGATTTGGAACTGGTTAAGATTAAAAGGCTATTGTCCTGCCGTTGTTGGAAGAAATAATGAAGTGAACATTAATAATGTTTTTGATGATGTCGCTTGGTATTAGCAGACACCAGACAAAGATACAGAGAAAGCAATTATGGACCAAGTTTCAGTCAACCCTTCTACCACGAGCAATTCGTGCGTCCACAACTCTGACTGGATCATTCAAGTGTTTGTCCCAATTGTGCGGGATTGGAAATATTTTTGCATTGAGGAGTTGAAGAAGCGACCTGACTTGATAGCCAGGAAAGGTTTTAAGATCACCATCTGGCTCGACGAAATGAAGAAGTTTGTTATCTCCAACGTGGAAAACAAAGAGCTTTATCTATTTGTTAAGTATTTGCTCGGGTACAGCAACACGCCTGGTGCTAACTATTTCCAGAAATGCGAGTATGGGGAGTACTGCAAGTGCTGCATCAACACTGATCAGTTGATCTATATTGTGCGGGATAGTTTGAAGTTGATCTACGTTGCTGCTGGCTACAGGTCGGTATTGAACCAGACGGTCAAGTTCATGAATTTTGACACAATGCTCAACGAAAACTTCTGGGCCAGCGCCCACCTGACACCTGCAGAATTCAGGTTTGTGGATCTCGAGATTGGTCTTTTCATGATCAGACAGGTAATCGAGGCCTCAAAGAAGTAGAATCCCGATAAAGAGATAAACCGTGCTACTGTATGCCAATTTATAGTTTTTGTGCCACATGAAGAAACTTGGATTATGAGAAACACAGCTACGGGTTGAGCGTATCAATGCATTCTTTATATGCAGTTGAACCATATTCCTGCCCCCATGTCCTTATGTACTTTTATAATGAGCTAACGACTGCATTGTTACAACGAAGGGGGTAGGGAGCCTTCGATTTACAGTGTCGCACTATTTGCGCGGGCACTGCAGAGGGGAGATAACAGGAGAACATAGAAAAGACAAGATGTTGATAATTTTGATGCTGTTGTCGTTGTGGTTGCCGTCATCGTTGCCGCCTTTCCACGAGGCAGTTGTTGCTATAGACAGGATAAATAAAGTAGTGATACCGGCCAGAGAGAATATGCCTGGTGGAAGACAAAGGTCGGATAGCAAGCGGAAACTGTTTCGTGCAATAACAACACGAATTTCCCACCACAACCATGTCCCATTGCTGGATAAGGACGACTGCAAGGACGAACGAGACGACAGAGAGGTGGCTCATAGCCCGTATAATGACTCGACAAATATCAATGCCAACCATGCTCCAGGAGTTATTAACAATGTGAGCCCCGCACAGATGCATGGCACAGATTCACAGCAGACCTTCACACATACACATGATGAGTTTCACAACCATAATGGTAAACAACAAACTGGTTCCATCCCTATTTCTGGCTCACTGCCGGTTCCTATGACACAAGGAAGTGATCAAACACATTATTCTTATATCGAAAGTGTGAAAAAGGCACCGGTGAAGAAGAAGTCCCTACCAAGCCGGGCGGAGATGATAACTCCAACGTCAAGTTTGAAGACGAAGAACAGCAACAATAAGCTACGAAGTATTTTATCCAACACCGGCAGCAACGCTACAAAAAACAACAACAATAATAATGGTAGCGGTAACAACAAAAACAATAACAATAACAGCAGCAAAAGGACACCCGATTCTTCTAAATTGGACGGCTGTTCCCCTGTCACTGAGAACAGTGCTAACACTGACATTTCTTTCCTGAGTAAAACGGATAGTATGATATTAAATAGCGACAACAAAGGCGATATGAACGAATATGACTACAAGACTTTCAGCACCCGCCATCCGCTTAGGTTTTCCAAGGTGAAGGCTTTTGAGCAAGCTGAACTGACGACCAAGATGTATTTCTCGAAGTACCAGGAAGAAGATGTGGGGCAACATGGAAGTGATCAGGGGAAAAGATTGCGGATGGAGTGTCAAACCAGCAGCAATAGCAATATTAACAACAACAACTATAACAACAATAGTGAGAGTAACAACAATAGCGGGAACAGTGATTCAAATTGTGAGATTATAGTTCAAATACCCGAGATGTCGAGGAGGGAAACAAGTGCTATGTTAGGACATGACACGGTTGAGACAAAAATTGCGGAGAATGGCTCGAATAGACTGAAACAGCAATTTGGCGGAGGCTTCATGCAGAACCCTGTTGAGCAACGACTCTTTCTTATGAAGAACGCTTTGAAGCCTCTCTCTAAGGAGGAGATTGTTTGCAGCAAGCTCAACCAGTCCAAACTTCCCGATATATTTCAAAATACAGGCCAGTTTTTGAAAGAGATGGACCCTCAGGAGATCGAATTTTGGGAGTTAATGAACGAGGAGTTCGAGAATGACCTCCAGGATTTGCAGGTTGAATACAAGGGCGACCAGCAGCGGTGCCGGCGCTTAGTGGACGAGGCTACGGTACAGACGTTTTTTGAAAGGGTGAAAAGTAACAGAAGGTTGGGAAGAAGACGCCATCCTGGTGTGGAAAGGTCATTGGGAGCGCTTATATGCCAGCGGGTGAAAGATGAGTTCCGCGAGGAGGACCATTTCACCCTTAATACAAACTGACTGTAATTTTATATTGTACTGTATCGTTTAATACTGAGTCAAGTTGTCATAGAATTTCTTGAAGGCTTTTTCTGCTCTCTGCGAACTCTATTCCACGGGGTAATAAAGACGAAAAGGCAGCACCGACTGCAGTTCTATGGGCTTGTCTTTTTCGTGGGGGCGCGGGAGCTCGCCACCGGCCACGGAAGGGGGATGTCTAAAGTTAAAGCCAGAGCTGGCACACATGGGAGAGAGGAGAAAAGAAGAAGTGATGGGAAAGACGGGCTGCGTACGAAAAGAAAGAGAGAAGGAGCAAAAGAGATTGTGAAGGTTGACACAAGCACATCATGAACGTGATAAAGCTACAGGTATGTGTGTGCGAGATGCAATGGGTGTGTTTAGTGCAGTTCCGGAGCTTTTGAGGCTCGAATCCAATAGAATCAATTGCCACGACAATAACTAGAGGTCAATCCTGATCGAATACTAACCTAGTAAGACCATCATTAATGCAGAAAAAGTATCCTATTTTAGACCAATCTGAGCTATTTAGCCTCATTGAGGATTTCAGGAATATCGACATTGACGAAAACGGATGGGCGGACAAGAAGGATGTCATTGAGAGTGTGTCTAAAAGCGGCAAGGGCTCCTATGACGAAGTCAGAGAAGCATTAAAGAATGTTTCTGTCGATGCCTCCGGCCATGTGGAACTTGACGATTTCGTCGAATTGAACGCTAAGTTGAAGGAGGCGAAACAATCGGGAGGCTCATCGGGCCCTTCTTCTGCGCAAATGGCTGGTTCTCAGAGTGGAGCAGAGACCTTCGTTCGTAACAAGGCGAAGGTCGTGTTAGGGTCGGGCAGAACTATGCACACTATCGATGACGAAGAGCGTGTGGAATTCACGAGACACATCAACTCTGTCCTTGCAGGCGATGCGTTGGTGGGCGCTAGGGTTCCGTTTGATTTGGACACTTTCCAGCTCTTCGACGAGTGTACCGACGGTTTGGTGTTGTCTGCTTTGATCAATGACTCTGTTCCGGATACAATCGACACGAGAGTGTTGAACTTGCCAAAGGGAGGCAAGCCATTGAACAACTTCAAATTGTTAGAAAACGCCAACATTGTTTTGAACTCCGCTAAGGCCATTGGCTGTATTGTCGTCAACGTTCATTCGGAAGATATAACCGCCGGTAAGGAGCATTTGATATTAGGTCTCATATGGCAAATTATCAGAAGAGGTTTGTTGAGTAAGATTGATATTAAGTTACATCCCGAGTTGTACAGATTATTGGAAGATGATGAAACCTTGGAACAATTCTTGAGATTGCCACCTGAGAAGATTTTGTTAAGATGGTTCAACTACCATCTCAAGGCCGCCAACTGGCACAGAAAGGTCAACAATTTCTCACAAGACGTACAAGATGGTGAGAATTATACTGTTTTATTGAACCAATTGGCACCAGAACTTTGTTCACGTGCTCCACTACAAACCGCTGATCTATTGCAGAGAGCAGAGCAAGTTTTATCCAATGCTGATAAATTGCAATGCCGGAAATATTTGACGCCTAAGTCGTTAGTTGCAGGTAACCCTAAGTTAAACTTGGCGTTTGTGGCACACCTTTTCAATACCCATCCTGGCTTGGAGCCTGTTGAGGATGAGGAGAAGCCGGAAATTGAAGATTTCGATGCTGAGGGCGAAAGAGAAGCAAGAGTTTTTACTTTATGGTTGAACTCTTTGGATGTGGATCCACCTGTTGTCTCTTTGTTCGAGGACTTGAAAGACGGTCAAATATTATTAGAAGCGTACGATAAGGTGATGCCAGGTTCTGTTGATTGGAAACATATCAACAAGAGACCAACCAATGGAAATGATATGTCGAGGTTCAAAGCGTTGGAAAACACAAATTATTGTGTTGCCATTGGCAAAGCCAACCATTTCTCGTTGGTTGGTATCGAAGGTTCAGATATCACTGATGGTACAAAGATTTTAACGTTAGGTTTGGTTTGGCAGTTAATGAGAAGAAACATCAACAACACGTTATCTTCTTTATCTGTCAATGGCAAGGAAGTTTCTGACCAAGACATCCTCAAGTGGGCCAACTCCATGGTTGCTAAAGGTGGAAAGAGTTCAAGTATCAGATCATTCAAGGACCCGTCTTTGTCCACCGGTCAATTCTTGTTGGATGTGTTGCACGGCATGAAACCAGGGTATGTTGACTACGATTTAGTCATGTCTGGCAACACTGAGGAGGAGAGATATGCCAATGCCAAGCTTGCCATTTCTATTGCGAGAAAATTGGGAGCGTTGATTTGGTTGGTTCCTGAGGATATCAACGAAGTTAGATCGAGGTTGATTTTGACTTTTGTTGGTTCCTTGATGTCTTTGAAGGCATAACACTGGAGACCTCTCTTTCCAGCCTCTTGGTGATGACAATGTTCTTATTATTTACTCTAGCTTACTTTGTACTCTGTTTATCTGTTCACCTGTTTACTTTTAGAAGTATGAATATATCTTTGTATTTGTATCAATTTTATTTTCTTTTTATAAATATATGTACACACATCCGCATGCGGGCTTTATCTTGTTCTGGTATTTACAATTTGGTTTTTGAGTTTATCGTCCCATTCCAGCGTCAACTTCTCGAAGTATGACAAGACGTCGTCCATTCCCGTTGGGTCGACCTCTTCTGTTTTCATGTACTCTTTTCCATTCCAGCGGCTAGCACTGCCATACTTCAAGTCTTGAGGGTCATCTCGCTGGTCTGCGTAGAGGGAGACAAAGACGGGAGCGTTGGCTGCAATCCAGCCGTGGATGTTGTGCCAAGGTGACCCCAGCAACCGCGCTAAGTAAAAGAGAAGGAGCATGCCGTAGTAGGTGACTGGGTTGAGGAACTGGAAGAAGGAGAAAGAGGTGAGTATTCCCGGGTGGGTGAGATACTGTTTGACTCTATATCTCTGGTAGAGAGACTTGTACGTTGCTAAATGGAGAAGGTCAAGGAGCCTCTTTGAGCCTTCGTAGCTCTCGTGGGACTTGAGCAGTTGTAGGTCGTCCATCGAGAGGTAGGACGGTTTAGACATGACACTGCTGATCCAAACAATGCGGGGGTCTGCAGACAGCTCGAAGAGGTTGTAGTCGAGGAGCTTGTGGATGAAGTAGTAAGGTCCGAAGACGTTTGCCTGGAAGACGAGTCCGAGGCTGTCTGCGGACTTGACGCCTACTCTCTGGATCTTGTACGTCGGGTAGGTGACGCCCTTGATGGGGTTTGTGCAGCACTCCACGGTGGCGCCCCACCAGTCGATGCCTGCGTAGACGCCTTGAGCGGCGTTGAGGTAGACGTAGTCGATGCAGCGGTGGGTGTTGTGGAGCTCATACGCAGCAGCGAGGATGGAGACCATGTCTGTGAAGTCGACGAGGGAGTAGTCGAAGTCAAGGACGGCTGGTCTGCGGACATCCGTTGCGTTGTAGTCGCTGAGCAGAGCGATGGTGTGATTGGCGTTGGCGAGTGTTCTCGAGGTGACGATGATGGTAAGACGGGTCTCCTGCGGGACCTCTGCGATGAGCCGCTTGGCGATGTTGAGGCCCAGGTTGCCCGACGTGCCTGTGATCAGCGCCGTGACGTGGGGGGTGGTTTTCTTCTGCGGGAGCATGGCAGGGGCGATGCGGTGGGCCTAGGCAGTGGGGTCCAGAACGTCCAGCCGGCCTGTCTGAGCACCATCTCACGGTGTCTGGAGGGCCTCTTTTCGTTGCGTCCGGTTTCCCTGTGTGTCGCCTTGGCGCGTGGTGCTATACGAGGGAGCGAGAAAAAGAGGGAACAGGGCTGTGCTGTTTCATGTTCCTGTTCCGAGACGTTTGATGGCCCGTGGGGAGGGCCACATGAAACCGCCGGCTGGCCAGGGTTATCCGGGAGCGATTGGGGCCCAGCAGGCGGCGGTATATATACCGGCGGGGGTGCAGCAGTGAGAGACAGACCGGGGCAGGACGTCAGGCGGCGCTGGCAGGCGCCCCCCACAAGCTGCAGCCACGGCACGATGCAGAAGCAAAACTACGTGTTCAACATCCGCGACTACAAGGTGCTGAGTGTGATCGGGCAGGGCGCCTACGGCGTGGTGGCGGTCGGGCACCGGCACCACAGCGACCAGGTGGTCGCCATCAAGAAGATCGAGCCGTTCGAGCGGGACCTCTTCTGTCTGCGCACCCTGCGCGAGGTGAAGTTCCTCAAGCGCTTCGACCACCCGAACATCATCAAGATCCTCGACATCCAGAAGCCCACGTCCTTCGAGGGCTTCCGCGAGGTCTACCTCGTCCAGGAGTACATGGACGCGGACCTGCACACCGTCATCCGCACCCACCACCTCAGCAACAACCACATGACCTACATGCTGTACCAGCTGCTCAAGGGCGTCAAGTACCTCCACAGCTGCGGCATCATCCACCGCGACCTCAAGCCGGCCAACCTCTTGGTCAACGAGAAGTGCGACCTCAAGATCTGCGACTTCGGTCTCGCGCGCCTCGAAACAGACCCGCGCGACGGCTCTGCCCCGCAGAAGGACTCCTATCTCACGGAGTACGTGGCCACGCGCTGGTACCGCGCCCCGGAGATCATGCTCTCGCTGGCCCAGTACTCCAAGGCAATCGACGTGTGGTCGATCGGCTGCATTCTCGCGGAGATGCACCTCCGCGAGCCCCTCTTCCCGGGCAAGGACTACCGCCACCAGCTGCTGCTCATCTTCGAGGTGCTCGGGGCGCCCACGGCGGCCGACCTCGCCAGCGTGCGCCTGCCGCGGGCCCGTGAGTACCTCCGCACACACACGGGCGGCCAGCGCCGCATCCCGATGCGCAAGATCTTCCGGCGCGCCGACGCCGCGGCCGTGGACTTCATCGAGCGCACCCTCACCTTCGACCCGGCCAGACGCCTCACCGTCGACGCGTGTCTCGACCACCCGTACGTGGCCGAGTTCCGCACCCCGGCCACCGAGACCGCCGGCAGCCCGATCCCGCCCGATTTCTTCTTCTTCGACGAGCTCAAGGACCAGCTCGGCCTCATCGACCTCAAGCGCATGCTCTACGCCGAGATCATCAGCGACTGAGCCCGCGCGCCCGCCGAGCCGCCGAGCCGCCGGTCGATCGCCCCAGGCTCCTTTTTTTCCTGCGCGCGCCCTCGCCGCCTTGCCCCTTTTGCCCCCACGCCTCTCCAGAACACGCCACCGCGCCGCTGCCGGCCCTGTCAGCGACGCCGCTAGGGACAATGGGCCGCGCCGCTGCGGGCTGGGCGCTGTTCCTTCGCTACCTCGCAGGGGACACCCGCGGCGGGCTTCCGCAGCCTGCTTCGCGCACTCATATATCTCTATAGCATACTATCTCTCCACACAGCTACCTATCTGACGATCTGCCAGGGTGACATAAACAGTCGCTTTAGTGCACTGTTGCTGCCCTCTTTTGCATCGTGACGTTCCTCCTGGTGTTGCTCTGCACAGACATCGGTGACTGACTGCGCAATTCACTGCACCCCTCCAGCCATGGGCATTCCTATCACCTCCAGAAAACGCAAGCTGCTCACGGTCGCCACGGGGGCCGTGTTCCTCGTGTTCGTCGTGCTGCTCACGTCGTCCAGGAGCCTGAGCTCGTCGGCGTCCAAGGTGGCCATCCCCGACTACGAGAGCAAAAACCCGCTCTTGGACGACGACATCGCCGTCCAGATCCCGGGCGAGTCGACCCGCAAGCCCTCCAAGGGCACGCCGAAAATCAGCAACAGCAACGGCAGCGGCAGCGGCAAGGGCCACGCCAACGCCAACGGCGCGGTCGCCGCCGACGACGGCGCCAAGCTCGACACCAAGAAGCTGACCAACGCCAACGACTACGTCAAGGGCAAGCAGGGCGGCATCGACGAGGCCAAGGTCAAGGAGGCCGACTCCTCGGACAAAATCCCCTTGGTGGCCGGCGACCCGGCCTCCAAGAAGGCCCACGAAAAGGCCCACGACGCCTCCCACAGGCAGAAGGACGCTGCTCTCGCCGCCGCCGACGACGACCAGGTGCCCGCCCCCACCTCCACCTCCACCAACGGCATCAAGGCCGACAAGGAGTTGGGCTCCCTCGAACAAAAGGAAACCCTCAAGAAGCTCGCGGACGACGACGCCGCCGCCGCCAACCCGCTCAAAAACAAACCCTACCCACTGGACTCGGACGCCGACCCTTCCCCGAAGAAGACCAGCAAAGAATCCAGCGACATCAAGGACTTTAGCAAGAAGATCCTCGAAGCACAGGAAAAGCTGCAGGAAAAGGGTCCCACCAAGAACGTGGGCTCCTCCTTCAACCCTAGGCAAGAGCTCGAGCACATCTTGTCCACGTCTCCCGTCGTCATCTTCTCGAAGTCCTACTGCCCTTTCTCCAAGAAGCTAAAGCACCTTCTCAAAACAGAGTACCATATTACCCCCGAGCCACTCATCATCGAGTTGGACGACCACGAGAACGGTAAGGAATTGCAGCAGCATGTGGGCGAAACAACCGGCAGATTCACCGTCCCTAACTTCATTGTCGACGGCAAGAGTAGAGGTGGTGCAGACGACATCCTCGCCCTACATGACAACAACGAGTTGATCGACTTGTTTCACCAATGGTCCACCGGCAGTGCCAAAATCAAGAAATTGGGCACCGAGAAATGACGAGAGTCCATCCATCGTGGACCTTGCCCAACAAAAAGATCTTAACCTTTAGCTTACTTTCTTTTTACTTTGTTATCAATTTTGGATTAATCTCCCACTTCGGCTTTTATCTGTCCTCTTTTATTTCTTCTATATACTCATACATCCACGATATATCATTGATACCCAAGTCCTATTTTCTAAACCAAATTTGTAACTTTAACTATTTTGAATCCTTCATCTCCGTTCAAAACGGGCCGGGGAAAAATAAAAATCTCTGAGGCCGTTTCAGCCGAGCTTGCTATCTATCCAAAAAACAAGCTGCTTATACCTTTACTTTTCATGAGTGTCACCGCTTTGATCGTTCACTAACCTTGATTTTTTTCTTGCTGACTACGATCATGACGTTTGCCGTCGAAGAACCTTTATACCCGAAAAAAGGAATAACCGTCGAAGATGCATCCGTGAGTAAGCTCGCACGTGATCTCGGCCTGATTAAACATCCCAATGGTGGATACTTCAAGGAGACAGACCGGCCCTCCGAGACTGCTGAGGTGCAATCAACAGGCGACTCAGGCTCTCCGCCAACAACGGTGTCCAGGAACCCGTCCTCGTTAATCCACTTTCTTATGACCTGCGAATCACCCCTCGGCAAGTTCCACACAAACGTCACAGGCAGGTCAATACACGTTCTTCAAGGAGGCCGAGGGACATACGTTCTTGTGCACCCGACAGGGCAGATCGAGACTTTCCGTGTAGGGTTCGACGTCGCCAACGGAGAGAGAACCCAATGGGTGGTGGAGCCTGGAGTCTACAAAGGCTGCTACGTCGTTCCGGAAAAGGAAGGTGCTGAAGTGACTAGCAAGGACCACCTCTGGGTAAGTGAGGTCGTTGTACCTGGATTCGACTTCCAGGACATGAAATTCCCCGACATGAACAATCTCATTGCTTTAGTTGGTGAAGAAAAGGCGTCCGAGATAGAATGGCTCCTCTAAATAGATTGATCATTCTGTATAGGCCAATGTATATGCCAACAAATATGCAAATAGATAAGCATTTCTTTCGTATCACGTGCTATCATAGAGGGCTTAGTAGCCCTCTTTTCCTATTTGCATACACCCGCGCACCTCCATATGAATCCACAAAACGTTACAGTTTTTCACAGTCTTGCGCGTCGCGGGACCCGAGGAGTGTCCAACGGCTGCTGTTGCGGATCTGCTACAGTGAGGGCAGGACAGCTTCGGTAAGCGTGCGAGGGCTACAGTGAGTGCGGGCAGGCAGGAAGTCGAAAATTTTCGTCTTGATATGAGGCCTATGACAGTTGATTACATAGAATACACACGTTAAAGACTTAGAAAACTTAAGTGACTTTTGAAATAGATACTACCAAGATCAGATCTCAGAGCAAACATGACCACTGAATTGACCGTTCAATCTGAAAAGGCTTTCCAAAAGGTATGCATAGTTTCCTTCGAAAACATAGACGACGACGATGACGAAGATGAATAGGTGAACAAAAATGAAAGACTAAAACACAAGGGACGTCTTTGACAAAGTGCTGCAGTGTATAGAGACTAGAAATACAGAGACGTCTCTCCCGTGCTACTTTTGAATGGAGACAGAAGGATCACAACGAGCAACGAGCGATTAGATGAAGTGAAAACACTAGATTGTATTGTATATGAGAAGGTCACGCACGAACTTGAACACGGTGGTTTTTTGATCAAAATCATGCTTTCACATACTACTTCACGGCAGGTAGATACATGCATTTGTTCTTTCAATAACCTAACCTTCAGATAAATAGAGAAACATTCAAAACATTTCAAGCGACCAACACATTATCGAGTACATCTTCTACAGTAGCTTCTTTTTTCTAGCTCCACCCAACACCATCTGCAATCAGTCGTTTCAAATTCCCTTTTACAATAGCAAATACTAACTTACTTTTCATTATCCTCCTCCCCATTTTTATTTCAATTTAGCAACCACACATCTTCACCAACCCAAAGGCCAAGGCTACCAGAAGAACCAAGAGATGGTACAAAGACGCTGGTTTGGGTTTCAAGACCCCAAAGTCTGCTATTGAAGGTACCTACATTGACAAGAAGTGTCCATTCGTCGGTACCGTCTCTATCAGAGGTAAGATCTTATCTGGTCTTGTTGTCTCCACCAAGATGCACAGAACCATCATCATCAGAAGAGAATACTTGCACTACATTCCAAAGTACAACAGATACGAAAAGAGACACAAGAACTTGGCTGCTCACGTCTCCCCAGCTTTCAGAGTCCAAGAAGGTGACCACGTTACTGTCGGTCAATGTAGACCACTTTCCAAGACCGTTAGATTCAACGTTGTTAAGGTTGCCGCTGCTGCCGGTAAATCTAAGGGTTTCAGCAAATTCTAAATTTAGTCTTTTATAACTATATTATAAAACATGAATTAAAAATATAACTTTAGCTGTCTAATAGGTTGCATAAATCCACGTTAGCCTTACCCAGCACTTATAATCTTCGTCCGTACTTGAAACTAGCCTAACGAACTGCCCATGTTGAGCTATGCAAGCCTTTTGGCGTCTACTCAGAAGCTTCCCCGTGCTTTTCATGTCAGAGTTACTTTGTGCGTATGAAAACTCACTCATTATGCGAAAGAGCTGAAAAAAATTCGATAGTAGCGGTGCTGCTGCTGCTGCTGGAAGAATCATGTTTGTATTTTTCTGATGTTTTACCCGGTTTTACTATCGGTAAGAAGTTTGATCTACAGACTAGAGAGCCCCGCTATTCATTCATTCTCAACTTACTCAATGTCTCCTTCGGATCATGCTGCAACAGAGAGGCCAGTTTCCAAAGGAGCCCGTGACACAGCTGACACTAACAATGCCAATGAAAATGGTGTTATCCCAGTAGACTCTGTAATCAGGGATACTGGTACCGTTAACAAAGATAACAATGAAGAATACAATGAGGGTAGTACGATAAATGTTTCAGACGAAATCTTGACTGTTGGGAATTTCGTTGAGAGTGAAACACAAGGAGGGCATGCCCACTCTGAAAACCCCAAAGGTGCTAATGATGACGAAGATGATGACAACGTGGAAGATATCGGGAAGTTTAGTATCGAAAGTATCAGCAATATCAGCAATATCGATCACATTTCTATTGATCATATGAACGCAATCGATAATATCGATAATATAGATGGTATAGGCAATATCCAAATTCATGGTCAAAACATCATAAACGAACAGCAAGATTTCCCCACAATCGAGGTCATAAAAACTGTTCAAAGGAATAGAAAGAAGCGCCAATTTTCTACGATCGAAGATGAGGAGATGTCACGCTTAGAGTTCCAGCAATGGACCTCAGGGTTTCTGGCTGATGATCTAGAGGACCCGAATGTCGAAGTTTCTATAGATGACGTGGAGTATGGATTTCCGCAAACCACTGCCGCCCATTTCACAGATGTGGTTGAGGACCAATCCAATGTTGGCTCTGGAAAAAGAAGGAAAGTTGACAGGAAAAATCAGAGAAAAACATTCAAGTCAGAAAAGGAACAAACTGCAAAGCTCAGGCACAGTAGTGAAGGCCAGAAAGACAACATTGAAAAAACCGCTGCATCTTTTTACATTAAGCATACCGAAGAAGGGGATGATGAAGTTGAAATGAATAGCAAGATCGGAGTTGCTAATTCACAACATAATGTCCCAAGTAATAAAGACCATGAGATTCATAAAATAGTGAATGAGACTAAGAACAGCCATCATCAGTTGGATGACCATTTGGTGGAAAAGGAAGAAGACAACGTTGATCCCGAGTTAGCCAACATAGACACGAACGCATTTGTGCACGATGCCATGTTGGATGCACGAGCGTTGGTTTCTCTCAACTCGTTGGATTATCTGCGAAACAGAAACGAGGGTAAGAGTGGGTTCGAAGGAGAAGACTCGAGGGGTCAGGAAGAAGTAGATGATGAGAATCTTGCAGTTGAGGCTGTCAACCGTGCTGTCAATCAGGCAGTTGCCGCTGTTCATGCAGGTGCAAATGCAAGAGGAGATGAGGATAAGTCAGATAACAGCCAGGTTGATGGAGACGTCAACGATCTGGTTAATGACAACAACAACGAGCCTGATGCTGATGTCATTGCGGCGGCAGTTGTAGCTGCTGAAAATTCTGTGAGGAAAAGGATACAGAGTGTGGGTCTTCCGTCCAGCGTATCTGACGGGGACAAGCAACTGTTTGAGATCTTTCAAAAGGAACATAACAAGAGCGTTGGCGACGGCGAAGACGTCGTTGGGGCAACAGACCCGAACGCTCCGCTCGTGACGCGGCACGGCATCAAGAACAACAGGGTACTGTCTAAGCTAGGCAGCAAGGCCTCAAGCTCCAAGAAAAGTACTAAGAAGAAGTCAAAAGAGGTGAAGGTAGAAGAGAGCGAAGAGAGCGTCTTGGAGAAAGAGAAGATTGCCGAAGCCATATCGAAGGCGCAAAAGCTGATTTCCGAGCAGCCCAAGGGCCGATCGTTCACCAAGGAGGAGGCAGATGCGATCGAGGTGTTCATCAAGGAGTACGAGAAGATTCACGACATGACGCACGAGAAGTTTCTCCAACGGATTTGGGGGAACGAGCGTAAGAAGGACAAGTTCTGGGAGATTTTGCACAGCGTCCTTCCGAACCGCACAAGGTCTTCGTTGTACAAGCACGTGCGCCGGACGTACCATATCTTCGAGAAGCGGGGGGTGTGGACGGCGGACGAGGACCTCAGGCTTGCCCAGCTGGCAAAAACCTGTGAGGGCAAATGGCGGCTGATTGGCGAGGAGTTGAAGCGGATGCCGGAGGACTGTCGGGACCGGTGGCGGAACTACGTGAAGTGCGGGTCGAAGAGAAACGTGAACCAGTGGACGATCCAGGAGGAGTTCAAGTTGAAGAGCATTGTGGCAAGGGTGCTGGAGGAGGAGCGGCGGCGGCTGCGAGAGGAGGGGCTGCGCAACGCTGCTGCCGCTGGCGCTGGCGCTGGCGCTGGCGCTGGCGCTGTCGACGAGAAGCGTGCCGATGGCAGCGGGCCAGCCGGGGGCGGCTCTGCGCAGGAGAGCCGGCTCAAGCAGGCTCGCGAGGCCCAGGTCTCGCCGACCATCAACTGGACGACCATCAGCGAGCTGATGGGCGGCACCCGGTCCCGGATCCAGTGCCGCTACAAGTGGAAGAAAATCATGAAGAACGAGAGCGTCAAGAAGCTCCGCGAAATGGGTCATGACACCAAGCTCTGGATGCTCTACAGCATCAAGCGGCTCAGCGAGAACGACCCGAACATCGAGGCCAACCTCGACTGGAACGCGCTTGCATTGAGCGTGCCAGAAGCATACAGCTTTGCTGCGAACTGCGCCGAGTCCGGCAATGTTTCTACCGGCGGCAGCCCGACAACGGAGCCGAAGCAGGAGCAGCAGAAGGAGCAACAACAACAACAGCAACAAGATAACGAGCCTCCTGAGCCTGCTCTGCAGGAGACACCGTCACCCCTCGCGTGGAACGGCGTGGACCTTGCGACCTGTTTCCAGCGGCTCCGCACAACGGTCGACGCAAAGGGCAAAGGCTTTGTCGAGACGATCGACCTGCTTATTGCGGCGCTGAGCGCAGCCAGCTACGTCGATCGGCTCGCCGAGGCGGAAGGCGACGTCGGCGACGCCGGCGACGCGGAATGAGCATGGCGGTGCGCGGTGGTGCTTATAGCCGATAAGTGCGGGCGGCGCGTTTCCGAAGCCATGCTGGACGACTCCTCCAGGGGCCGGAGGAACAGGACGACAGCAGTAGGTGGACAAGGACGGCGGAGGGTCGGAGCAGCAGAGAGACAACGGTCGAAGCAGCCGGCGTGGCATATGCGTGACAAGTGGTGGATCTGCCGCCCCTCCGGCCGCCAACGTCGGGCGTTACCTAATGCAGCACGGCTTGGGAGGAAGCATTTGGTCGATCGAAGGCCGGCATTTTTTCACCGTCGGAGAGGAAAGATGGTTGTGTACTTTGTGTCTGGTGTAAAATTTATATTTTTCTGGTAACCTTAACATCCGTGATTGTCCCTCTGATCCGTACGGACCGTCAGCTACACCGATCCTCGAACACCGCACGCAGATAGATATATCGGCACTGTTATTGTTTCCGTTCCGCTCTGCCCCACCTGAACCTGGACGTCTCGATCCCCGTCTTTTTTTTCTCCACCCCTAACTCCACCAGATAACGGAAGAGTCGCTTATTTTACCCCCCTGAGCACTCTGTGTTTGTGCATCGTCGGACCCGCTATTCTTCGACGCTTTCTGTGTGCCAATACATCGGACAGACTCTCTCGGACCAACCGTCTTCGCCGCCTTCTCTTCTGCAGCACCGACAACCCGGATAGTTACGCTGGACTACCAACACCTCTACCGGAAGAAAAAAAATTGTCTCACAGTCGTCCCGCCCCAACATTCCGGCCTTGAGCAAGACACCCGGGACCCCCGACCATAGCTGCAAGTAAGCCGCTCGACGTTGACACCACTACCCGCTTTACTACACTATACACACCCGAACGCCATGACACAATCGTCGCAGCTGGTACAAGACCGGCAGCCGCATAAGCAACCCCACGATCCTCCACCTCCACAGCCTGAACAATCGCAGAAGAAAGCCAGAAGGAGAAACAGAGTCCCCATTTCTTGCGTCATCTGCAGACGGAGAAAGGTCAAGTGTGACAAGCAGAAGCCGCAATGCTCTAACTGTATCAAGAACAACGTCCAGCATTTGTGCCACTACCTGGAACCCAAATGGGCAAAGCCGTTGGAGTCGGAAACGCTCTCGATGAATGTGGACAATGCAAACGGCTTTGCAAACCCTGCAATAGCAGCAGCAGCAGCAGCAGCAGGAGTGACGTCCTCGGACGGCAACGCAGGTCTTGTGAAAAGAGACATGCACAACAACGCCGTACAGAATACAGCGAACAACGTGCTGATGGTGAAGATCGAAGATCAGCAAGCTCTCTTGTCTACTCTGAACGAGTCTGTGGAATTAAAGAAGGAGCTGGAAGCTCTGAAAAACAAGATGAAGTTCCTAGAAACCGAAAACACCGATCTGAAAAAGAAAATCGTTTTGAACACAGCCGGTATACCGACAGCTAACCCAGTCCTAAGGCCTCTGAAAAACCAGGATTCGGAAGACTTGTTGGATTGCATCTTCAACTCTAATATACTTTTCATCGCACAAAAAGGCAGTCAGTACAATTTGCCCATAACCTATCAGATAAGTGTTTTCTCGTGGATGTTTATGGTGAAAAACGACCTTTATTTGAACGATTTGTGGATGAAAATTCTCAAATTGAGACAACATTACGAATACTACTACAACAGCAAGGGCGCCTCAGAGAAAAATATGATTTCTCATTACAGAAACTATGATCATAAATTGAGCAAATTCAAAAGCAACGATCCGAGTAGCCTCAAAACCTCAGAAATCTCAAAAGAGAAGACAAGTGAGCACACAAGTAAACTAAAGAAGTTTTTGGAGAAAAGTTTGAATTTAGAAAACAATGGTGTTAAATCAGGTAAAGTAATCAACACCAACAAGGTGGATGAGACTTCCTTTTCCGCAAATTCAGAGGCAACTGAAAACTATCCTCATCTGCCCAATGTCTGTCCGGTTACCGGTGTATTGGGCGTATGTCCGATAGGTAATTCTAATGCCGTCATGAATCATGAGGAAAAAGCAAAACCCAATACCGAAATTGACACAAACCTCCCGGATTCTAAATTACAATCAGAAAAGAGAGCTTCTGCTCATCCCAGGAAACAACAGTCTCTGAAAAGGAAAAATCATCCAACTCTGAAGTTTAACAAATGTCCTGTATTACATCCAAATGAGGCTTCTTTATCTTCTCCTATATCTCTAACTCCTGGTTACCCGAAGAAGCTGACTTCCAGCATTGCATCCAGTACAAGTATCAACAGCAGTGCTGGAGCTCCTTCCGCTACCTATAATGATGCCTATAGCGATAGTGACGAACCTCTTGAAGACCCTAAAGTTTGTCCCTTAATGGTAAGTGACGCCAAGGCATTGTTCAAAGAGAAACTGTCCAAAATGAACATAAGTGCTATCCGTGAGTCATACAATGTGCACAAAAAGAAGGCCGGGTCAGCTTCTCCGGCTAAAAGTAGAGGAACCCCAGTAATACCCTCGGGTCCAAGCACCCCAATGTCAGAAATAAAGCCAGAGGATACTGAGAAGTTGAGCAACTTTGTTCCGATAGCAATGAAACCGGAACCACAAACAAGCTCAAGGCAAAATAGCATGAAGAGACAGGCTCCTTTTCCGGATACTCCTCAGCCCAATAAAAGCAAAAAACTGAAAACGATATCACCTTCTGCAATCAAGTCTTTAAACTATAATAATACCAAGCAAATTATATCTGTCATTGAACAATATTTACCTAGCAAAAAGGTGGTTGGCTTGTTATTGGATAGGTTTTTTGATAGGTTATACATATACATGCCTTATGTGGATGAAACAAGCTTTAAATTACGAGTTGCTACAATCTTAAAAACAACTGATGCTGGTTGTCAGAAAATAAGACTATCTTCAATTGGCACACAATATTGTGAAGAGTTTTTGACCTTATGTTTAATGCTAATAATCATCAGGTTGAGTTGGTTATCGCTACCGGAGAAATCTGTTACTGGATTGAGTCAGAGTGAATTACTTCTAATGAAACCTGAAAACTTTGTTTCATTTGTTTTGGTTGATATGGTAAAGGAGATTTTCTCAAATACTAAAATTTTGTCAAAGCCCTCCATGATTATTTTTCAAGTTGGGTTGTACTTAAAGATTTATTCCACAGTTTCTCCGGAAGATGGTTTTGATACAGATGATTCATATACTAGAAACACCCAATACAGCACAACTTCAAATCAGGGCCAATCTTTCGACCCAAATTCAAGTACAAACTTAGTCGCACAACAAGCAGATGCGGGCACTCCGAGTACACCTTCATCATCGTCTAACTCAAATGATTTATCCGGAGATTTGACAAATGAATCTCCAAACCTAAATTCACCTAACTTTATATCTATGTTGGTACAACTTGCTCGTACCATTGGACTAAATCGTGATCCTTTAAACTTTAGAAATTTCTACCCGACTGCGACTGACGATGAAATAACCATTTCTCGATTGTTCAAAAAAAGGCATCTATGGAGAAAATTATGGTATGGTTTAATGTTCACTACGATTGAGGCAAACTTGAGTTTAGGTGACTACAAAAAAGGTCTCCCAATTGAAATAGATTTAGACCCCACACTGGGTAGCGCTATCAATCACTCGTGGGATTGCAGATTACCCGGAGGTATTGAACAAGGTGTTTTAGAAAAATCTTTTGAAAATGGTAAGGTTTTGCAGAGAGAGTTATGTATTGTTCAAAATTTCAGAGAGTCAATTGTTTCTTATAGATGGATCTTCAGAGGTATGAAGCTGCTTTTTGCAGTGGATAAACCACCAACTACTCTTGAAGTTGAAAATGTTGTGACGGCTCTATCCGAAATTATTTGTGAAAAGTCAAAATATGGGTTTGGAATTGATTTGATCATGGGTGACCAAGAGATTGTTAATCCCTTCAGAGCTAGAAATTCTTCTGTCTGGGTCAAAAAATACACCAAACAGATCAAAGTCCTGAGACTAAAAGTTCATTTGATTGTTAAGAACATGATCTTCACCTTGAACTATTTGATGTTCTTAAATCACGAACAAAAATTGAGCAAATTACTAGGCCAAAAACATGCCTTAATTGAGAAAATAGATAAGCAAAGAACTTACATTGAAAAGTTTTTTGAAGCATCACTATTGTCTGCTATAGAAAATTTCAAACTGTTTGTGCAGTTTATGGATGATAGCAACAAAGTGTTCCCCAACTGCAGCACAGAATTGTTGATTTATCCATTTTTAATGATTTTGAACCATAGATCTCACGAATTCTTGATTTCCTTAGTCCTTAGAGTTCAGCAAAACTCCCCTGTCATTATGGAAATTTTGAAGAAGAACAGAATTGAACCAAAAGAGCTTCAAAAAAGACTTTTTACTTATCTAGAGACTTTCATTGAAAGATTGGACGTTTTAACTAAGAACTATTATTACGCATGGGTCCTAAAAAGACTTGTCAAGTTCTTCTACAATATATTACTCAACTCTCAAAAGTTCTTCAAGCTGAACTTCAAGAGAATGAATATCTCGCAAAATACATCTAAGAAAAATACAAGCACGCTGTCAGACCTCAATAGTAATAATGAGGTCAATATGAACAAAGCCAGTGGCAACAGCGGTGAAAAATCCGCTTTTGAGATTGCTTTTGGTACTTCCAAGTTGCCACCTGTCACTGATTTTACACACGATGATAGAAGAGAAATAAATTTCAATTCAGTCATAAGTAATTCAGATCTTTTGCTAAATAACGAATCTCCTGGTCTGGGTATAAATGTCAGTCCGGGAAATAACATGGCAATGAATGCCATACTTTCTAACTCAAATGAAAGTACGAACATTATGATTCACAATAATACCAATAATAGTAATATCAATAGTAACATTAATGGCAGCAACAACATCCATAATAATAATATGGCCAATATAGCTATGACACAAATCAGCACTCCTGATAATATTCATCTCGAAGGTAACGTTCCTGACAATTCCAATTTCAGCGTACAGAATAACCATACTGTTGATAATCTTGCAGGTAATCTCCTTGGGAACATGGCCAACGACATGAATTTCAACTCTACAAACGGCGTGATCAATCCTGTCATGAATCCTCATGAACTGAATGGAATAGGTAATAACTTCAATCCAAATATGGTTGGCAGTGGTGCCAAACAAGGAATGACAAGATGGAATAATGGGTTGGGTGAAGATCTGAATGAACTCTTTGATGACCAATTCCTCAACGACATTGGAGGATTTGCAATGGAAAATGTTGCTCCGACGGGAGTTTTTGGTTTACGTAGAGGCCTCAGTCACGACGCTATTCTCAGCCCTAGTGTTGCTGTACCCAATGTCAATGGAATGGGAGAAATGGAAAATTCTACAATGCCTTTGGTTGAGGGCATGCTGGTTAACCACCCAAATAATGATATGATGAACATCAACTCATTTTCCGGAGGAAAGGGAGAAATCTACAACTCATTAAATGAAATCGACTTCACCAATGTCGACCTCAACGCACCTGTAGATAGTATGCCATACGGTTTCGAATTAAACATCCAGGAAGAAATGACGGGTCTAAACCCTGGTGCTAACAACCCTCTAAAAAATGGTTCAAATGGGTTTAGGCGTAGCAATGGCCACGATGCCCATGGTTCGAGGTCTAACTCAGCAGATGATCAATCTGGTGGATTTGGACACTGGAACTTCTTCTGAACGTGTCGCATTTACAAAAGGTTTAAAGTGATGTAATATTCTCTGTGAATAATATTAACATGTAGATTTTTGCGTCTCTAACCCTAGCGTAATCCCCGAAGCCTTAAAAGCGTTTATATCCGACCGGTACAAGGCGCGCGGCTTTATCAAGTCAAGCCTTCATTTGATGTATTCTCCCATTCGGGTAGTAGAGAAGAGATACCCGGCAGGTAGATCCGCTGGGAATCAAACAGATTTGACCATAGTGTTGAACTGTACAGTTGCTTTCTTTGTGTAACCTTTTTTTGCAACAGCTTATTTCTACAAACATCTCATGAGTGAAGGAATGGCAATCATGAGCCCACAAGTGGAATTGACGGCGGAGGTTACAAACGCAACGGACAAGGATTTAGAACTGAACCATGACAGTAACAACAGTGATAAAATAAGCAAGCCCAAGTCTAGAAGAATGAGGATGCCATTGTCTTGCATTGTTTGCAGGAAAAGGAAGGTGAAAGTACGTATACCGCATTTTCTTGCTTCATGTTAAATTGGACCCAAATACTAACATAACTTTATTTTGCTTTCTTTAGTGTGATCGAGGTAGACCACATTGCAAAACTTGCGAAAAGTACAACAGCGTCAACTTATGTTCTTATGTTGAGCCTACATGGACAAATACAGATGGCAAAAAAGTTACTTTTGTAAATCATATGGGAGTCATGGATCCAAATCAAGCGGAAAAGAGCCTGTCTGAGACAGATATCACTTTCACTCATAATTCTACTTCCATAGCACCAAAAATCTCTTTGGATGCACGGTCGGTGTACACTGATGAAACAATCAGCGGCTCTAGTGATAAAACCGTTGATGCTAGTACTTCTGGGAGAATGGGCCTAAACAACGGATTTTTCACTAACGACAATGTCTCTAACTCGCCACAGTTCAATGATCGATTGGCTAACCCGACATTTTATGGCAGTTCATCTGACATTCCGTCAAGCATATCTTCTGGAATTTCTCCTTTTAACAAGCCATTACTTCCGCCTCTAGAATCTCTGCCAGCTAATGTGACGGGCGTTGCTGGTATCTCGTTGCAACCACTCATCCAGCAGAATCCACAAGCTCAAATGCAGCGCAAGGCTGATCTACAAGTTTTACTTAACAAAATCAAAAAAAGTGATGTGAACGTGAACAACCATGACTGCCTGAAAAAGGTTGACACATCCACTCTTGAAAAGTCTACAATGAATTGGAAGCCACGAGATCAAATGGGTGTTTCTCCTGAAACAGTCGCCTCAAACTCACCAGGTAACGTTTTGGATAAAGGGCAGCCTTCATGGTTGAAATCAAGCAACATGAATTGTATCAATAGCAGCAATGAATCAATCATACAAGGCCATTCATCCTCTGATAAACCCACAATTGCCACGCCTAACAGAAGTCGATCATTGGACTCTTCCTATATAGCCTTGTTTGAGAGTCTTGGGATAGGGGTAGACGAGTCTTATAATTTGTATGAAGGGTTTGTTCCGATGTTATACAAGTTTTCACGAATAAACAATTTTGGACCTTTAGCTTGGATATCAAGTATTTTAAAGGATCCTTTCATATGCCCATTAAGAGATGAAATAGTACAGCATAAGAAAAAATCGTTGTTTAAGGCTACTTCTGAGGGTGAAACCGACCATCAAAATCGATTTTTGAGATACTCCGGAATAGATGATATCAAGCCGATTCACATCGAAGTTCAATCAACTACGGCGACTGATAATGATTCTGATGCAAAACTGGTAAAGGAAGGAATGCTTAATAAACCCTATGATGGTACCGATATTAATACTCATATCAACCCAAAGTGTGTTTATTTCAATTCAAATTTTGCATTACAGCAAATCTTAGATGTTTTACCAGAAAAAAAGGTTATTTGGCTTTCCATCAAACGGTTCTTTACCTACGTTTATCCAATTTTGCCTTATTTAGATCAGCTTTCATTTATCACTGACGTTGAAAAACTCATAGATGGAAATCATTTCCAAGATAGATATTCAGAGGAAAAAATTGGAACAATACACGTCACCAAAAAGCTAGATTTTGCTAACTTAGGCATTTTACTTCTTGTTCTGAAATTTTCAGAAGCATCTTTGATTGTTAACGAAGATCTGGGAGATGGCAGCATTACTCGAACAAAGGATGAGCAATACTTGCTAGACCACCCATTGAATGAAAAAATGATAAATGTTGCTCAATCATGTTTGAACCAATTTAGGCTTCTCAGAAGATGCGCTTTACCAATATTCCAGCTAGCATTGCTTATGAATGAATACGAGAAGCTGAATGGTTTGGCGGATGGGAATGATCCAGATAGCCAGATTTTCATTGCAATGCTAATACAAATGGCTATTTCTATTGGTATGAATAGAGATCCGAGCAAATTTGATACCTTTATAGGTAAAGGCAAGGTAGGCAACCTTTGGAGAAAAATTTGGTATGGATTATTATCATCAGATGTTAAGCAATACATTCAGTTTGGCTCGGGAAAAAGTGCAATGTGTGATTTTTACGATACAGAGCTCCCTGTTTTCGATGAAGAGTCGTCCAACATTGATAATTATGATTTGGAAAGAGTTGTGATTGAAAAGATCAGGCTCAATTTCAAGTTTGACCAGGCCATGTTAGAGTTAGCTGATTATCTATGCCAGTTCAAAAAAAACCCAAATGTTAGAGTAGTGCTCACGAAAGTTTTTAATTTAGAGGCAATGATGAAAGAAAGTTTTGGAACAATGAAGGATTTGCTGAACAAAAGCTCCGATCTTTTCATTGAAAAGGTTAGAAAAGTTTGGGACTTTACCATTTATGTTTTGGCAGTGGGCCTGCTTGTTACTGTTTACCACCAGCTATTTGTTAATTATCAAAAGCTTGAGAGCTATGCAGTTACTAAGTTTGTCAAGGAGAAGAGTGAAGTTCACTGGTTGTACGTCTTTTCTAACTTCAAAAATATTTCAAGCAAAAGCAGTAAGTATTTTGGAATAGGTTTTGATATGGTGATAAGTCAATGTATCATTTCCACCGTGCATAAAGGATGGATTGATTTCATGTCTACTTACATTTGTCTGCGATTAGCCGTCAGCAAAATAGAAGACAAGGCTAATTCCAGCAAAAGAACCCATTTGCTCAGAAAAGTGTGTGACTTGATTGTGGATTCTGAAAATTGGTATTTGCCAAGTTTAAAAATATTATCCCGTCGACATTTTCATGCTTGGAAGCTCTTGAAAGCCCACACTTTTCTTATTGGTCTTATCAGAAAAAATCAGTTGATGTTCAAACCTTTGAGTCATCTATACAACTACGCAGAATACATGAGCGATGCAGATTTGATGAGCTTGTTGGAAATGACCAGATATAGGAATTATATGGCTGAAGAAAACGAATCAAAGGTTTTCACTGCAATAAAGAATCGTATTCTGGATAACTGCACTTCTTTAAGCAATATTCCAACATCTGATTCCCCAAACTCTGATACAGTCAATACAACTGATGGTAACAATTCAGGTCACGACATCGCTATCGATGGATTGTTTCCAATAGAAGCCTGGAACAAGCCTATGGAGGAGGACACTTTCTGGAGAGACATATTTTTCCAGAAACAACAGCAGACTTTTAACGGGCCGACGCCAACCGCTTCTCCGGGCTTTGACTTTTTAGCTCCTCAGATGTTGTCGCAGGACATTTTCCCCGAAGAAGATTACGAAATTAATGATCCATTCGAAGGTCAAGAGGTTGGCCCGGATGGTGTCATTCCTAACAGCTCAAATCCTACTAACCTGTTTGTAGACCAAACAATCTACAATATGTTCAATTAGGGGAAGTGAAAGAGTTCATGCGGCCAAAGATACGGCAATGATTTTCTGTAATTACGTCAGCATTATTAAAAATCATGCTCGAAGAGGAATGACACTGGTTCGGGGAATAGTCAGTGTCTTTTGTATATGATAACAATGTTAATTACTTGTATAAAAGAAATAAGTTTTGTGTAATACGACGTCAAACAAGTACTCTTATTGGAAACTTTCTTTTTGAGTATAGCCAAAATGTTTGGTGGCTGTTTCAGCAAGGCGCTCTCGAGTCTCAGAAGTGCAACTGTCTCCAGATCATTTCAATTTAACCGGGATATCGGTCTGAAATTCGGATCGCAGCATCGAATATTCCTAAAACCGGTGCAAAAAATAGCAGACACTAAAAGATACTACACCACTCTCCAAAGCAACAACGATGGGAAAAATGATAAGGAAAAACAAAATGCTAACCCGCCAATGTTTGGGCATTATGTTGGAGGAGGATTAGCTCTTTTATTTGTCGGAGGAATAATTAGCAGTCAAGATTTCAGACGGGGAACGATTGATACCGTCGTCATTATTGAAAGGGTTGGGGTTGTCACCGTTGCTATGGCTCGCTGCTTTGGATTGTATTTGTGGGTTTTAAATAAAAAGTATGAATCAGATAAACAATACATGGAAGAACTTTCCAAAACGCATCGAAAGGCAGCTGATATCACTTTGCAAGCCCTGCGGAAAAATGGTGGTATTTATATAAAGTTAGGTCAACACATCTCTGCAATGACATACCTTTTACCCTTTGAGTGGACAGAAACAATGGTCTGCTTGCAAAGTGAATGTCCCGAATCTACAATTGAAGAACTAAAGGAAATGTTCGAAAAAGACACCGGTATAAAATTTGACGACTATTTCCAAAGTTTCAATGATAAGCCCATAGGTGTTGCATCTTTAGCGCAAGTTCATAAAGCAATCTTAAGAGAGAACGGGAATGAGGTTGCAGTCAAACTTCAGCATCCATCTTTATCGAAGTTCGTACCATTGGATGTTGCATTAACCAAGTTTGTATTTGACATGATGTACAAGGTATTCCCTGAGTACCCGCTAACTTGGCTTGGTGAGGAAATGCAAGAGTCAATCTTTGTTGAACTTAATTTCAGATATGAGGCTGCGAATGCCCAAAAAACCAAAGACTATTTTAAAGATTACTTAAAATTGACCGCTCTAAGGGTCCCTGACGTTTACACGGCGTTGCCAAGAATCCTAGTTATGGAATACATTGGTGGGGCTAGACTTGATGACCTGAAATATATTGATGACCATAAAATATCAAGATCCGAGGTATGTGGATGTCTAGCTCATATATTCAACAATATGATTTTCCAGTCTGGGTTTGTCCACTGTGATCCGCATCATGGAAACATCGCCATCAGAGCACTAGACAAACCTAAGAATGGACATAACTTTGAAATAATATTATACGATCACGGCCTTTATCGAACCATTCCCAACCAGATGAAAGTTGACTACGCTCGATTTTGGCTAGCATTGATTGATAAGCAGCCTGATGAAATGAAGATATACGGTAAAAAGTTTGCCAAGATTGATGACAAGCAGTTCCCAATATTTGCAGCAGCAATAACCGGTCGGGACTTTGATCATGCATTAAGTGGAGATCTAGAAGGAAAAAGAAGTCAGGCTGAGATAGATAAGATGAAAGAAGCAATGATGGCCGATGGAATGGTGTTGAATCTCATGTCTTTACTAGCTACTGTGCCGAGAATCGTGTTGTTGATTCTCAAAACCAATGACTTGGTGAGGCACTTGGATGAAAGTTTACATAACCCTCTAGGTCAAGAGAGAACGTTTTTGATCATGGCAAACTATTGTGCTCGTACTGTATACAAAGATGACCTAGCAAATAACTCAAGGCTATACTCTAAATGGAGTTTATCGTGGCTTTGTGGTCTTTTGGGTTCTGTTGAAGAGTACTATGGCAGAAATTTGAAGCTTTACGTCTTCGACGTCATGTTCTACTTCATCAACTTGTTGCGGAAAGCAGATCTCATCAAATGAACCTTTTATAGCCCCATATATAGTAATAATGATAAAAATACCTTTTAGGAGACCACCGTCGCGAGAGGCCTTTGGGCACTATGCGTAATGAAACATGAAATGAACCACGTTGAACAGTGGACAATTACAAGAGGTGTTCGAGTGTCAAAAACAGATCTACATAAGCAAGGCAAGCAAGTAAAGGACAGATTCTGTTCTTTATTCCTTGTAGGCCTATAGTGATGAACAAAGGGAAACCTGCTGCGAGTGGGAATTTTTCCAATGTCAACTATTTTCAACCTGGACGACAAAATCAGAATACCGGAAGAAACAATATTCGATTTCAAAACAATACAGGAAATAAGGGGAATGATTCCAGCGTAAGAAGTGGAAATACTGTTCAAACCAATGCGGCTATGGGTGTCAGTCGAGCTAAGGCTAGAAATAGAAACGATTTTAAAAATTCTTCCACTAAATTTTCAAATAAGGGAGGAAATTTAAACTCTTATAGAGACGTCAACTCGGGTGGCAACAGAACTGATAACAATATCAGCAACAGTAATGGTACTAGCAACTATGTGAATAGAAATAATGGCCCTAATAGGTTGCCAAAGAAGTTTAACCCACAAAATAGCAATCTAAAGAAAGGCAATAGCAATATACCCGAAAAGCCCAAAACTATAGCATCAGAGTCTGGTAAACTTATAAAAGAACCAAAGTCCAGAGTTGACTCCACAAATTTTGAAGTAAAATTCTACGGTACTTTAATGCCAAATCCTGAAACATTTGGTTTCCAAAAGCTCCCTCATAAAGCACTTAAAGCCCCCCGTTACATGCTTAAAGAAAATGTCTTATTTGACATGAAAAGCTTTCAGCTCAACCCTTGGGATTACGAGAATCAGAAAAAGCTTTTGAAAAGGGAAACAGAGTTTTCAGGAGAACCCCAGCTTCTCTTTGAAGAGTTCCAAGAATACAGAAAAGTTGAGAGGGAAAACATGGAGAAATACAACTTGGTTGATAAAGAAAATGCCAAGAAATCTTTGGATGATGCAATTGTTTTCAGAGGAAGCTGTCAGGATATGTGTCCAACCTATGAGCGTGTAGAACGAGTTTTTAAAAATCAGGTTTCCAAGTGGGAAAAAGATCCTGTTACAAATAAAATTTCAAGATCACTAGCAATAAAAACGTTCATGAGACCCTCAGGACAAGCACCTCCATTACCATCTGATGTTAGACCTCCAAATGTGTTACAAAAAACGTTGAATCATATAATAGATAATTTACTTCCAAAACTGCCTGAATCACAATCTTTTATCTGGGATCGGACCAGATCCATCAGGCAGGACTTTACTTTCCAAAATAACTACTCTGGTATTGAATCAATTGATTGCCACGAAAAGATTTGTCGGATACATATACTGTCGTTGCACGTCATGTCAGGCGCCAATGATCCCGACTATCAACAACAACAAGAAGTTGAACAATTTAACAATTCTTTACAGACGCTAACTCACATGTACGATGATGTTCGATCAAGAGGCGGTTTTTGTCCAAATGAACCTGAGTTCAGAGCTTACGAATTGATATCTAAGATAAAAGATACAGAATTGGACAGATATCTACAGACTCTACCTCATTATATTCAAACAGCTCCTATTGTTCAACAAACTATAATGTTAAGAAATCTAGTTATTCAAGGTATGAACAGTCTCAATTACTACTACGAGTTCTTCAAAATAATCTTGGACAAATCGAAAACAACATTTCTCATGTCATCCTTGGCTGAAATACATTTCAATGAAATTAGATTCAACGCTTTGAGGGCAATGAGTAGGTCATTTCACTCGAAATCAAAAAAGATGCCTTATGTTACAGATATTTCACACGCGTTAGGTTATAATGATACGAACCAGTTTTTGGAGACATGTGAGCTTTATATGCTACCAGTTTTCCATGATGATGAAACAAACTCAGCTCGTGTTGATGTTACTGCATTGAAATCAGTTTTCAAAATTTCTCAGAAACAACCATACACAAAGCGAATTGATGATATGATTGGCGGTAATTCCATGTCTAGTATCGTTAATGGTGGTATTTTAAATCAAGACTTGAATTTGAAACAGCCTCAAACATTGGAGCAGATTGCCAGGGAAAGTTTCAAGGGAAGTAAACAAAATAGTTCATTCGTTAACGAGATATTTTCCAGCAGCAAAAACTTTCGATCGTCTCGAACTTTGATGGTGATTGAGCCAGAATCACAAAAGCGAGCAGTGAGAAACGAATGTGCAAATCTGAATTCAACCCTCAACAAGCAAAATGAATTTCCCACCTTTCAACCAATGCAAATGAGTAGACCGGCTGAATCTAACTCAACTAATCCAAGTTTTTTTCAGCAAGAAAAAGCTGCAGAGCTAGCTCAACCTAGAAGTCAAATATCTACAAATCCACCTCAAATTCCACCTGTTGATGATCTTGCGACTAAGTCATCGATATCAGATCTCAACCCGCTTAATAAAACTGATGCAACTCAAGGAGTCAATGTTTCGTCTTCTCAGGAGATTATGAGCTCTAGCAGCACAACAAAGCCCGAACCTCGACCTATAGCTACGAAAGCTATTATCCGCAAAAAGTTAACAGAAAACCCCTTGTTTGAACGTGAGGCAATGAAGGCTGCAAACGCTCTTGTGAATGACTTTACTCATAAAATAATCTGTGATTTGATAAAGCAAAAGGTGGATGAAGCAAGAACAAGACGAGTTCTTGCGTCCAAAAATAAGCTAGTCAATGAACTTTCACAAGAGATGTTCAACGCATTCATGAGAGAGCAAATATATCTTGCCGCATTAGAAGCAAAAGCTGCGTTCTTTTTCAAAAAAAATCTCAAGCTTCATGCTGTAAGACAACTAATAAAAAAAGCCAAACAAGTGTTGAAGAACAAACAACTAAGTGAAGCTAGGAACAATGAAATCAAACTATTCAATAATTCTTTAGTTTTGCCGGTTGTTCATCCTAAATTACTTTATACGCCTCAAGAACAGAAACTTGAAATCCCTTTATTTTCAACATCTGTTTCAGATCCTGGTGAAATATTCAATCGCGTAAAGCCTACGTTTGACTTAAGTGGAACTATAGTGCTACGGTCTTCTCTGTCATACACTTCTCAGTGGATATTAAGACAGTTTGGTTGTGCTCAAAACAATAAGGCAAAAGAGGTAGAAAGTGAAAATGGATTCAAGCTCCATATGGAAATTCTTCCGGATAACTTTGAGCCTTCAATTTATTTCAAAAATATTTCATCGATTATCATTCAAGTAGGCACTGTTGAAAACGTCGATGATTGCAAAAGGTCTACACTTCTTAAATGTCTTTCAAAAGACGCGAAAGTTATTGCAAAGCTAAAGGACTATCTGGAGCGTTATTCCAGTGCTCCTTCTTTCTCTTTCGTTATAATCTATGCGGATGCGTCCAAAGTGAATTTGAAATACTCTGAGCTAAAAGCAGTTTTGAATCTCGGAAGTTTATCCTCCTCCGGCATAATTGTTGGATTGTTCAGGCTTGACAGGTCTATTCTGAGCGGAAGTAACAGTTTGGGTATTACAAAAAAGCCTCAGCTGGATTTCCGTAAACTGTTAGAAACCGTCTGGAGAAAAACATATGAAAGGAATAGTGAAAACTCTTCAAAAATGGGACACAGTGTCAGTATTTTGAATAACACGACTGAGAATGCCACCGGTTCTCTGCTGACTCACAGCGTGGCTAGCGAATTCAAAAAGAATGAACTTCCTTCAGCATTGGTAAAAAGAAAGATGAAACATCTTCATCGCGTTATAGATGATTCAAAAGTTAAAAGGAGGAGATTATTCAGCTCTCTTCGCCCTACTGAATTAGATTCATATATTAGTAGTTTAGCGGAAAGGTCTAGCGTTACAAATAATGATTCTGATTATACTAATGGCCAGAGTAGGTTGAACCCAACAGCCAGTGGCATGTTCAGAAATCGTGAGCTTTCAGGAATACTAGGACAAAATAACAGTCTTATGTTGTTGAGAAACTATGAAAGCATCAATGAATTAGCTGATGAAAATTCTGGGCCGAGTTCATATTATGAAGATAACAGACAACGACTCCAGGAGTTAAGTGAACTCGATCAACTAGCCGATACTATTTTGAAAAGTTGAGATAATTTTGTAACAAATATTGTATATTATTCAGCATTAACGACTTACGGGTATATATCATGAAACAACAGAGATGTTGCAGGAAATTTTGGGCAAAGTTCCTTTCAACAGGTTATAAAGCATACGAACTGGGCGTAGTTGAAATTGATATTTGCTTCACGATTTTTCTCGACTGACGAAATGTCAGCTTTGAGTTTAAGCTTTTGATAAACCTGTTCCAACCGTTTGGTGTCGGCAATATTTATCTCGGGGCAGCGAGTGTTATACTTTTTCAAAAGTACTAGCAATAGATTAATATCTAAAACAATTTGGTAAAGTCCATCTTCAGTAAAATCAATTGACAGATTATCGACAATTTTCTTTTGAAATTGGCCAATCAAACTTGACTGGACGTCTAGAATAAACGAATTTCTTATTTTAAAATTGAGTAGCCTCGACTTGAGGTTATTGATATGATTGATAGCTTTCAATATATAAGGTGATACCTCAATCACTTCGCCAGATGCTAACCTCGTTAAAAGACCCTCTGAATTTAAATTGATTTCCGTGATTCCGTTGCCTACTAATTGTTTTATTGCAGTCAACGGCTCTTTCATATACTCCGCAAAAAGTGCATATTCATAACTGTCAAAGCTCTTGTAAATTTTGAGATCTTTATCTTTGGAAAGATTAGACTGAAAATTTATATCGAATGATCTTAAAATTGAAGGAATTATTTTTTGAGTCAAATTTCTCATGTCATAAATTGTGGCTAGATAATAGTAGTCGGATCTCGTAGGATCAATCCTTGACTGTCTTGCAACGTTTTCAACCATTCCATTTAAGAGAACATCAAAAGAGCTCAAAAACTGTTGCTTGATTACTTCCATCAAATCTTTATTGTCAAAAATATGAATTTGATGCAATTTTGAAATAAATACCTTGTAGTAATTTTGTAAGAAAGTAATAAGTTTAGTTGCGCCATCAATGGTATCACTTGGTGACATATTGTCTGCATAGAAGATTTTCCGAATATCAGCATTGAGCGTAGAAAGACACCCTAGTATCAAGTTTTGGTTGATAATAAGAATTGTCGAAGTAACAATAGAGTTTAGCTCCCCTGAATTCAATAGAAGTGCCTTGTTCTGAACTTCGGACAGTTTCTTGTATAGCATGTCATGAAGATTAACCGAAAAGCAAATAGCTGATATTGAATTTGTGTTTGGTGGTAGAAATCCAAATGTTGAAGGATCATTCAAGTCTGGCTTTCCTGACGGTGGTAGTGCCGCTGTATCACCCTGATCCATACTGAGCTGTAAAGCATTGGTAAGGTCAGAGGTGGTACATGAGAAAAAAAATTGTAACCTTGTACAAATTTTGGATACCATAGAACTAAAATAGTTTTTGAAGAGAGCTAGGTCTTTATCATTTGTTTTGAAACTATTTGGGTTCGATTTGGCCTTCTTGCTCAACAAACTGTCAAAATCAGTGAGAAAATACTCCACAATAGATTCAAACTTGAGCATCTTTTTGCCTATTACTAACTCTGTCGCATCATTAATATAATCTGAAGTGAAAGTCCACAATTGTACTATTAGAGGAAAGTCGAGTTTCTCGTATATTTTATCGATTTGTTCATCGTTAAATGTCGAAGACCCAAAAGTGGTAAATAGTCGCTTCATTGTTGTCACTAGAAGGATTTCCGAATCCGGGTCTTGGTTTGACTGGTATGCATTAAGGATTGAGTTTCTTGCATTAAATAACCGTGTGTAGTTTATTTTAGCCAAACCTGTATCCAAATCCTCCATGATGTAATCATACTGAAGTGAGATGAAATCTTTGATTGGACTTCTTGTTGCATTCAACTCAATCATCCTCTTGATAATGCTGATAAAGTTTGACTTCCTGGAGTTATTAGCTTGTAACTTGAAGTTGCTGTTTATTGACTCTATATGAATTTTTTTAAGGTCATCCGTCATTGAAATTTTATAATCGTTAATCACTTTCACCACATTTGACCAGATTTTATCAAATAACGGGTTATGATTTTGCAATGTCTTCAAACTTTGGAAAAGGGCAAAACCTCTTTCATATTCTTTCAGAAGAGAATCGAAATCATCCTCGTCAATGTAGGACTTTAGTTTTTTGGGCAAATCCAGGAAGAATTTATTTTGGTTAACAAAAGTAAGAGCATTGGCAAGTTCTTGCTCTTTAGAGATTAGTAGAAGGACGGGATTCAACAACTGGTTTGCAGAGTTGTTTGAATAGGCCAAGTTTTGATTCAAATTATCAATCTCTTGTCCTAAGTTACTGCTTGAAAATTCATTGAACACCTTGTCTAAAGAATTTTTACTGCTCAACGTTTTCTCAAAATTGTTCGTAATTAATTGCTGCAACAATGGCTTTTTAGCCTCTATATCGTTTTCTAGGTTATGAATCCCCAACATCAAGTCGTTTAAGGATTTATCACTGTGAATGACGCTCAAAAAAAGTTTGGGATTGAATAACTTAGAATCAATTATGTATCTGTTCAACTGAGGATCTCTTGTATCGTCCACTATATCTTTGTCAATCAATTCATCCAAGATATTTTGGTGAAATCCCAAAGCGTCTGCATAATTGGACTTGGCGTTCGTCGATGGATGTCTTTTTATGCTTCCGGGTCTCTCCTTTGTATGGGAAGAATTGAGATCGTTCATGTTGTCCCCCAGAATATGATTGACTACTTCTTTGGGTATTTGCGAAAGATCTTCTGTAGACAAGTCTACCTTAAAAGTCGATTGAATCGAATCATGCTGGTAGTCCTTCGGATTCAACGTTTTCAATTGATAGAAATCCATCAGAAGGGCCCTATCTCCGGCCTTATCTAAATTTATCATTGCTGCTTATCCAAATGTATGTGAGTTCCTGACCACTAGCACTCAGCTGTATTTGGGAAAAGGCAAGTCAAAGTCAACAGATACTATAATGTCCTATTAAACTGGCTTTTCCCAGAAATTCAACAACACTGTATGTAATGCCAGTGTGTTTACGTAATTGCGACATATTTTGTGTTGCTAGCCTAAGAGAAGAAATCTGAACTTTATCTGTCTCAAGAGGTGAGTTTTAGTTGTGATCTGCTACAAACGCTTGTGTTTCTTACAGCTAATACCTGATATATCAATTGTGGTAACTAACACAGAGTTTTTGAACTAGTGGTAATTAGATGCAATGTTTCCCTCTCTAGTTTTATAGCAAATGTATATAGTCTTTCTAACATTTCTTTGAGAAATTTGATTCTGACATAATGGTCACGTGACAGTAGATGACCATATCGGAAGTACTTCTTCATTATGTATTACGACTATATATTTTATTAGGAGAATAACCCTTCTTCATCTTCAGTAAGGTTGTCCAAGACTTTGGAACGGCCTTTTGAATACTCTACAGGGTATCTTTCTTTCACATGGGCTGTTAATTTGTTTGCCATTTTGTTGCCTTTGCGCAAGTTTGACTCAATTTCCGGCAAGATCTCTTGTTTCAACTTCTCGTACTTAGCAATATGCTCTTTCAGGGAAGACTCCATTTCGTTGACAATCTTGAGAACCTCATTCGCAGAGTTGTTGAGCTCCCCGGCCATTTTGGATTGTATTACTAAAGTCCTATCAAACGCCAACGAATCGAGGGCATTGTTCAAGCTTCCAATGAGATACTCAATTGGATTGAATCGTGACTCGTTTGGTATCAAAGAGGGCTTTTCGGCACTGTGCGCAGCGACAGGGGAACTGCTTCGGATCCTTTCCAGCACGAGCTCGTCCTCATCTTCGTCATGAAAATCATACTCGTTCTCCTCACCGATATTGGCGTCCTCACATCCATTCTCGTCGTCGTGGGACCTCGCAGCTGCATCCCGCTGTAATTCCATTTCACTGTGACCTTCAAGAATGGGTTCTCCCCCCTCTCCAGCCTGACTCCTATTTGGCCTTCCACTACTAGGCGACAAGCCTTCCAGGTTAGCTAATCCTTCCTCCCGATTGACAACCGCATATCTTTCGCCACTCAAACCAGATGTCACTTCATCGTAGTTGCCTTCATCGCTGGCCATAGTTTCATACCCTGTCTCTAGTGATTACCATCACACCACACAGACCCCCCACAATGTTCTCCGCAAGATGTACGTCTCGTAACAGTGGTTTTTCTTCGGATAAGCCGCCGCTTAGGTAATTCCCTCTGACAGAATTACATGACAGGGCTTATCAGGGAGCTCCCTGTTTATACGCCACATGAGCTAACCAGCCTGAAGTTAGGACTTCATAGACATATCTAACAAGCCTGTTGGATTGCTATATTAGAATTTCCAGCCAAAAGGAGCAAGCTTTAGTTTCAGAGCCTTACCTCCATGTGATGGAACACCGCATTGTTTCAACTTGGTTGCATGCTACTTTTCTTCAACCAATCCACCCCCTACACACAGACCTCTAGGTCTGTACTACGGCAGATGCAATCGCACTGGAAGCGGATTCTGATCCAGATACTTAGGCCCAAATAAACAAGGGTTCCCTGCGTAGTTGTTTTTGTGCTCAACGAGCTGAACAGCAGAGAGTAGTAACTGTCACCAAAGTGCGTCTCGCTCTTCGGTGACTTTCTCAGTAACACCAATTAGTTCATGTTGTTCGAGTTTGTCGCTTAGAACTGATCAGTGTGACATTATTGATAATCACCATATCTGAAACGTTGTTCGACACCTGCACCGCATAACCCTTACAACCGACTTTCAAGCGATATATACAACAATGGATATGAGAGAGCGGCTAAGGCCGTTTGGAATATCCTTTGAGAAATCATTAGAGGATTTGATCAAAGGTATCAGATCAACGAGCAGTGATCCCGAAAAAGCAGCCCTCTTCTTAGACAAGGCGATCCAAGAATGCAAAGCCGAATTGAAGACTTCAGACTTGGAGCTAAAGTCTACTGCAATATTGAAGCTAGCTTATTTGGAAATGTACGGCTTCGACATGAGTTGGTGCTCATTTAACATCCTCGAAGTGATGTCTTCTCCCAAATTCCAACACAAGAGAATAGGTTATCTGGCAGCAATACAGATACTACAAAGACAGAACAACGATGATGCCTTGATGTTGATGACTAACCTCTTGAAGAAGGACCTAAATTCTGTTCATTACATCGAGACATCGCTAGCCATTAGTGGTATAGCAGCAGTGGTTTCCAAGGACTTGGCGTTGGATATAGTCGATGATATGGCTAAAATGCTCTCACATTCAAAACCGTTGATAAGGAAAAAGGCGGTGTTGGCAATGTTCAAGATATTTTTGAAAAATCCAGAGGCGTTGAGAGCCTACTACGACAGGATTGTAGATAAATTGGAAGACCCAGACGGATCTGTCGTTTCGGCTACTGTCAATGTCATCTGCGAGCTAGCACACACAAACCCTGCCAATTACATTGATTTAGCGCCTCGATTGTATGCAATGCTCAAAGAATCAAACAACAATTGGATGGTAATCAGGTTGTTAAAATTGTTCTCGTCACTTTCTTTGACGGAACCACGGCTCAAAAACAAACTTCTCCCTGAGATAAAATCGTTGATGATATCAACAAAGGCATTATCATTGACTTATGAGTGTATAAATGCAATATTGAACGGAAATATGCTTTCATCGGATGATATTGAAACTGCACATTTGATTGTTGAGAAATTGTTAATTTTCTTCGAAAGTAACGATCAGAACTTGAAATACGTTGGGTTACTGGCGTTTATCAAAACGTGCAAAATACATCAAAAGTTAATCAAAAAGCACGACAAAATCATCTTGACCTCAATTTACGATAATGACTTGACGATTAGAGAAACCTCCCTAGATATTGTCAACTCTTTGGTAAGTGAACAGAATATTGTTGCAATTGTGACAAGGCTGACTGTTCAGCTACTACCATACAAGGAACAGCAAGAGCATCTGGATGAAATCAATAGAAAGCTGCTGTCCATGGAAAACGAAAGAGAAGGAGAAGAAGATGAGGAAGATGGGGAATATGAAAATAGTAGCTATAATTTAATTGGGTCATCCCAACAACCAATCGTTGTTTCTGACAAATACAAGTTTCTTTTGATCAACAAGATAATTGAAATTTGCTCAATGAATAATTATGAAAATATTCCAAATTTCAAGTGGTACTTAGGAGTTTTGCATGATATTTTGAAGCTCAATGTCGATAACAAGATCTCGAATGTTGATAGCATAATATCCCAACAATTGGTTGACATCGGTGTTAGAGTTCCGAGTGTAAGACCAAAATTAGTCGACATGTGTTTGGAATTGTGTCAAATTCCTTGGAATTCAGATGAGAAAGTCTTAATGTTCAAAAACGGTCTAGGCAATTGTATTTGGATAGTTGGTGAATACTACGATGAGTATATTCAAGATGCAGATGTGGATTCAGATTCAAATTCAAAAGCCTCCAATTCTGATAGAGATGAAGATAATAAGTACTCTGCGATTGAAATAGTTGACTGCATATCAAAGCAAAGATCGCTAGAGAGACTGGGCCATATAAATTTTGACGGTACGGTTTCTGTATATATACAAGCTATTGCTAAAATTTTTGGCAAATTTTGTTCAATTTTCGGTGAAAACAAATGGTCTCGTTCCCAGTTTCAGTCAGTCAACTCTTTATCAAAAAAGATTATAACTTGGTTTAATAAGTTTCAAAACAGTCCTAATTTTGAGGTTCAAGAACGTGCTTTATCATTTATTGAGGTATTAAAGCTTGTTGAAGAATCAATCCAAAGTGAACTTGAGACACTGGAATCTTCAGGCGATGACACAGCCTATCCTCCGAACTTTCTTATCAAGGGTTTTGTCCCTCTTTTCACTGCAACTACGATCAAACCTGTTGGACTGAAAACACAAAGCAAGATTCAGCCACCGGTAGACTTAGACCTTGGTGATGCATTTGACGATCAAGCAGTTTTGAATTTTCAGAACTTATACAATAGACTAAAGATTGAAGATCTGACTGTAAACTTTAGCGACGATGAAATTGATGATAACAAGACTGAAAGTGAGGACAGCTACGGACAAGGGGCTGAAACAGACACCGAAAACCTTTCTGTATTTGATGGTCCCGGAAATGAAAAAAAGGATAGAAAAACTTCAAGCAATGATCATAATGATGACCCATTTTATCTAACCCTCGATGATTCTCACGGAAACAACAAAAAAGAAAACAATACGGACAAAACTGAGTTATTGGCTGAAGATATAAAAAAGAAGCAGAAAAAGTCACTGAAGCCTAAAAAATATAAGAAAGAAAAAGTTTTGCTTATCGAAGATGATTACGATTTCGACGAAGTTGACAATGCATTAGCAGACACAACCAACCCCCCTGGGGAGAAAAACAAGGAAACACCTAAACATTCAGGATTTTTAGTCGACTTATCACGTTTAGCTGGTGTTGATTTAAAAAATCCAGAATCCACCGAGGAGGCTTTCACCAACGAGTATAACGAAGAACTAGAAAAGGAAACTGACGTTCCACAGGAAGTCAAAATTGAAGCACCTTCTCCTCAACCTGTGAAGAGGAAACCAAAGAAGAAGGTCAAAAAGAAAGTTGCGCTCATTGAATGAAATCACAATTTTCCACAGATAGTAAACGATGTTTAAAAGTTTAAAAGTTTATAATATACATATACAAATCTAACAAAAAAAATTTAACTAAGCACGAGGTTCACTAACCACCTTCCTCCTTTTCCTTTGGATAGTGATCTTGAGAGAGTTCTCTGTTCCTTCAGATCTGGTAACCATCCCATTTCCATTTGAGCTGGAAGCAGACGGTTTGGCCCTTTTCCTTGGTGTCTGAGGTTCAACTTCTGTTTGGACCGACTCGGCACTACTTTCAGATTTGATTTGATCTTTCAAATCTAGGTAAGATCTCACTTTGTTTTCGTAACGCTGGTTTTTTTTGACAAGTTCAAAAAAGTCGTATCTGCTGGTGTACAAATCGGGAAATATATTACTTTCCTGAATGGCCAAATCACTCGATAAAGAATCATTGATCCCGATTAGGTTGTGAAATGCGTTTAAGTTTGCTCTCGAGTCGTCGCTAGTTTCAACTTTTTCTAAGTCGATCAACTTAGTCACTAGCGGCCTCATTCTTTCATTATTTCTCAGAATCGACATCAGTTTTTCCTCTAACTGAGTGTTGCTGAGGTCGCTTCTACTCTCAAAGCTCTCATGCTTGTCTATGAATTTCAGTGCGTCAACTAGAGTGTTATTTCGTAGCTGTTGGTATTTTGACAGCTTTTTGAGGTATAGCTCAAATTCGTCAAGCACTTTTGAAGTGTGGTTGGCATTCTTGTATTTATCCAGTAGAAATTGATATAGCGTTCGATACTCTGCTGTTGATCTTCTTTTCTGAGACCCCGTGTCTCTAGCGTCTGATCTGGTATAGCTGTCACCGTCTTTATCACTTCCAACACCCAGCTCTGTATCATTGTCGTTCTCGTAATTATCTTCATCTCCATTGTACTCATCATGGTATTCCTCGTACTCATCCCTTCCACTAGTTTCGACTGCCGCAACAGTGGAGGACATGGTTCTGGAGTCACTATCCAGCGTACCGACGTCTGTTTGTGTCCCAGTTGAAACTAGATCATTATCTGGGGAAGGACGGTGCTGCAGCCCGCCGAAATTCACTTCCGGTTCTGCAGGATTAGTAAGCTTCGAAAGGTTCATATCTCACTGTCGTCTATTCTTGATTAACAGCCTCTAGTTCTGCCTCCTCAATGTGCCCTGCACCACCAGGTAAGACCAACGAACGACCTTCATTAAACTCACCATCTTTACCTCTCTCTGCAACAGTGCTTTGGTGCCTCAATGCCATTACGTAAGGCGTTGGATTTTTTTCACTCTTTTTTCCCTTCAAAAACTTTTTCATTTTTTTCCTATCTCTCTTTCCATGAGCTTGTAAGATATATCAAGTAATAAAGCCTAACTTAGCAGGGATACAAGTAGGGATAAAATTTCGAAAATGGTGTTAAAGTCTGCTTCAACAAACGATATATCAGTCTACCAAATTTCTGGTACCAACGTCTCAAAGTCGTTGCCGGATTGGTTAGAGAGAAAAAGAAAGAGATCATTGAAAAATGATGTTGATTACCAGAATAGAGTGGAATTGATTCAGGATTTCGAGTTTAGTGAGTCGTCAAACAAGATAAAGGTGACTAGAGATGGTCAATATGCAATGGCAACCGGTACTTACAAGCCTCAGATTCACGTCTACGACTTTTCCAACCTTTCTTTGAAATTTGAGAGACACACAGATACCGAGAATGTGGACTTCCTCATACTATCTGACGATTGGACAAAGTCCGTGCATTTACAAAATGACCGATCTATAGAATTTCAGAATAGAGGTGGAAGGGATCACAAGTTGAGAATTCCGAAATTTGGTAGATCCTTGGCTTATGATGACGTGTCGTGCGATTTGTACGTCGGAGCTTCTGGTGACGAAATTTACAGATTAAATCTGGAACAGGGAAGGTTTATGAAACCATTTCAAATTGAGAATGACCGTGGAGTTAACTCAGTGGACGTAAATACTACACATGGCTTGTTCAGTGCTGGTTTGGAGGACGGAACAGTGGAATTCTGGGATCCAAGAGCCAAACAGAGAATCATCAAGTTACAGATAGCGGAGGCCAAAGAAAGTGGCAGTGAAATATCTTGCGTCAAATTTGCTAACAATAGCCTAAACTTTGCGTGCGGGACTTCAGATGGCTTGACCATGATATATGACTTGAGAACCTCTCATCCTTTGATAACTAAAGATCAAGGCTATGGTTTTGGAATTAAGAAAATTATCTGGCTCGAAGAATCGGGCAATGAAAACATGAACTTGATTCTGACTTCTGACAAAAAGATCGCAAAAATCTGGAATAGAGATAACGGCAAGCCATATGCTGCGATGGAGCCTAGCGTGGATATTAACGACATTGAACATGTACAGGGCTCCGGTATGTTCTTAATGGCAAACGAGTCTATTCCAATGCACACATACTACATTCCTCAATTGGGGCCATCTCCAAGATGGTGTTCTTTCTTGGACAATATCACCGAAGAGTTGGAAGAAAAACCTTCCGATACTGTCTACTCGAACTACAAATTCTTAACCAAGCAGGATGTCGCCAAATTAGGTATATCCCACTTAATTGGTACAAATGTTTTAAGGGCCTACATGCATGGTTACTTCATTGATAACGAATTATACGATAAGGTAAATTTGATTGCCAATCCAAACTCTGTTGCAGAAGAAAGAGAGAGAGAAATCAGGAGAAGAATTGAGAAAGAGAGAGAATCTAGAATCAGAAGCACAGGTGCTTTCACCAACACCAAAATTAAAGTCAATAAAGAGTATGTTGGGCACTTACAGAGCAAGCTGGGTTCAGAGGCAGCAGAAGGTGTTGTCAATGATGACCGTTTTAAGGAGATGTTCGAGGACCCAAGGTTCCAGATTAATGAAGAGAGCCATGATTATAAGCAATTGAACCCAGTAGCCTCGTCATTGGCCGGGCCTAAGCCTTTAACAGCAGCAGAAGAATCGGATGAGGAACGTATGGCCATGAGAAACAAGAACGGAGCAAATGATTCGGATTCAGGCTCAGACTCCGATTCAGACTCTGAGACGGAAGAAAAAGAGAAAGAGTTAGCCAGACAAAAATTAAAAGAGCAATTGAAGCAAAAGCAAGAAAAGAAGAAGAGAGAACGCGCAGAAGCAGCTCAGTATATGTCCAAGATGAAGTCCATCAACAAGAATGATGAATTAAGCCTTGATGGCGAGAGAAACAAAGTTGTTTCCTTTGGCAAACAGGCAAAACTACAGGGCGAAAGCAGTAAAGTCAGAAAGGAGCAAAAGGCTAATACAAGAATCAGAAAGAATGCAATTGGAGAAGGTGAGATCACTTTTATACCAACCAAAAAGACTGCGAAAATGGCATTTGAAGACCAAGAAGAGAATTCAGAAAGAAGAGGTAAAGCCAAACAAGTTGTGGATGGCAGAAGAAGAGCAAGTAAAAATGTTTTCAGAGGCATGTAATAACGCATCTCTATTTGATGCATTCAATGTAATTTTAATCATTTCCAAGTTTTTTTTATAAAATTTTGATTTTTATAGATGAGCTTGATAGCAGATACGTACCGACGTTCAAAAGTAAATCCGATCAACTCGAAGTTAAAGATTCGCCGTCCAATTTTAGTTTCTTTTTCAACCCATTCCAGTCCTGTCTGATGATCCCGCAGGTCACTAATCTTGTAAATAGCCCGAGCAATTCAACGTTTTCATTTTGGAAACGCTCTCCTTCCATCAATAAATTGTGTAATGATTTTCCTTCATTTGTCAATGGAGTAAATCTAGATGGTATTTGAACCGGAATCCCATGAATGAGTTTAAGCTTATGATTTGGTAATGGTTTTGTAGATAAGGTTTTTGTCCTTGGTTTACCATTGCTATTTTTAGGCTTAGAATAGTTAGACATGTCATGTGAGAACTTACAATCTTTTCCAAGTCTACACTTTTTAGTCCTTAACCAGAAGTTGCACATTTTTACCTTTTGTGTACTTTTTTCATCAGGTTGGGTCTGGTTATTAATAGTTTCCACAATTCTCTTAGCATTCTCAAGTTCCTTCCTTTTTTCTTCTACTCTACTATTAGTTGGCCAGTTCTTTTTCCTCTCCTCAATCCACTTTTGTATGTCTTCTTCATTTTCAAGTACAATATTTGTTCCTTGAACTGCAATTTTTTTCTCCAGCTCAACTTCTTCATCAGCAAGCAAGTCGTCATCGGAGCCATTATCGTCTTTAATCTCAATTTGCTCAAGTTTTTTGTTTTTTTTCTGCTTACCTTGGTCACTCTTTGCCGGTTTCTGAGGTCTATCATTTTTTTGATGCTGGCTTGTTACACTGTCATTGACATTAGAATTTTTCATCAATGAGCGGTTCGATGAAGAAGAGTATGATTCAAGTAACTGATTGAACATTGAGAGAAAAGCATTACTTTGTTGGTTTCCACCATCGAATTTCGACTGCACCGGCTGAGTCGGTTGATTCAACAGTGGATAATTCTGATAAGTTGGCTGATTGTAGTTTTGCGGATACTGATATGGCGATACTGGATTCTGAACGTACTCTTGCTGATTTTGAGGTGAGGCCAGATAAGGATTAGGGTTATATTGTGGTGGATACTGGTATTGCTGTGGAAATGGTTGAACAAACTGCTGCTGTGTATGCTGCTGCGTCTGTGGTAGTGTCTGTGGCATAACCGGAGGCTGTTGTACCTGTGTACGTTCCTGCTGTTGTGGAGATGATTGCAGCGTTCCCAATATCGAACTAAACAAATTTAGTGCTTCCGCAGATGGTTGGGGTATGTTACTTGTATTCGAATTATTGTTGGCTTCATTTTCTCTGGCCAGATCAACTATCATTCCTGGAAACATTTCAAACGACCCATTATTGGGCCTTCTATAGTTCGCTGTGTCTGTGCTGATTGCATTTGTAACTCCTGACAGGTTTCTAGTGTCTTTATGTTTGTCTGCTCTGACATCATTATGTGAAAATACCGGTTTGGCGGGTAATCCTCCAACTCCGGGGCGCAAAATCTCTGATGGAGGTTTCCTTTTGTTTCCTCCAAAAGGTCCCGACTGTTTAGCTGGCTTTCTCTTAGCTGTCATTTTCAGTGGGATCTAACTCCTACGTAGTAGCTCCGTTTTTACCGCTGCTATTTCATACGGTGTCCTCTGTTTTAAAATTTTTCTTTTGATGCACCGATAAAAAAAGTATTTCCGCATTGGGATTGCTCGAGTTGAGGGACAGAGTCAGGCAGTTGAGGTTAAATTAACCTCTGAATAGAGAGAAGAAAGTTTCTCCCTCCAGTGAAACAGGCTTCTTCGTCCTTGTCAAAAGATCAGAAGTAATAATCACCTTCAAACTGCATCCAATCGCACAATGTCCATCACCTCCACAAACTTAGACGGAATCTTGCCTTTGATTGCTAAGGGTAAGGTTAGAGATATTTATGAAGTTGACCCTTCAAGCTTACTTTTTGTCGCAACCGATAGAATATCAGCATACGATGTTATCATGGAAAACGGCATCAAAGACAAGGGTAAGCTCTTGACCCAGATTTCCATTTTCTGGTTTGATTTCCTCAAAGATAACATCAAGAATCACTTAATTGCATCTACAGATGAAGAGATCTTTGCCAAATTACCAAAGGAGTTATCCGAACCAAAATATAAGAACCAGTTGAAAGGAAGGTCGTTGCTAGTTAGAAAGCACAAGCTTATTCCATTGGAAGCAATTGTGAGAGGCTACATCACTGGGTCTGCATGGAAGGAGTATCAAAAATCAGGAACTGTGCACGGATTGCCAGCACCTGAAGGTTTACTTGAGTCAGAAGTTCTTCCAACTCCTATATTTACCCCATCCACAAAAGCTGAACAAGGTGAACATGATGAAAATATTTCTCCAGCTCAAGCTGCCAAAATAGTTGGAGAAGATGTTTGCGAAAAAGTTTCCGAGAAGGCTATTGAACTCTACACCAAGGCCAGAGACTATGCCAAGACAAGGGGAATCATATTAGCAGACACCAAGTTTGAATTTGGTATTACTGATGATGGCGAGCTAGTTTTGGTTGACGAGGTATTGACTCCTGACTCATCAAGATTCTGGAATGCAAAAACATACGTTGTTGGTAAATCTCAAGAATCTTACGACAAACAGTTCTTGAGAGACTGGTTGACATCCAATGGTTTGAACGGCAAAGATGGTGTCTCTGTACCTGATGAAATTGTTGAACAAACTTCTGCTAAATATGCTGAAGCTGTTGATGCATTGACTAGACGGTGAAGAACTAGATCTTATTTTTATAAAAGTATGATATATACTTTGCCAGTGGACTTGGGCCTACTTATTTCTGTAGCTTTTTGTAACCAAAGTATCTCCTGAGCTTTCACGGTGATTGCCATCTTAGACGCATAACCGAAAAAAAAATCAAATGAAACTTTACGTTTTGAGAAAAAAGTAAACACCATTATACTTCCTTTTTGGGCCTCTAGAGACTGCCTGGAGGCATTGTGCTGAGATGCTTGCCTATGTTTTTCTGTTTTGACAAAACAATTCACTTCCCAGTTTCAAAGTGTGTGTAGGTCTGGCTTTCAATCTCTTCAGCTTTGACTTCCTTGCTGTAAATATCTAACCTAGGGTATATCAACATGAGTACCAGAGAAATATCTGGCCAATTTCACGAACTCGATGTCATAGGACGAGGCTCCTTTGGGATCATACGGAAGGTTCTCCATAAACCTTCGGGCAGAACTTTTGTACGAAAAGAGATCTCTTACAAATCTATGAGCCGAAAGGAAGAAAAGCAACTGTCCGGAGAATTTGAAATCCTACAAAACTTAGATCATCCAAATATCGTGCAAGTTTATGGTTATGAAAAACTTCCAAACGAAAAAGTATTGAATATTTATATGGAATACTGCGATGGTGGTGATATCTCTGAGCTCATCAAAAAGTATCGTGAATCAAAACAGTACATTCCTGAAACATTGATTTGGCAAATATTTACCCAAACGTTGCTAGCACTCTACAGATGTCATTACGGAATAGACATTGAGCCTGTAAGTTCGATGTTCAAATCAACTCCTGAAGTGAAGCCACCTGAAGTTCCAGGCTTACAGGTTGTTATACACAGAGATATTAAACCGGAGAATATTTTTTTTATGTCTGACAAATACACAGTTAAATTAGGAGATTTCGGATTGGCAAAATGCTTGGCACCACATACTCACTTCACGCAAACCTACGTTGGAACCCCATATTATATGCCACCGGAAGTTATATCTGAGCAGTCCTATAATACTGTTTGCGATGTTTGGTCTTTGGGATGCGTCATGTACGAACTTTGTGCTTTAACTCCACCATTTACAGCCAAGACACATGCACAATTACAAGAAAAAATCAAGTCAGGAGTGTACAATGAACTACCAAGCCACTACTCAAACAGGTTGAAGCTGTGTATCTATGCATGCTTAATAACTGACCCCCAAGAAAGAGCAGATGTCAATCAGTTACTACAAGAAACTTCTTTCAAGATTTATCGAAGAGAATGGGAACTAAACCAAAAAGAGCTTGAATTGGTTAAGCGGGAAATAGAGTTGAAGCGTAAAGATTCGCTGTTTCACCGACAGGGTGAAGAAATGAACCTGAAGGAAAATGAACTCTTACTGAAAGAAAAGCAACTTATAAAGTTTGACAAAGTTTTAGAGGATGAAAGAAAAAAGATCAATGCGCAGAACGAAGAAACGAGAAGAGTCATGAGAACCGAATTCAAACTGGCTCTAGAAGATAAGTTGAATAAAATGCTATCCGAATTGCCCACAGACATACAGGTGATGCTGAAATCAAGGTCAAAAGAAAACCGAATGCCAAACGCAAATCAGTATTATTACAATGCAGCACAAACCATCCAACCGCTTACCTCATCTCCGCAAAAATTTAGAGGGCCTCGTACTTTCGAAGATTATAACGAAAAGAACCTCAGGTACAAGAGGTAGCGCTTCCGAGAGACCAGATATACTGTAAAATATAATCTTTTGTAGATGGTGTAAAATTTTGTTATTCTATATATACCCAAAAGTTGTTATCTATTAAATCTAATTACAGGAAATACAAGGTATTTAATGAGTATATAAAATGAGTTTATAAAGTACATGAATATTTGTCTGCTAAAATGATGGATATAAAATACGAGTTGTCAATTTCATGATAAAGTTTGATGAAGGTAATGGAAACAAGGAAAAAGTAAACTTGAAGTAGGAAAAAAAAAGTAACAAATAAATAAAGTAATAATAGAAAAAAGAATATAGTAACAAATTAACAGGAAAAAGATGAAACAGGAACCAATTAAAAGATATCATTGTAGTCCTTAAGTTTACCCTCCATTCTTTCTCTCCAATACAAGTTTTTATATTCCCAGTAATCTTCACCTGTAACGGGATGTTTGCTTCTATTGAAGAAGGTAGGTTGGTAAACTTCGCCCTTCAATTCTCTTTGACGTCTGGCTTCTCTTTGTTTCTCCTCCACTCTATTCTTCTCTTCAGCTGCCAGATCGTAATCACCGTTTTCCATTGCACGTTGATCTGGTCTCAATCTAGTATCAGTACAAGCCACTTTTGGCAGTAGGTGTGGCTGGGGAGCATTTAATGTAGCAGCAAAATTGGTTAGGTGGAACATCATCTCCTTTCTTGGAGCTGCTTCCCAAACTAAGAACCTTTCGGCATTTTTATCATCAGCTGGCTTACAGAAAATTTTGCTGTTCCAATGACCGCCAACATAGTAGACCAATTTACCAGAAGAATCAAAAACTTCACCTTTGACTTCATAAGCCGAAGAAGCTCTCCAACCTCTCGGCTTAAAGTTGAACTTCATGTAGTCCCCTGTCATATGGTTGTGAATTTCCATGTCACCGTAGTTATCAATGGTTGGATTACCAACAATGATGCCAATAACAGAGTTGTTAACCTTTCTCCATGAATAAACTTCTTTGTCAGATTTTTGACCATTCTTACATTCAACACCAGCATCGGGATATACTTCACAGAACCAAGTACCCAGATGCTTGATATCGAAAGATCTGCCAAGAAACTTTGTTTTGACATTTGATTCACCATAGTATGACCAACATGGTGATTCAGCGACTAAAGCTGAAATCGGAGGGTGGTGACTGACTTGCTCAACAAAACATCTATATCCTTTATCTGGTCTTGCATATTCAAATGTTTCCCCCAATAGTGGATTGAAAGGCTTAGCAATTCTACCGACAGTAGATGCATATTCGGAAGCTGCAAAAGTAGCAACGTAAACCAACCTCAAAGTTGAAGATTCCATTGCGGCAGCTTTATCCAATAAGTCAGAATACTCTATGACTTCAACATTTCTTTGCAATAAAGAGGTAGGCTCATTGAATGTAACAGGTAGGGTCATTTTGGTCATATCCTTACCGACTAATGATTTCAAAACACCCCACAAAGACATCTTAGGACGATTGTCTTCTGGAGCCAGCGATAACCTCAAAGGATCTTCATACCCTTCAAATGATTGCTCGTCCAAGATCTTGCCATATCTGTTAGATTGGATTTCGCTAGTCAAATCATGTTTGTTCACAATGTAGTGGCCGTCACTGTCAGTATTAGGTTTGAAATTGGGCTTTGGAGTTTCCTCTTTCTTTTCGATGGCATCGTTATTGACAGCGGTGGCTTCTGAGGGCTGAACACTCAACTCCTCTTGCTGAGAAGATGCTGCTGTTTCGATAGGTACAGCAGCACCTTTGCTAATTCCCGTAGGGGATCCATTACTCTGGTCCGAAGGCTGTTCTTCGGAATCCATCTCATGTGGAATAGGTGGAGGTAATTCAGTAGGGATTGCTGGAATTTGACCTTGTGCAGTAGACTGACGTTGAAGTGTTTCTTGCTGTTGTTGCGGTTGAGACAAAAATTCACTGTTCGGAGACTTAGATTGTTTGTTTCTCCGATTTCTTAATGTTTCTCTCCTCTCTAGAACTGACATATCCTTCACGACATCCTCAGCGTCAAAGAATTCATCCTCACTATCATCAGACTCTTCCAAAAACTCCGTCAACGTAGGGTCAAAAGGAGTAGGTTGAGAGGCATAAGAAGGTTCCTTGCTGAGATCCATACTATGAATAGCCTTGTCTTGAGTTTGAAACCTTTGTTGAAGGTCCTGTTGTTGTTGCAAAGCACGCTTCTCCTCTTGTTGCTGCTTGATTGCATCAAAGGGTGGTGCGCTTGTTGGAATTGGAGGAATGTTTTTGTTCATGTTTGCAGTCAAAGCCTGTCTTGCAAGAGCAGCAGCAGATGTAGCATTTGAAACATGTTCACGTTCTGATGGTAGACCACGCAGTTGTTGATCACCCTTAGTACTGTAAACACTATTTGCATGTTGTAACTGGCTAACACTGTTTCTGAGAGATTTTTTCAATGCTCTTAATTTGTCTTCTAACTCAACAATTTTGGTTTCTCTTTCACGGATTTCGTACTCTAATTGTTTGATTGAGTTTTCCCAGATCGAAGAAATTTTTTGTTGCTTTTCTAAACGCCTCACCAACTCGTTATATTTGCTATTAATACAGTCGCCCTCTTGATTGAGTAAAAGATTCAAGGTGGCTAAAATTCCGTTTGACATTTCAGCCAAATCTCCTTTACTAATTGAATCGTCATGTACTGAGGAGTCTAAGAAATCTTTGAAAGTTTTAAGTTGGATTGTGATCTGATTTCTGACGACGTATAGATCAGTGTTCGCATTAGCACTGTTTCTTTGATTGATACTTGGGGAAAAATCATCTTCATCATCTTCATCATCCTCATCATCATCTGCATCGCCAATTTCAACCCTTGAATCATAGGCTGTATCAAATTCATTTCTACCCCTCAAATCTGGAGAAGATATAGAGCTAGAGTTCGATGCAAATGACGCATGTGAAGCATTACTGTGGCTCAAATTAGCAGCAGAAGAGGATGAATGGCGTGAAGATTTATGTTCTTTAGGTTCTCTACCTTCATGGTCAACTACAAAAGAATCTCTCGTTTTTCTCCCTATCTTACTAAGCTGTTTCAGAGGTTTTTTGTATAACTTTTTGGCTAAAGAGGAGTTCTTAGAACGCTCCGAACTATTCGATGCAATCGAGGGCGTTCTATTATGATGGTGATGATGAGACTCTGCTGTATTTGGAGTATCATGGGAACTTGGCTTATTACTATTATTGTTATACTGGGAAGTCCTGTCCGGTACAGGTCCAACTTGGTTTCTCAAACTGTCAAAACTCTCATTTTCAGGAATATTAGTATTTCGAACATCTTCAACATTCAAATTGTGATTACTGTTGATATTATCATTATTTTTGCTTTCATTATCATCATTTTCAGCTTTATCTATGTTATCATCATTATCATTATCATTAGCATTACCTTTCAGTATGACTGGATTTTCCATTGGACTCATGTTCATACTTCTAAAAATTTCCTTCTTTTTCAGGTTGTTAGTATGTATATGCAAAGGCAGATCTGCCTCAGAATCAGTAATTCGAACCAAATCCTTGAACTCATTGGAAGCTCTATGAGCATCCAAAATAATGGAGTTGACGGGCCTATGTTCAACAGATGAAGGTTCAGAGCCACGAGGGCCTGCTAAAGTAGAGGTGGGAAGACGAAGTTGCTCTTCGGAATCATCGTATTCACGACTGTGTTGGTTTGAGTTATGATGAGAGGATTCAACAGGTAGATCTTCGTTCAAGATATGGGACAGCATCACCGATTTCCGTTGTTTTTTTAAATTATCCTTGGCATATCTTATTGCATTTTGAAGAACCCAAATCCATTTTTGAGCTTCTGTAGAATGTTCTGCCTTTAAATGCCATCTAACAGGAGAGCCATCCGATGGATTCTGGATGATGATTTCAAACTTGGTATTTTCGGAACTGTCAACCTTGAGCATAGCATGTGCTAGATGGATCAATCCTCTACAGGTATTGTTCATATCATTCGGAGACTTATAGTAAGAGAGTCTAGCCTCGCTGTCAAGCACAAACCATCTCAATTTGTAGCCTCCTGCAAAATTGGTCCATTTTTTTAGAAAACCTTTGCAGGTTGGTGAACCTTCTTGAGGATGGGAAGTTGAATCCATGATATTCTGCTTTGCGAAAGAGTCCTCTATAATTTTTTTCATGTCCAAATCCAGGGTTGATTCTTCTGGTAATTTACCTGAAAGGCTCCTTTTGAAAGGATCACCGCCATGGTCTAAAATGAATTTGACCATATCATAATCGTTTTTTTTGACAAACTCTATAAGAACGGTATCGCCGGTAACAGGATCGGTCCCGTTTATATCTAGCAATTCTTTATCTCTCGGATTCGTCAGTAGTTTATCCAAAAGTTCGAAATTTCTAGATTCGAAACCACTTCTCAATTCTGATGCGATTTGCTCAATATGCTTGTTTCTTAGATAATCCATTAACTGAGCAGTCCCTACATTGGTGGTACATTGAATAGGCTGTTTCAGGTTCTTGTTGTACAAACAATCGTTAATGTTGGGCAGGCTCAACAAAAATTCAATCACGTCATTTCTGTTTGAAATAGCAGCCAAATGAAGAGCCGTATTTCCATCCGCATCTTGTGCGTTAACGTCTGCTAGACCTGTTTCAACGATGAATTTGTTGATCGTGAGAGGGCCAACCTGGACGGCATACAATAACAATTCACTTTTTAGTTTCATGAGGTCATAGTTTGAAGGATCGCTATCAATTTGGCTGACCAGTTCCAACAACTTGACATTGTCGCTGTTTCTCAATACCTCCAAAAGCTTTAGTTTCATCAAAGAAGGGTTGATAGTTGCAATTCTAGCAAGACAAAAAATGAGTGGAGGGGGAGATTGTGAAACAAAGTTATTATAAGTTAGTTATGTGTATTATGGGCGATAGAAAACACGTCTATCCTTGATTCTTGATGTCCATAATATCCTTGAAAATGATTCCCTATTGTGCAAACACTGATAAAGAAGGAAAGAGAAAGAGGGTTACATAGCTGGAGAGGAGAGGAAAAAGACGGAAAGAAATATCATTCTGAAATGTTTTCGCTTGAGTTTCGGTTAAGCTCTAGAGAGAATTGGTTGATGACGGTGATAATGACGATTGTGCTGATGATGCTGATGATGATAGTCGGCTGATTAGCTGCAGTTGTTCTCCATTGCGGCTTAGTGATGATAATAATGACAATGATGGGAACAGTAAAAGGTGTCAAAGAAAAAAAGCAGAAAGCAGAAAGCAGGAAAAACTGGGAAAAGGGGCAGTAGAAAATCAGGTATTGTTTGTTTCGGTTTATAGGAACAAAATCCATCAGAGGATACGACAGAAACAAAGAAAACAAAGACACTCGATGCCAAAAAAAAGGACGAACAAACAAACAGTAAACAAACAATTCGAAAGAAGGTGGAGGAGACCACTCAAAAGGCACCAGCACTATCGCCGGCATGGTCCATACCATGCCTGCAGACGTGCTGCTGCGGCTGCTGCTGCTGCTGTTTGAAGATACTTACCGTGAAGGTTGGTGAACCACGCTCTGGCGGTTCTGCTGGGGCGACGACGAGGACGACGACATGCTGTTGTGCTAGGGATGGTCGACGCTTGAGAGTGCTAGTCGCAGACTGGTGAAGAGAGCAGGCTTTAGGTGCACAATTGGTAACTCACCACTTCTGGCTCGATAACCGTTCCCTTCTGTCCCCTCCTCCCCCTCGTGCTCCTCTCCTCCAAAGTCCCAGCATCAGAAAAGCCCAGATCCGTGCACGCTGAGCATCCCATCCCATCCCGTCCCGTCGAGCACGGGCACGGACACGGGACACGCTTCCGCTCGAGGGCGAACCACTTTCTTCCGAGGGGGCGGAATTGCCCCGTTTCCCAGGCTGCCGTGCGCCGCGTCGTCCGTTTGGTTGGGACCCGTGCAGCTGGACTTTTCACGTCAGGCAGGAGCTTCTTTGGCTAACCAACAAACGTCTTGCTACAGCCACGGCAACCCTGCCACCCACCGACCCACCTGACTGTAGTAACCTTGTAGGGACGGCGGTCCATATTTGTTATCAGCAGCAGCACCAGCAGCACCACCACCACCTCTAAGGCCAAATCATTTGTACACCGTGTGTGAAAAGTTAGGCTAGCCACTTCACAACACCCCACCTCTGCCACGACCCATTCCCCCTCCAACATGACAGCAGACACCGCCGATGGCAGGAGCAACGAGCCTGCAAGCGGCTCCTCCATAATCCTGTCGAAGTTCAACACAGTGTACAGACACTCCGTGCTCGACATATTGACGTATTATGCTGAGATCCCCACCGACCCGAACCCGGACAACAGCCCATTAACGAGCCAGACGCCCACCGATGCCCTCAACAGCAACATCTCCCAGGCGACGGCCTCGCTGGGAAGCTCCCAGAACAGTAACTCCATTTCCAACGTGAAACTGAAGAATGTTGATTTCGACCAGGTGACGATCTGCTTCAAGCACCCACTGATTGACATGGAAATGCTCAGGCCGATTCCATTTGACTCCAAATGCAGCTCGTGGACCGAGGTCCAGCAAAAGTTGATCGAGATGGCCAAGATAGCGGCACGGGCTCGCAGTCTAAGCCATCTGAGGGTATCTGGGATCTCTTACCCAACGTCTCCGCTCAACCTTGCGATAATCTTCTGCGTTTTGTTGCTCCCGTTCGGTTACTACTGGCCGTCGATCCTTTACGAGCACTTTTTTGCCAAGTACCTTCCTTTCATGCTCTCCGTTAAGCCCTACCACAACTATATCTTATACTCAACTATTGCCGCCCATTGCACAGAGTTCTACTTCTTTTTTGTGCCGAGACTCAGGCGGTTTCGGGTTCCTCTCGACTACGCTCTTGAGTGGGCCGTTCTCGTCCTGTTAGACGGATATGCTTCGGTGAGACGTTTCGACCGTTACGTGAAAATGATTTCTCCAGATGACACCTACTACGACTTCACCAACAATGACTATTTCCTATAAAGCCCAGCGTCTATAGTTCTTCACCTTTATGTACTTATAAATAAATGAAATATCATTTATTGATGACTTAATGCCAAGGATCCTTCTCCGATCACAATAATAGTCATGACACGCGCCACCTAACTTCTCTCACCTATTTTTGCGTTACCGAAACGTAGAAAGCTGACACTTCATCCTATCTACCTACATAAGACCGCATTCGTTGAGCTCATTAGATACAATCATTACACAAAAGTTACACAGCGATGACATCTTTCAACCAGTTGATGGTACGTATTTCACAATGTTTTTTCCGTTCAGTGAGTGCTCACTAACACATCAATTCACGTCTCATACCAATTTTTCAAATAAAGGGTCTTTACCGCTCATATGACGAGTTCCATCCTGAATTTACCGCAAACATAAGCGGCGGTTTACTTATTCTCATATCTCTGATCAGTATCTTGATTCTAATGATTACCCTAGCCTATAACGCCAAAACTTCCTCGATCAAAGGGTCCATCGTTAATTTCATAACATATACCTTGCTCGCAGCTGTGGCCGCACTGACAATAAGTTTCTCAGTATTATTTGTCGCCTCACACCTTGGAGTCTACACTTGATTGACGCCATTCGGTCCACTATAACTACCTGTATAATACAGCTTTTCTTCTGATTTATAAAGCGGTATATAGAACAAAAGGAATATAAACAAAAAAGTACTATCGTATTAGCTTCTCGAACTCAGCGTCCAAAAAGGCCAAAAAAACCACCTTTCTTTCTATCAATTGAATCGTCTGATACACTATCTCTCATTGGTTCGTCAGTGCTCTTTTTCAAAATGTTTCTTTCCCCGGCCCCTTCGTACTTGATGTAGTTGTAACCAATATCAAACAAAACAGGCTTCACATTTACAGGCTCAAAATCGACTTTCAATGGTGCAATATTTTCTAGAAGCTGTGTGGCAGAATAGTCTGGGAATTTCTTCACATCATCAATCAAATATTTGCTGCCAACAGGAGCAGAATCTCCATTATCCTTGAAGTACGAAGCCAAAATGAAAAGCTTGGATTTTTCCTCTTTAACTTTCATCTTTAAGTCTTCGATATCAGATTCTTTTGGTAAGTTACCTTTTAGATCATCACCATCGGTAAACGGTTTCACACCTTCAATCAATTCGTCACAATGAGAAACTAACGCCAATGATTTCACATATCCATTGAAAATCAAATATGCTTGCGCCAACTTCATTTGTTTCTTGATTTGAAAAAACACATCTAGTTTGATAATCATATCCGCTATGTCGTCATCATTTGCTATACCTGGAAGTTCCTTAATCTCATTAAATGAGTCTAGAATACTGTCATTGACTTTAAGGTAGTCCTTCCACAATTCTAGGACCTTTTGTCTACTCAAATTGTTCTTGGCTGTTGCCTTGTTGTCAAGATCTTTCATGATGGCAATGTCTCTCCTGATTCTCAATAAGAGATAGTTGTATTTTAAATAGGTCAAAACAATATGCTGTTCTTGGCTTTCTGCGTCGTCTGCATCAGCCTCACTTCTTTCCATTTCCTGTTCTTGAAAGCTGATCGCATCAAGGTATGACATCAAGGCAGAATCGTAAGAAGAAGTGTCTGAGTCAACAACCTGCTTGAGTTGTTCATTGACCTTCATTATGGCCAAGGCGATTTCATTAGAGCTGATTTTAGCAGTATAGGAACTCCACGTGATTTCTCTTAGCACTTCGCTTTCTTCCTCGTTTGAAGGAGTGATGTATGATGGAGCTTCTTTTTCAACTATTTGAACTGCCTTGCCCAAATATGAAACTTTTCCACGATTGCTGAAGACTTGCTCCTTTGAAAGTTGAGAAAGATCAGAGATTGTTGAGGATTTAGTTTGCAATGCTGCAACTTTTAAAGCTGGATCGACAACAAGATCGACGATGTCGTAATACAACTCCTTGGTAAATGTTGCTGGTAAGTTCTGGTGAGCATACAAGAACTGCAAGCTACATCTGGCCACCGAAAATGTGTATAATGCTTCGCCATATTTTCTTCTGGTGACTGCCAAGGAACCGTCAATGATAGCAGTGTACGTCAAAATTTCAAGGACTTTATATTGGTCTTGTTCATTTGCAATCACAGATAGTAAGTGATGTGCATTTTTCAGGGCCTTCTTATATTTGGAGACTAAGAATCTTTCCTTTGATTTGGACGTATGAACATCCAATAGCAATCTAGTTTCCTGTGCATATAGCAAGTCTCTTTCGATTCGATATAGCCAAAGATCTCCAAAGGCAGTATCCATGTCATAATTTTCGGCAGAAATGCTGTTTTCTTTACATTTCTCCTTGTAATTCTTTGTATCTTTGGTGACAATATTCAAGTTACGACGTAATTTGTTCAACCTTTTGTTTATTCTATGTCTTTGACGATGATAGTCGTCTGCTGACTGGAGAAAGAGCTCACTACGAGCTCCATAAGTATTGGCAAGAGGGAAATCCATCCTTGTGGCTTGAATCTGCACTTTTATGAAAAGCTGGTCTTTGCAACCACCAGCAAACTATAGGTTACACTAATCTATATATAGAGAATAGCTACGTAGAGAGATTCCAGTCTTTTCGAATGTGTCCCCCGCACAACCAAAGACGATCAAGACTTTGAAATTTCTCGACGTTCACTTTTTGCCACCTTCAAAATTCTCCCTCACTCTTAGATAATGCGCAAGCTCTTGTTCAGAGACGGATGCCACAAGCTCTTTACGGGCCTCATGGAAGTCTTCTGTACCCACCACCACTTCCAAATCTTTGTCTGTGGCCACCTTCTCAAACCATTGCCTTATATTTAGCTTATCCTTCTCTTCCATGGTTTGGTTGTATTGTTCAAGCTTGAGATCTGCTTCGCGTGCGGTTCGAATCATGGCATTAAGCATTGCATCTGAGCATAATGCATAAAAATCTGCACCGGTAAAATTGAAAGGACAGGATTGAGCTATAAGCTGTAGGTCTATCTCCGGATGCAAATTAAACTTTCTTGTTAGAGCAGCGATAATTTTAGCTTGTTTGTCATGGGTGTCAGAGATGCCAAGGTACAACATCTTGTCAAATCTTCCAGGTCTCAATAAGGCTTCATCCAAGAGATCCGGTCTGTTAGATGCTCCAACAACAAACACACCGTCACCACCATCGCTACCACTCATGCCGTCAAGTTCGGCTAACAATTGGGACACGATCCTGTCCATAACACCGCCGGAGTCACCCTGATTTCCTCTGCGAGGAGCGACAGAGTCTAACTCATCAAAGAAGATTACACATGGTTTGGCGTCTCTAGCCTTTTCAAAGACTCTTCTCACATTAGCTTCAGATTCACCAATGTACATGTTTAATAGCTCAGGGCCTTTCACTGAAAAGAAATTGAGAGAAAAGTTCGTTGCGATTGCTTTGGCAAGTAAAGTCTTACCTGTACCAGGAGGCCCGTAGAACAACAATCCACTTCTCTTCTTCATACCACTCCCAAATAATTCTGGGTGTTTCAACGGCATTTCTATCGTGTCTAAAATTTCATTTTTCACAACGTCCAAGCCTCCTACGTCTTCCCATTTCACATTAGGAATTCGTGGAGCCCCAATGGAATCACTGAACTTGTTTCTGGCCTTGTTGATACTTACTTCAAAGTCTACTGGTGTTAATCTTATTGCTCCAGAGTTGATGTCAATAATATCCTGTATTTTGAGTCCCACTTCTTTACACTCTTTTTTGACTCTTCTTAATGCATTCAACTTGACATTTTTTACAATGTATGCCAAGTCGTTAGGTGTCAATGCTGCACTTTGTAAAGCCAAAGTATCGATGCTAACATCGTTGCTTGCTAGATAGAGGTACTCATCGTTATGCTTATAGATGAATTCATTGGAGGAAGTGGGGAAGTTGACCAAGTATTTGAATATTTCTTTTCTCTCAGGTTCACTTGGAACATTAACATCTATTTCAAACTTGATTTTAGATCTTACAATATCGTTGATACTGTCAGCGTCGTTAGTGCTTGTAATGATAATGACACCTTTTAAGGCATACTCGTTGAGCAATGTGACTATATTCAAACTCAACGAGTCATCCAAACTTTTTTGGTCGGCTTGCTGTTCATCCCCCTTCTTACATAAACATTCAATGTGCTTGATGAATACGGCTAGTCTTTCACAAGACTCAACCAATCTATCGAGCTTGCCCTTGAGTATTCCCACGGTAGCCGCAGGCATCCCGAGGCCAGAGTTCACCAAATCGTATCCGTCAAGTTCAACAAGCGAGAAGCCAAAATCCTCACAAACTGTTTCGACCAAAGTACTCTTACCAACAAATCTGGTGTTGCTTGTCAAAAGAACAGTTGTTTGTAATGCAATTTTACCCTTTATTTTAATCGAGGTGTCGAAGATTTTTCGAAGTGTTTTCGCATAAGGGAAAGTATACTTCCCACCGCCAGGCAATATGGTGTTTGGGTATTCGAATTTGGGCTTGATGTTCAAGTACCTAGTGATTGTTGGGAAATCTACATCACTCAAATCACGCTTTGATATTCCTGACTGCAACATCCTTGTTTTATTGGAATTTACCAAATACTGTTTACCTGACTCAATCGGCTTGATTTCACCAGTAGTGAGGTCTTTGAAGGTTCCATTGGTAACCATAAACCATGCAATACAATCCGGGTTCCCCTCCGGAACGACCTCGGGATACCAACCTTTCAGGCCATATGTGTGATGAACTGATTCTGCTAAAGAAGAGTCTAAGGCGATTGGGATGATCTGTCCTTTGGTAATCACACGGTTTGAAGACTCAAAGTATGCCTTAAGGTTTGACAAAAATAAGTACTGTAATGACCTATCAGACGTTGTTGGAGTCGACACTCGAGAGAGTATTAATTCCTTAGCGAGGGGGATGAACTTCGTCAGCTTTTTCCGAGGCAAGTCTGCCCGCTGATGGCTTTGGTTTGGAATCGATCCGACGCTAACTGACTCTGGATTCGACAGTGCCAATATCAATAGTGGGGAAAGGTAAATACTTTGTGTATCAAACGAACATGGTTCTATAAAGGGGAAAACCCTAACGTAAGTTGGGCCAAAGCCGTTCTTTCCGTCGCCAGCAGTCTGTAGCAAAAGCAAGTCTCCACTTAAACAATGCAGCTTCTGGAAAGCGCTAAAGGTTAAACATGCAAAGAGCTGTTCATCTTCAAAGGGAAACTCGTCAGAATATTTAGAAAAGTGTGTATATTTTTGCAAGAAGTCAAGCTCTAACGGCCTGACGTTAAATTGAGCGGCATGTGAAGTAGGCTTGCTATCTGTCAGTGTGGGGCTTATGGTTGAGTTGATGTCGAAGGGATCGAACTCCTCAATGTCGGCACCGTCGGAACTGAGATCCACTGTGCTGTTGCCTAGAGTTTTGTTTTCTTTCACAATGGTTATGGTGGTGGTGTGATCGATATAGCCCTGTTCAAACGGTTCAGCATGAATGAAGCTCCCGTTCAGCGTGTGAGAAGTATCTCCCTTCCTAACAATTGCAAAGTCCAGCGTAGACTCTCTTTCCTGGGCTAGCAATTCGTGAATCTGGTCCCGCTCTTTGTACTTTAACAAAGAGTAGACCTCTTCTGGGAAGGAGACGACGACACTCGTCAATTTGGGTACCCTATCAATTTTTCTCACCGTGGCTGTTTCAATAGTAAAGTCGGATCCATGCTGCTGGAGTAGCTTCAAGCTCTCTATTTCCACGTGGTTGTCTTTCAGCTCGTGTTTGATGGTTATGGGGTACAGCTGGGGCGTGTCTAGCACGTTTGAGCCGTGCAACGTGAGCAGTATGTATTTCCTTCTCACATCAGCGCCTGGTCCAAAGAGGGATGTAAAGATGTCCTTGCTGAGCAGAACAAACTGTAGACTGTTGCGTGCCTCTACTGACAAAGACACACTGACGTTCATCTGGTTAGTTCGGCCTGACGGGGTGGGTGCAACAACAGTCATTGGCGGGAGGGTGGACCTGTGGATAGTATTATTAGTGTTGGTAGAAGCAAGAATGAGTATAAAAAGTACAAATGTATAAATATAGTTAAGGAGTGGAAGAGAACAGAAGGAAGAAGGAACACGGCATGTGTGTTTGTTATCTATCTGTCTGTGGGTCGTCTATCTATCTCAGCCAACTGAGTGGAATCCGCCGTTTTCTTTCACGGCTGCTGCTGCCGCGGCCGCCGCTACTGCGGCCAAATCGGCCTCCTCGAGCTTGACTTCGTTGTCATCGTGGTGGTCTCCGAGGCCCGACATGTTGTCAAGGTCCATCTCCATGTTGTCCATGTGGTGGGCCATGTGGTCGGCCATGTGTCCGATGGTGCCGATGGGGCCCATATGGTCGGCCATGTGCCCGATGTGGTCGGCGACGTTGCGCAGCGGGTCCATGCTGACCATGCGGTGGTTGTCGTGGACGCTGCCCGTGGAGTCGTCGCTGTCGTTTTGCGACTGGGAGTAGTGGTGCTCGCTGTCGTGAAAGTCGTGGCTGCTGCTGTGGTGGCCGTGGTCGCTGTTGACGTCGGTCCTGCTGGTGTTGTCGGAAAGTAGGATGTCGTGGTAGATTTCCTTCTGCTTGCCGATCTCGGCCTTCTTCTCCTCCATCAAATGCTTGGCCCAGTTGTCTCGGATGGCGAAGTCGAAGATGGAAAGGTCACCCAAGAGCTGCTGGAAGACGGCCCGCTGCTCGCGGATCCACATGTCCTTCTTGTCCTCAGTGGAGAGGGTCTGCCAGTTCTCGAAGCCAATGGTGAGCTTTTCGAGATGGTTCTGTACAGTGCTCGACTTGGTCAGATGCGGGATGCGGAGCTGCACCTCCTGGTTGCTCTCAAGCCACATAACCAAGGTCTTGAACGTTTGCGCCGTTGGCGGGTCGTGTGGCCATGCACTCGGCGGCAAGAAAAACAACACCATTCTCGGGAAGGACGGGTGTGTAGGAAGCGTCGGGTGGTTGATGCGCCTGTAGAACTTCATCTGGTAGGACTCCTTCACGCGGGAGAGCTTGCTGGTAAACTTTCGCCGCAGCCGGTTCTTCTCCTTGACGTACTCTCGGCGGTTGTACTCTTTCGAGCGCTGCAGCCGGCGGGCCTTGATGGCCTCCGGGTCGCCCCGGCGGGCCACGTTCGACCTGATCTTTTCCACCTCCTCCAGTGGGTGCAGCTCGTTGCCCTTCTGGTTGTCGAGGTGTCTGCCAAGAGACCCGGCGTGCTGGAACGTCTTGCCGCAGAAGCGACACTCTCGCTTGGAGCTTTCTGCGGAGGCCTCGTTCTTGAGCTGTGTCTCCAGCGGTCCTGCGAGCTGGCCCGACGACGACGACGACACGCGGTTGCTCTTCAACACCACGTCTGCGCCAATGGCACCGTAGCGACCGCTGCGGGCGCCGGTGGCGCCAGTACCGCTACCAGTGCCGCTGCCGCTGCCGCTGCTGCCACCCTTGCCGGTCTTCACGGCATGCGGAACATCGCTGTTGACGGGCGTATTGACTGCGGACGACGACGAGTTTGTGCTGGCGACGCCGCGTGCCGCTTCGTCGATCCGCCGGTTCACCATGATGCCCTTGTGCTCCTTCGCCCGGTCCACGTTGACGCCGACGCCGACGCTGGAGCTCAGGTTGTGCTCCCGCATCTGCGCAGAGTTGTAGTTCGCCAAGCTCTCAGAAATGGCTCTGTCGATGTTGAGCTCCAGGTCGACGCCGAAGTCCACGTCCACGTCGACCCCGTTGTTGGAGACATACCTGTCGTCCTCCTCGTCCTCATCATCGTCCTCGTCATCGTCCTCGTCCTCGTCACCCTCCATCTCTTCATCGTCCTCGTCCTCGTCCTCGTCCTCCTCTCCCTCGTCCTCCTCGTCACCTGTCGCCCCTCCAGCGTACTCCTTGATATGCTCGAAGTACTGATTAACCTGGTTGTTTAACGTCTGGTGATCCTCCTCCACAAGCCCACGGCTCCTGCCACGGCCCCCGCCGCTGCCGGCGGCACCAGCACCGTCCACGCCGCCGTCGACACCCCCCATCAGCTGCTGCTTACCAGGCGGAACCATATCTAACGCTCCACGCTTGGTCTGTGCCACTCTGTTTACCGCTTGTTTCGCCCTGTTCGGTTCGTGCTCACTCGCTTTGATGCTCTCACTCCTTCTTGTTTCCAACGCTTCCCCGACCGCTACTACTGCTGCTGCTACACCTACTTCTACGCTGGCCCCCGTCCGCATGCCGGCCCCGCTGCCCCCGACTGTGCCTCCCCAACGGCTCTTGTACACGGGCATGCCCTGCTTTCTCCATTCATGCCGCAATCGCTCCTCGCCGCCTCGCCGCTTCGCCGCCTCGACCGTTTCGCTGCCACGCAAAAACGCCCGGTTGGCCATGACGTAGCGGCCGCTGTTGTTGCCGCTGTTGCTGTTGCTGTTGCTGTTGCTCTTTGTCCGCTTTACCGCTGTTTACCTCAAGCTGCCACATTGACCCCACCGGGGCGCTTCTGGACACACGGAGCGTGCTGCCGGTGCAGGCCCTCGGTGTCTTCGCCGGAGCAGGGGCGTTGCGGCAGTTGCTGCTGCCGTCCGCTGACAGGGACTGCGTCCCTGCCAGCGGGAGAACGCTGCTCCTACAGTTGTGCACTAATGGCACGGGGCGGTTGCCGGCTAAGACGTGTGTGCACAGCGGCGTGACGGCGACCAGCCCTTTGGCGGTCCCTCCATCCCACGGGTGGTTCCGCCAACCGCCAACCGCCCAAACCGCCAACTGGCAACCCCGGTACCACAAATTCGCTGTAACACATTTCATGATCCGCAAAGTAATTGGAGGCCTCGGGCGTGTGGCAGGACGTGTGCAGCGTTCTTCCCGGTCCTCGTGCCCGGCAGGGGGGAAACACACAGCGCCGGAATACAGCAATGTCCCACACGAAGGTGCCCTTGATCAACGAGCCGGAGAAAGAGCCGGAAAAAGCCTCCGCCCCTGCAAATGGGTCGAAGACCCTCCGTTTCAGCGTTCCAGCCAGGTCGTCGAAAGCTGCGCAGCATGAACGCCTCTTCCCGGCACCAAACTCCCCTCAGGTCATTCAACCCCTATCCGCCACGCCGGCGGCCAGCAGGAGGGAAAAGGTAAGACTAGCCCCCCACCACTCTGCCCTGGACTGGGAGCGACATAAACACGAGAAGGATGTCAAGCACATCGACCCCTCCTGTTTCCCCGTGCGAATCACCAAGGAGGAGCTCTCCAAACACACGTCGCCCCACGACTGCTGGGTCGCCCTAGGCGGCAAGATCTACAACATCTCCTCGTACTTGGATTACCACCCCGGCGGTGTCGGCATTCTAGTGAAGAACGCAGGGAAAGACTGCACCGCTCTTTTCATGAAGTATCACCGCTGGGTCAACTTCGAGAGAATACTCGACGAATGCTTCATCGGGTTCATGGTGCGTTGAGTTGGCGTCTTCCCCCGCCTGGTTTCGTCCCGCCCGCCTGAAAAAATCACTATCACCCATTCATACATGTCTCTTTACTCGTTAGTTTATTAGTTCGTAACAACATACTATAATACAAAATCTCTGTATGCTTCAAATGTTCAGGAAACTATGTCCTCTTTCCGAATGGCGTCACCGTCACCGTGGCCGTGGCTCGCCTTCACGTGCACCTCGTTCACCTCATCGATCTTGTATTGTGGAAGAAGAATAGAAGAGGAACTGGAGTCTCTGCTGAGCCTCAACCCCCGTAGACTGTTGAGACTTTTAGCACTCGATGTTCGATTCATGCTTCTGGCTGAAGAAAGACCGTGGCTCGTGATGCTGTCATAACTCCCTCTTTCGTTGCCGCTTCTAACACTCGAACAGTCCGAGTCGCTCTCAATGCCATCGTCACTGTTTTGCTTCGGCACGAATGCTTCCTTACTTTCAACGATATTGATCGCAAACCTCACTATCTCGTGCTTAACGTCATCGAAATCAACACATACTTTCACAATCTCAAAAATATCCACTATATCCACCGTACAGTTCTCCGGTCTATTCAACGCATCATCGTATTTCCTTAAGAAAGCACCGTAATATCGTTCTTTCGTTCGTCTTGAAAGCTTTTCCCACGGTTTGTCGGTCTCAATCTTGATACGATTGTAAAGATCTTGAGGCCTGACAATCTTGTTTTTGTATTCGGCAGAAATGGATAAATCCTTCATACTATCATCCATAAGTGCAGCAAAAATCTCCGATATTGATCTACCCTTTTTGATCGACATTGCAGGCTTGCGTTCAGCGTCTGCTTTTGAGACGCTGAAATCTTCAGTCGCCTTGAGTGAAATCAACTGAGGCTTGTCTTCAATAAATTTTTTTAGCTGGAAGACAATGCCATTGTCTGGCCTGCTGGTGACGGGTTTCAAAATACTTTTCACGTTATTCCCATCAGCCTTCTCGAATTTGATTTCCTCGTTCGAAAGAGCATGGTGCAAATGTCTGTGCATTGGTTTGTGACCTCCAAGTTTCTCAAACATTTCAATTTTCTCTGGTATGCTTTCATCTCTAGACTCTACAGATTTCACTGGAGATACTACCTCATCGTATTCATTTTCAGAATGGCACGTGCTTGAAGCGGTAGATGACACATCCAATACAGCAGTCAATGCCCCCGGCTGTTTGAACTTATCTGCTTCTATATGAAAATCATCATACGGACTTGGATCATCGGGGTATATATCATCAGAGTCATTGAACATAGTTTGTGTTTCTTCGTTTGTTTCTGTGGACCCATGTGAATGTATATCATTTGAGCTGAAATCAAGGTGTTTGTCCAAGTAATTTTTAGAAGCAGAATGCTGTATGGTTTCATCAATGTTTTCTCCTAATTCCGTTGTTTCATTGACACCATCAAAGTAATCATTGTAGTTTTGTGTAGTATCGATTGGTGCATTACTCTCGGAAACTATATAAAGTAGGTCTGTTGGCGAAGCCGAAATGTGACATTGTTCTTGACCCTTGAGTTCGCTTTCCACAAGGGGCTCTCTGAATCCGCCACTACCAAGAGTTTCCTCGTTTGACTCCTCAGGGAGAAAGTCCTTCAAATCGTCAACTTTGGTCTGTGGGTCAATAGTACCGGTAGCTTCATGTGTGGTATTTATCTCGTGATCTTCAACAATATTTGTTTCAAGTGTAGGAGTAGATTCAGCAAGAGATTCCCCGTCGTCGGGTACATTACTTGTAGTTGTTGTGGAACGCTCAATTTTATTTTCAGTTTCTGAGTTCTTTTCAATAATGATTTCCTCGGTTTCTTCTGATTTCACTTTATCAGTGAGTAGCAAATGCATCTCATCTAGGTTCGTTTTTGAGGCATGTTCAAGTTTTTCTGGAATTGCTTGACCAAAATCGTTGGGTAAATTATCATCTGTATCATCAATATTTGGAGGGGTATATATTTCTCGCACAAGTGCAGTTGCAACATCCTCAAAAATGTCCTTCGATAAGCTTTCAGTGGAGCCAATAAGCGGAGAATCGCTTAGTATCGGCTCATCAACATAACTAAACTTCCCGATTTTACTGCTAGCAGTGCTCATGTCAATTCCGTCCACAAACGTTTCCTCAGATTCAGACTCCTTTATAAGCTCCAGTCCTCCATCTTGACTACCACCTGTGACTGACCTTGCAAAGGAATCATCTACTTCTCCTTCTTCTTCGCTGTCCTCACTTGAAGCTACAAACAGTCTCATTTCATCGTCATCTGCCCAACTGCGATGTACTCCTGCACATCCCAGCATTTTCTTACTTCTTTCTTCATCACTAGAACTAAGCCACTCTTTCCATACTTCATCCCAAAACAACAACAGATCCTTCCTGGAACCCACTTTAGCGGAAAATATACTATGCCTGACTAGAACACAATACCTGGCAAATTCACTCACTGGTATCGAGTCTTTCAAAAATCTCGATGATTTCATTTCAAGTATATCTTGTTGAAACTCTGCTATTAGCTTTGAAATAGCTACAAGTGGGAGCATAATTTGTTCTGCTCTCATTCTGTCAATCAAGTGTTTCACATTTTTTTCTTGTTCTTCACTTAGGAGGAAATAATCACATACCCAATATGGGTATCTCATATGCTCCAGGGTATTCATTTTGGGCAAATGCTTTATTGCGGATTTCAGTATTCTCATCAGTCGTCTTACAGGATCGACTCCAATTTCGTGAGGAAGCTTAAAATGCGATTTTGCTTCAGTTAAAATATCCCAGATTTCTAAAAATCGTTCTTTGCCACTGGCTGAAGCATTGAGTACAGGAACAATGCTGTGCTCAATTCTATCAGTATTGGTAGAAAAGCCGGGTATTGTATAATCAGTTTTTGCTGCAAGAGACGGGAATCCAAGGAAGCTTTTGGGCCTTATGTTGTTCACAGCATCAAACTTTTTCTCCATTGATGGCATGTTTCTATCGTCAACATGAATGTTCTCTCTGTTGGTATAATCATGGAGCTTTTCATTATTGGCCCCAAATGCGGGACCAATTCTTTTTCCTCTCCATATTATACATCGAAAATCTCGAGGTCCAAACTTACCAGTCAAATAGTCCCCACTGACAGATAAGGAAGTCAGATACTCGGGTATTGTGGTATCCTTTGTGGAAAGTAAACAAAACTTTTCTACCTGGTGGGAGACGTGCATCATGTAATGGAAAAATAAAAGTACTGGATCGTCATATGCCTGCAAGACGTTATCGAGTAGAACGATCATCTTCACAAACTCTCTCTTTCTCTCTCTGCCAGGTCGATTCCCCTAGTTGAATCTTCTTGTATGCAAAAGGAAAAGGCCTTCAGAATAGGGAGGCTCAAAAAATAGAGAGGTCCTGCCGGAATATGATAAATGGTGCGGATCTATTGAGTAAGCGTGCAACCTAGAACGTGTTGAGAGCCGGACTCCACAAATTCCCTCCCCGGTGGCTAACTTGCATAAACATATCATCTTCAAACATCAACAACTTTTTTGATGCACGCACTTGAGCCGAGAATGATGTGATTTATCACTCCAGATAAATGGTCTACAGCCGTTGCTTACATAAGAGGAATTTTATTGGGGGCACTGCTTCACCAAGATCGATCCTTCCTAACGGCACTCTGCCGTCGGCGTAACATGGCGGTATAGAGCCACCGGGGGTAGATATAGATATAGGAATACGATTATTGTTTTTGAATTAGAAAAAAGAGGGTGAAGAAAAAAAATATACAGAATAGACTCGAGGTTAATTAAGGAACAATTTCATCATAACGAAGCCTTCTTACAACAAGTGGAAGAGGTGGAGCTGCGCTTGGATCTTTCGTTTTCTTCAAAGAGAACAGACTTGTTGAACTTGTTAGTTGCTTGAGGTAAGTCCAAAGCTGGGTTCTTTTCGAAGAAACTAAATGGAGTGATACCGATTTCGTGCATCTCTACAGGCATGACAGGGAAATCTTCTGGTTTTGGCACGTGTGTGAAACCTAAGGTACACCAGACAATGTTGTCGGTGTCTCTAACATTGTCAACCCCGTTGGCCCATTCAGCAATACCAGTGTCTTTTTGAGATTGGTTAGTGAATTCACCAGCTGCATAGAGTCTGTCTTCTTCGTACTTGGTAACCCAGATTTGCTCCGTAGCGAACTTAGCTCTCTTGGTGTTGTAAGACTCAGGCGATGCCATGATCATTTGTCTAGCTGGCATGACAATCTTGTAACCAACAGGCTTCTTAGAAGTTGGGTTGATGACGTTTTCATTGATGATCTTGTAAGCCCTGTTAGTGAATGGAGATTGGTCGATATGGCCTGCCTTTTCAACATAAGATCTCTTGGAGTAGAAACCGACATTGTATGGGTTGAGTGGTGTGTTTTCTTCCATTCTTAAAATATCGTCGTAGACAACAGTATTTTTGTGACCATCTATAGCTGGGTCAATTCTGAAGGACAACAAGTGTTGATGGAAAGCAGCCATGACTCTTGGACCAACTAAAGTACCATAGTCGACGTCGACATCTCTGTCGATAGGCATGGTGGAGAGGATACCAGTGGCTCTGACTGAAATCTTAATTTCTCCAACCTGGTCGAAGATGTATTGAACAGCATATTCATAGTTTGCAACAGTTGCAATAATTTGAACAACAAATTCTCTTCTTCTAGCAACAACCGAGTGACCAGTTCTGTAGTTGACGTGCTTGTACAAGATACCAGCATCTTGTTCGTGCATACAGACAGTGTTTGGGATGATCTCAACATCACCAGCAGTGGAAACTCTTCTGTTGTCGAAATACTTGATGACACCCAAACATTCACAACCCAAGCCCAAAGTGTTACCGTTCACACCGAAACCACAGTCTCCCAAATCAAAAGCCTGCTTTCTGTGGAATGGACCTCTTGGGTCACCGTATGGAACAGTCATTTCGGACAAGGACAATCTGTAGATGACAGATCTACCCTTGAAGTGAATGTCGTAGATGACAGCACCTTCTCTGGAGTTTGGAACAACATAGAAGGTCCAGTCTTGCCATTCAATCTTGTGGTTGTCCACAGTAAAGGAAACACCTTCTGGTTGAGAAACAATCAATGGCTTGACATCTCTCAACTTGGTGCAACCGTTCAAGTCTGGGTGGTATTCGACCAATGGGTACTCGTCCCAAGCAGTGGTTTCGTTGATCACAGCTTCGTCTGCACCGGATGGCAAGTAGTCCATTCTAACGAATTCCTTAGTCAAACCGTCGAAAACTGGGGAGTACTTCAATGGCAGAGAGTAGTGGTTGGATTCTGGATGGTTCTTGTTAGCAAGATACATGTAACATTGAATCAACAATCTCTTTTCGTTAGGGTCATCAGTACCGTAAATCCATGGATCACACACAACGTGGATGTTGTCTGGCAAACACAATTTTTCGATTTCGGCTCTGCAGATTGGATGGTTGGTGGCCAAGTCTTCGACGACTATAACATCGTCAGCAACCAATGGACCAACAACACCTTCTGGCAACTTGACGTCACAAATAATGTGCTTGTAGGTCAAGTTAACCAAGGCCTTGTGGAAGACCTGGTTGATGTAGAAGTATGCGTAAGCTCTTCTTGGAATCATAGGAGGTGAAACACCTTGCTTTTCAGCACTGAGGTACTGAAGCATGACGTTCTTTGGAGGGTCGAGACGGTCGAGCTGGATGAAGCTAGGCTTCTCGGATGGGTAAGCATCCTTGACGAGCTTGACAATCAATCTAAGCTCTTCGTCGCTGATTTGGTCGTATGGGTGAGGAGCCATAATTGTGTGATGCGGGAAATGTGTTTCTATCGAGGCTTCTACTTGAAACTTTCTTGACGATAGTGCTGTGAGAAAGAAAGAAAAGAAAAGATGGGAGAACAAATTTCAAGGACGGTAGAGTGACAGCTTGCACCAGGAGTGGAAAACAGACAGCTATTTAAGCTTCTCCGGATTTATCGACAGAAAGATAGTCTTCCCTCCGTGCAATAAGCTTATCGAGTCAAAGGCACCAGAAATTGGCGGTGAATGCGGTACTGCCCCAATGCGGCATCTTTAGCGGTTAAGTACCCGATGGGCGGGCGTGTCCACCTTCCTAAACGGGCATCCGGGGCGGTACTGGCTTTTTCACCTGCCAATCCTGACGGGGCAGGAGAAGGAGGGGGACAGAAAGGTCGGCTAGCTGGAGGGTTGCCATTCTGGCGGGGTGTATTGCATGTGGGCTATTCATGATAGTTTCTCATGTTGGCTTGCTACAGAAACATGATACATAGAAGAGTTATGGGCCTTTTGGGCTACTCGTCAAAGAAGTCGTCTTCGGAGTCGTCTTCGCTGCGCCTCGAGGCGCCGGCGTTGGCGTCGACATAGTCACGTCTCTCGAACTTGATACGGGTTGTGGTGTTCTTGCGTTCCTCCTGTGCGATTTTGTCGAGGATGTCAACAATGTCCGCCTCGGTGACCTTCGCTCTGAGGCCACCGCTCTGAACAAGCCTCACCAAGTAGTTCTCCACTCCGAGCACCCGCTCGGGCTTCACCATCCGCACACGGTTGAGACGCTCCTTGGCGCTCTGGTCCAAGATCTGGTTCAGTATGCCCTCGTTTACATTGTTAGCCTTGTCCCGGGCATCATCCCCGCTGCCGCTGACGCCGGATCCGCTGCCGCCGCCGCCCTGAGCGTTTCGTTGCATCTCCTGCAACCTGGCTGCACGGATCGCCTGTAGTTCTGCGTCGTCCATGTTTCGACCACCTGTGTGCTTTGCTTGCAATGTAGTGTGCTCACCCCGGGCTGCTGATGCCGGCAATCGCAGCGACATGGGTCCTTCCAGACCACGCTCGATCTTGTCCACTACGAAACCATCACATGAATCTCGCCCAAGGAAAAATTTCAACCCGTATCTTCCAAACAAGGCTGTGCTTGAAAGTCTGTTTTCTTCTTCTATCGGCTAGATAAAGCGACACCTGGACATGAAGGAGTAACGGGTTAGAATGACCATCTTTCCTCCAATACTTAAACTACCAAGACGGAGCAGCAGCAGCAGCAGCAGATATGATGCTTTTGGACGAGGTGGCGCCCTCTAAGGGGGGGATTGAACTATCGGTACTACCCATAGATGAAGAGAGCCTGATTGCAATCGACACAGAGTACGATAACGATAACGGTAACGGAAGACGATCCGTATCACACACGCCAAGGGCAACTGGAGCCATTCCAAGGATTTCCTATCTGATCTGCATGGTGGAACTATGTGAACGTTTTTCGTATTATATGATTGTTGGGTGTTTGACAAACATGATCCAGAGGGAACTGCCGCAGGATTCGGCCTCGGGTGCTATCGTCCATGATCCATCCACCTCCACAGAAACCCCCGGTGCTCTCGGTCTGGGTTTGCCTCTAGCAACTTTCACCATGCAATTTTTGATTTTTTTTGCTAATATTTCGCCGCTGATTAGTGGCTACTACTCGGATACCAAGCTTGGAAAGTTCAAGTCAATATGGTTAGGGTCAATGATCGGAATCTTTGGCCATTTTACTTTGGTGATATCATCCATCCCCTTGGTCATAAAAATTCCTTATCTTTCATATACTATTGTGCTGTTGTCTATGGCCACTATAGCACTGGCTGCGGGGTTCATAAAATCAAACATCTTGCCGTTACTGCTAGACCAATACGAATACAAGCAGAGTAAACAAGATTACACGACGTTGCCAGATGGAACCCTGACTATGGTTGATCACAAGGCAACGTTGGAGAAACTAAGTATGTCGTTCTACATGTTTATCAATTGGGGGTGTACACTTTCTTTAGCGAGCTCTTTCATGGAAAGATACATGGGATTTTGGCCGGTCTACCTTCTCACAGCTTTGTTGTTTTTAGGATTACCTGTTTTGCTAAAATATTTGGAGCCCCGTATAATCCATTCGGAAAAAATTGACAAGAAACAGGATTCCTGGTCCAAATCGAATTCTAATAATAGTGAAAATAAAGATGTTTACATTGAATTTTTTCATTACCTGAGATCATACCTTCTTGGTACCCCACTCCCTGCGAACCTGAAAATGATCGTGGCAGACTCAGACATCAAGAAATTTATTGACTGTATCACTCTTTTTTTATTCTTCATTCCATTTTACCTCAATGATGCCTCCTTGATTTCAATTCAAATCTCTCTTGCAGCGACGATGTCAACCTCCATTCATCTTCCTAACGATTTTTACCAAGCTCTCAACCCAATTGCTATTATCATTCTCATGCCGATCCTTTCTCAACTAGTATATCCATATTTGCTAAAAAGGAATATGCAACCATCTCCCAGGATCAAAATTGTTATTGGCTTCACGATTACATCAATTGGCACCTTCATAGGGGCTTATGTTCAGAATGAGGTTTACCGAAATTCAAGTTGTGATATAACCAACGTCTCGAATTGCGACAAGCCTTCCGATGTGTCCCTTTTCACCTGGATATGTTACCTTTTAATGTTTGCATTACAAGCTTGCGGTGAATGCTTTGCTGCTGCTACTTGTTACGAGTTGGCATATGAGCTCTCACCTTCATTCTTACGTGGAGGAGTTCTTGCACTATTTTTAACTTCTGTTGCGATGAGTAGTGTGTTAGGTGAGATCATGAGTTTTTGGGCTAAGGATCCGTACTTGGTAAGAATATTCTTTCTCACTGGTTTGTTAGGTGCATCAAGCACTCTTGGATTTTTCGTGTGGTCTAAAAATGTCGTAGGCCTTTGATACTAACAAAAATCGAAAAATAATAACGTTGTCTAGAATTCGAGTAATTTATAAACCTCATAATTAAGTTGTAAATACTTTAAACCGTTTAACTAGGTGGATAAACCTGCTTGTTTGACTTCCTCTACTTTACTGAAATTGATTTCATCCAAAATTTTTTTTGCACCCTTGGCAATCAATTTTTCAGCTAATTCCAAACCTAGATCCAATGCATCTTTATCGCATGCCATTACCTTTTCGTGAACATCCTCAACACTTTCCTTACCATCAACGCTCAAGACAATCGCCTTTAACCTTAAAACATTGTTATCTTCTAATGTAGACCACACGCCAACTGGAACAGAACACCCACCTTCCAATCTTCTCAGTAAACTACGCTCTGCAACACACTTCCAAGTGGTTGTGCGGCAACCGATGACGCTACATAATAGACGCATCTTTTCGTTGTTTTTCTGAATTTCTACTCCGATAGCTCCTTGTCCAACTGCATGGTACATCTCATTACAGTTCAAAAACTTGGTAATTCTATCATCCAAGTTGCAACGAATCAATCCTGCAGCTGCTAAAATGATACATGCATAGTCGGAATCTGGGGCATCTAGCTTGCTCAATCTTGTGTGTATATTTCCTCGTACCGATTTGAACGTAAGATGTGGATAATTTTTATTGATTTGGGCAGACCGACGAACTGAAGAGGTACCAACAATACTTCCAGCTGGTAAATCGGTCAGAGATTTGTAAGGAGAATCCTTTTTCATAACCAAAGCATCCCTTGGGTCTATTTTAAAGAAATGAAACATTTCAATATGTTGTTAGTATGTGGGGAACAGGAAACAATAGGAGAAACAAAATTATGAAATTCATCTTTTCAATCAGTAAATAACACGTTTTCATCTATGATAGTTCAGTAGTCTAACGTCTATAAAATGTTTGAGATCATCATAAAAAATTTGAACTCATAATTTTGTCAAAAAGGAATAAAATCAAATGCTAAAGTAACATACCTTCTCTGCTAATAATGCATCCTAATTCAAACTCTTCAGGCAAGATGGTTGGCATATCTTTCAAAGAGTGAGCTATGAGATCAATTTTTTGGTATTCCCCAACATCTTGAAGTAGGAGAATTTCAAGCTCTTTTGTCCATAAAGCTTTACCTCCAAAGGAGTATAATGGTCTATTTTGGACCTGGTCACCTAAAGTAAAAACCTTTGAAATATTTATACTGAGATTTGGATAGAAACGATTAATTGCTTCTCCGACTATCTCCGATTGGCGAACCGCTAATAAAGACTTTCTAGATCCAATTCTGACGGTGTCGTTCTCAAATTCCACTTTTGGAAAATGCTTAATATTGTCATGATCAAAGACTTTGGGTATTTGAACTATATGAGACATGGTTGCTAGTGAAACTTGTCTGTAACTGGAATATGATTGATTTGAAGAATTGTATATGCAATATCGCTATGTACAGAGAAATGCTAAGCGGTGAAAGTGGGGTAAATTAATTATATCGGTATCGTGAAACGTAGCAAAAGAAAAATGGAAAAAAAGAGTCGGGAAAAAAGCTAAATGTGAAGATCGTAACGATATAGATATAATCTTGTCTATGTGTATGTCGAAGTGAAAAGTTTCCAAAAACAAAACTGGAATAGGATTGCTAACAAACCGAATCAAGAATTTGTATCTTTTAAAAAATATGTGCAAGAACAAGAAGAGAGTACTGGCGATAATCTCTATGTTGTGGTTGAGTAATACAAGTTGGTGGGAACTGGAGTTTGGCCCCTTTGCTTAAAAGTGGAGAAAAAAGGTCCGAGTTAAGAAAGAAAACTTTGACAAAAAAAATGCCTCCAACGTTGGCTCTCTCGACTTTCGACTTTCTCGCTAGCTTGCACCAGAAACGGTTAAATGGTCACCCGGATTTTCTGACTTCCTGGCTTGTCAGCGGCCCTTGCCGGGGCCTCGGGTTTGAATTGGTCTTATGATTGCATATGTGATAGCTTTGGCTTCTCTGTCCTAGTTCTGTTTCCTTGTAGCCTCCGTTGAGGGTGATTCATATGTCTACCTGCCCCCCGCTCTTGTATGTCGTGCGAGCCAATCATCGTTGGAGATTTGCTTATTCAGCACGACGTACATTTTTGGAAAAAAAAATGTTTTTTTGCAATCATGAGCAACAAAGAGGCTGTCGCAACCTATCATGAAACCTGGCCAGGATCGTACACCCTCCAGGACAGAGTCACTGCACGAGGTTGGATCTAACATGCAAAAGTTGTAGACAGAATCACAGTACGGAGACTATGTCATCTGTGTCTGCTGATCTTGATGAAAAATTATGGGTTTCTTTTGTCGAAAAAAAGAAGATACTAAAAAAGTCTAAGGTTTTCGAGCAGGTGCTGAGTCTGATTGTCCCAGTGCAAATCCAAAAAATACGATGCCTCGGGTTGGGTGCAGTTACAGATTCATCACTTGCAATGTACCAGCTATGTCTTTTGAGTCTGCTTGTTGATCACTTCAAGGAGGTCAAAGAACGTGAAGAATTGGAGGTTTCACTGTGGGACCCTATATTTACAGAAGAGGATAAGAAATTTATCTCGGACCGATTAAAATATGTAATACTTGAGGATAACGATGACAAAAAAGCAGTCAAAAACACTTTGTTCTACATGCCTCATTTTCCCATCGAAGTTTTAGAAAAATTTATTACTGAAACGGAGCCCGAGTATCTTTTGTCGAATGACTTGACTGTATATACCAACAAATTCACAGACACTAAATTCTTCCAGTTATATCCAAACTCAGCCCGTATGGCCAAAATCATTACAGAGCAAGAAGAGAAGATAAAAGGTACCGGTGTGCTTTCAAAGGCACTAGACAATGATGAATTTCATATAGTCACAAAGAAAAAGCAAAGAAAGGGGAAAAATACGATCAAATACACGCCAGCTGTGGTTGATTACAAATTCGAGTCTGCATTTTTTAGAAAGATCGTCATGGAAAGAGTAACAGAAGGAAACATTTTAAGTAATGTGTGGGATTCTGCGTTTACGGATTTGTCCTTTTTGCATATTTCTCCATAAGACTTTCCCACGAAATAGGGAAAAGAACAAATTTTGTCTCCTTTTTGCATATACATGGGTAATTGCAATGAAGCATTATGTAAATGAACCATTACTCATTTTATAACCACGCAAAAATTATTCCTCTTATTACCCTTACGGATCTCATTTTTTTTGACGGTAAAGGTTTTGTCAACTTTAGATTCTCCTTCCCACTTCAGAAGCCAGTATGCCAATTTGTTTGACTGGTGGTACTTGAGAGTTTGAAACCCCAGTTTACTCCAAATCAAATTAATTGTGTTGAGATCACAATACCTGGAGTTTTCTACGCATGGTAGAGGCAACACAAAAAATAACAAACTATGTCTCTCTCCTGTGGGATTTTTCAGAAACTCACACATTTTGCACATCATTTCTCCTCGCAATTCAGGACTAGGAACAAAGTTGACAACTAAAGAGCAGCTGACACAATCAAACTTATTTGACTCGCTTGTTGGTGATGGCAGTTTAAGAAAATCTTGCTCTTCTATCACTCCCGGTTCCTGACTATGTAAATCAATTCGTTTTATGACATCAAAAACTCCACACTTGGAAATCATATTTTTGGAGGACAAACACCCTATTTCCAATGCACTACATTCAGGAAAACCCCACCCTAACTCGGATAGCCATTTGGTCAGAATTTTGCTGGAGTCGCCTCCTCGTTGGGCATCTTGACCTAATGTACTAGCGGTCTGATAAGTCTCCAAGCCACCTCTTTTTTCGGTTTCAGAATCAATCTTGCCAACGAGTTTTACAAGTTCTTCTATAGTCACAGAATTGTCTATCACATCGTTAGATTTTGGATCAATAACTGAATCTGGCGTCTTATTAACCTTTAATTTATCCCATGTATTTTTCCACTCTGTTTCATATATCTTTTTCAATTTTGGCTGTTTGTAAATCCATTTTTTATAATCGACTGAAAAGTCTTCATAAGTTTCAGTGTCAACGGATTTCAGTTGAGAGAGTTTACTCAGTATTGCAGATTTATACTTTAATAGTACATGAAATCGCCGTATAAGTTGCCTGGCTCGAAGAGGTTTTAGCGTTTTGGGGGTTGGTTTAGTTTCGTGCGACTGGGTAATAGAGTGAAGTCTTTTACCACTCAGTAAACTTCTTTTTTTTTGAAGTTTCTTTGTCATTTGTCATGGGAAATGCATCATTTTCTTTTGGCTATTTTGATGAAACTAAAATCTAGAATTATTGAGAAGTTAAAAAATAATAGTAAGAGAAAATAAAAAAAATATTTTTTCTTGAAAAATTTCTAGACTTAAAACTTTCTAAAGTCCACACCTCAAAATCTTCTTTTTCAACACCAAAAGGTTCACAATAAGTCAAACAACAAGTAACTAGTCAAGTCATGGTGAGCTCCTTGTTGAAAAAGAAAGTCTTGAAAAAGAAGCAAAGCCTTAAAAAGAAGAAGATATCAGAGAAAAATCCCAATGAGAAAGTTTATCAAGTGAATGCAAGTGACTTGAACTGGAAACCCGTGGAGATTCCTGATACATTGGACGACTTCGAAGGTTTCTATGGGTTAGAGGAAATTGACAATGTCTCCGTAAATATAGTTGATGGAAATGTGACATTTACCACCAAAAATGAGTCTAATACTTTATCCAAAGAAGAAGCTGCCAAGAAAGAGAAAAGCATCCCAGAAGGTCATTTTGAGATTGACCCTGAAGATATAAATGAAGATGAGAAACTAGCTGCTAAGAAGCTCGATGACAATGATGAAGAAGTAGTAGTAGGAGAAGAAAATAAAAGTGACACAAATCTGAAAAATGTTGGAAAGAAAATGGAAAATGAGAGCTCCTCCGCCTTAGAAAAAGACACAATTGGTAGGAAGGAGGAGATCTTAACCCCAACAGAAAATTCCTCCAAACTTTTGGGAAAGAAAACCAAGAAACAGACTAAGATCTCTACTTTTATCTTGTCAAAAGATGAGAATAATGAAATAAATATTCCTGATTTACCAGAGGAAACTGTTGTTGTAAGTCCACCTGCGGAAGTAAAGAAAGAACCAAAAAAGGACGAATTGCAAGAAAATACTTTTGCAAATCTAGATGATACAGTGGTACCCACGGATGACGTTGACTTACCTGAATGGTCTGAAATACCGCTTTCTACTTGCACGTTAAATGGATTACAGAATTTGGGATTCACTAAGCCAACAGAAATTCAGAAAAAAACAATTCCGGTCTCATTACAAGGAAAAGATGTTATTGGTAAAGCCATTACCGGCTCCGGTAAGACTTTGGCCTACGGAATTCCAATCCTGGAGAAGGCTTTGTCGGGCCAGGAAAGCAATAAAAGGCTTTCCGAGGATTACAAGAATCATCCTACTGCAATTATTTTTACGCCAACTCGTGAGTTAGCAAATCAAGTCATGAAACATTTACGTGAATTGTTTAAATACTCACCCTTCAGTGACAAAACAGTGATGTCATTAACTGGTGGTTTGTCTATTCAAAAGCAAGAACGTTTACTTTCTTACGGGCCCCGTGTTTTGGTTGCGACACCTGGCCGTTGTTTAGAGCTTTTAGAAAAGTCAAATAACCTTGCAAAGCAATTTGCATCGATTGATATGCTGGTTTTAGATGAAGCTGACAGAATGTTACAGGATGGACATTTTGATGAGCTGAAAAAGATACTCGAAATTTTTAACAATTACAGGCCTAAAGATGTTCCATCAATCGATAGAAGATGGCAGTCATTGATTCTATCTGCAACCTTTTCGAAAGATCTATTTGGGAAATTGAGCAACAATAATAAACCATCCGACTCGAGAAAGCGTAAAAGTACTGATGAAGACTCTGATCTCAAGGAAGTTCTAGAAATTCTAGGAAAGAAATTACGTTTCAGAAACAAGCCTGAATACATTGATGTTAACCCTACTGATGTTGTTGCGACTAGGATTGTTGAAGCAATGATTCCATGCTCTCCGATGGAGAGGGATTTGATGCTTTACTATTTTGTCTCCGTTTTCCCTGGTACTACCCTAGTTTTTACCAATTCTATTGATTCTGTTAAACGCTTGACACCAACGTTGAACAATTTGGGCATATTAACAGTCTCCATTCACTCTTCGATGATCCAAAAGCAGCGTCTACGTGCTTTAGAAAGATTTTCGAGGAATTCAGAGATCGCCGCAAAAGAGCATAAATCTTCTGTTCTGATTGCATCCGATGTAGCTGCCCGTGGTTTAGATATATCAGGTATCCAGCATGTTGTCCATTATCATTTACCGAGAACAGCTGACGCATATGTCCATAGATCTGGTAGAACAGCACGTGCGGGAACTGAAGGTGTCTCAGTTATTTTATGCTCTCCACATGAAGCTTCAGGCCCTTTGAGAAATTTGAGGAAGGTAATCTCAAAGAAAGATAAGATTGAAGATCTCAAGTCTCTACCTATTGATTCAGATATACTCGACCAGTTGAAAGAGAGATTGGACTTGGCTGCAAAAATCGCACAGGCCGAAGTTGCTTCGCAAAGTGTTCAAAAAGAAAAGAACTGGATTGAAAAGGCGGCAGAAGAATTAGGTGTTGATAACATTGATGATTTTGAGGACGACTTTTTGAAAAGAGATCGTAAAAGAAAAGAAGGTAAAGCATTAGATAGGCAGAATCTTAAAGTGATGAGGGCCCATCTGAGAGAATTGCTTAAGACGCAGATCCGAAAATCAGGTAGGAGGTCGTACATTGCAAGCGGTTTGAATAATGTCGCAGAAATGTTGATGAAAAATCAAGGCTCCAGCACTGTCATGGGATATTTACAGCAGGATGCGCTTGATGTTTTAAAAGATAGTAAGAAGGCCAAGAAGCAAAAACTTTGAATCAGCTAGGGAAATCATTGCGGCAACATTGTAATTTATATACTGAATTATATAAGAAATTATCTAGAAGAGGTTTGGAGGGGGGAATATCACATGTGTAAAAAAGCATTCATTATCACAATTAATCTGAGTCGGAATAAAATTCGTCTTCATCGTCGGACATTAATTGCTCGAAGTTGACTTTATATCTTAGCAAAGCACCAATACCACCAAAACCTTTCACGAATTGGGCACCCTCGGAAGATCTGTCAGTAACAAATTCCACTGTAGCACCGTAATTTTTATAGTTTTCAGCAAGCCATTCCAAAAATGGCATGTCTGAAACGATTTCCAACTCTGAACCATCCTTATCGATAAGGAAGTTTTCCTTTAAAGCTCCTGGAGCGACTATTTTGACACTTAGTTCACCTTCAGCATTCTTTAATGTGTATCTGACATCTTCCAATCCTTCCCATACAATGATAGTTTCACAAGCACCCAAATCTAGTGCCTTAAGGGTATCATCAATACCATAACAGAATTTACCAGAGTCTATGGAAATTTCATCAAAATATTGGGTGATCAACTTCTTTTCCTGAATGAACTTCACATTTGACAACGTTTCTGCTGAAAGCTCGATTGCTTGATTGAAACCATTCTCACCACCGTAAGAAACATCAACAACTTTGATAACCTTGGCTTGCAATCTCAAATCAAACAAATCGGATTTGTTCAATTCAGACTTGAAATCGGCGGAACCTGCCAAAATCAAACCTTGAACATTCACCTTGTCACCAGTGATGAAATTTTGAACTGCAACCTCGGCAACTTTTCTGATATAGTTATGTCTCTTCTCATCTCTCAATCTCGCAAAACGAAGTGCCGACTGACCACCTCTACCATGCTTCTTTGGTAAATCAACTGTGAATTTGTGTAGGATTTCTCTGGTGTTGCCAGATAATGCACCGAAAAGAGCACCATTACCGTCCATGACAATAAAACCAAATCTATCGTCAGATTCTAGCAACTCAGACAACGCTTCAACGTGGAATTTGTTATCACACAAGTATAGAGAGGTGTTGATTGGTTTGAAAGGCTCGAAGGCAATGGTCAATTTCTTTTCCTTACCTTCATCCGTCAACACTTCACCACAGTAGACGACCAGACCGTTTTTAGGAACGTTTGTGTAAAGCTTCAATTTTTGTTGTGTGGAGGTGATGGCAGAAAGAACAGATAGTCTGTTAACTCTGGATTTGATATTCGACGCGGTACCGTATTCATCCGTCAACATCTTTTGAATGATGGAAATCTGACCTTTTGGAGGGATAACAAGTGAAATCATGGAGGTACCATTACCACGTGCGGTTTGGAGGGATTTGATCAATTTCTTGACCTTCCACATCTCGACATTTGTGTCTGCATCGTTAGCACTCATTTTTGCTGTGTCTCTTTGTGTCGTTAACGGTGATTAAGCCGGTAATCCCCTTTTCTCTGATTCCATTCGTCCTGCAGGTTCCCTTCACTGTCTCTCCGTTAACTTCGATGCACGCAGAACCAAAAATTTTCAATTTCGGTGAAAAATGTTGAAAAAAAAAATTAGGTCGATCGGCTTAGAATATTTTTTTGCTACTCAACAAAGTTTTCTCATTGCAACTGACCGATTTACCAGTTAACCCAGAAAAGATATCTCCTGAAAGGGTGATCGGTCGGTTGCGAAGAAGAGAAGAGGAACAGCAAAGGAAAGGAAAGGTCACAAAACACAAAGACGGAATGTCGGAGCAGCCGCCTGTGGCAGAACAGAAGAAAAAGGAAAAGGAGCAACCATCCAGCGGAGGAGGCAGTGCTTCTTCTCCGTCAGTGTCATCAGATGCCGGTGGTGAAAAGCAGTTATCAAACAAAGAACTGAAAGAACTCAAAAAACGGGAAAAGGCAGCCAAAAGGGCAGCAGCAAAGGAGGCTGCTGGAATTGATCCGTCGGCGAATGCACAAGGGAAAGGTAAGGAAACTCCGGGCGGATCTGGTTCTAGCAAGGATAAAACCCCGAAGACTGTGTCACACATCAAGAAACAATTGAATAATGCCAAAATCCACGATCCAACTATGAAGATCCCTCATATGTTTGGCCATTTGGAAACGAGAGAGGAACGTATTTCGTCAACTCCTAAGATTGCATCCATTGTCCATCCTAGCATCTTGTCGTTGACATTGAAAATCTCAACCTACAAGATTGTTGGTTCTAGTGCACGTTGCACTGCGATGATGGAGGCGTTCAAAGACGTGATTGGTAGCTATGTGACGCCAGAGGGCGCCAGTCTACAAAGGCACCTTACTGGCCACTTGAGCCACCAGATTGAGTACCTGAAAACAGGACGTCCGTTGAGTATATCTATGGGTAATGCGATCCGTTGGTTGAAGCAAAGAATATCCATTATTCCAATTACCACAAGCGAAGAGCAGTCCAAGTCGATGCTGATCGAGGAGATAAATCAGTTCATCATGGAAAAAATTGTCATGGCTGATCGTGTGATAGTTGAATATGCTGAGGGACATATCATCAACAACTTCAAGATTCTCACATACGGTCATTCGAACGTATTGGCCGAATTATTTGAGTTTTGTGCGGAGGAGCAGAACAAAAAGTTTGAGATATACATAATCGACAGTAAACCTTTGTTTGAAGGTAAGAAGTTGGCGAAGAAGCTATCAAAGCTGGAGAATATCAAATTGCACTACAACCTGATCAACTCTTTGAGTTCTGTACTCGAGAAATCGAACATCGATTTCTGTTTCCTTGGAGCACATTCGATGTTGTCGAATGGACGGCTCTACTCACGTGTTGGAACTGCATTGATTGCAATGGCTGCAAAGAACAAGAGCATTCCAGTATTGGTATGTTGCGAAAGTTTGAAATTTAGTGATAAAGTCCAACTTGATTCTGTCACGTTGAACGAGCTTGGAGATGCTGATGATTTGATTAATACAAAACCTTTCAACAAGACTGGGTTTAATCTTCAGCAGTATCTGGATACCTTGAACAATAAGATGCTTATGGAGAAAGAAAACAATTCGAAAGGGAAAAAAGGTGGGAACAACAGTAATAAAAACAATAAACAACAACAGCAACCGCAACAAGAAAAATCGAAGGAGAAAGAGGAAGATGAATATGATCTTTCTAATTGGAAGTCGTATCCGAGCTTGAACATCTTGAACATCTTGTATGATTTAACACCACCTGAATACATCCAGAAAATTATCACCGAATTTGGTGCACTTCCTCCATCCTCAGTTCCCGTAATTTTGAGAGAGTACAAGAGTGCCACATGAAAAAGGTGATGATCATAAATATCAAAATGAATTTCGGTATTTATGTATGTATATACGTTAATATATATAGTCAGTCATTTATACATATAGATATAATAAGTAAATAAAAACTTATATGAAGTTTAAAGAATATATATAAAAATTTATGTTTTTTTTCGGGATTTTCTTTCAGGTCATGGGATTATGAATTCGTTTTCCTTTTGGTTGATATTCGTATTCGAATTTTTTTACTTTTTTATCTTCATTTGATTTCGACGTCTCTTTCCCTCTCTCCGGCCTTCAGTTTATCGACATATTCTTGAAGTTTCTTCCAATGCTCTTCTCTCAGATGCTTCCGCTCGTTATCTTCTTTTATCTGTTGTTCGTACAACACAAAGCAACGGTCATAGACAACAGGATTGGTATCCATGAAGATCTTCAAGGCACTGTAAGCAATGGTCGAAATGGTTCTATTCCAATTGTTTGGTTCATCAAAATCCACTTCTGATTGATTTTGATTTTCCAAAATGTCGAGCTCGGGCTGTGCCAATTCATACATCGAGGGGAAAATTATAGGTAATATATTTTCTGCATTTTCTGTCACCAAGGAGACAAAATATTCATTGTTGAAAAAACAAAGGACTTTTTCAGAAACCTGGAAATGAGGTGATGAGATACATTTCGAAAGTTGTGCAAACAGGGGGATTTCTATTTTTTGGAATTCGTTTGGATCAATGATTTCAAATATATCTTCAATTTCGTTCAAGAACATCAATTCTTTCGGAGAATTGATTTTCGGCCAGTATCTCAACAATCCCATTATGACTTCTTCCGTCAAAGAAGAATCTTTCTCCAAAAATTGTAGAATACAATACGCCAATTGAGGATGATACAGGGAAAGGGACCTAGCCTTATGTAAAGGGACCAAGACTCTGATTAAGAAAATCTTGTGTTCTTCCTTCAATGGTAATGCGAATCCATTGATGATGGAGCCCAGAATTTCCAACAATTCTGAGATTCCGTTGAAATGTCCAGTTTCATAAACGAACGTTAGGAAAATATTATTGATCGACTTTCTAATGAAGGATCTCAAACTCAAGAACTTCCCGTAAATCCGATGCAAGGTTGTTTTCAAGCAATCTCTCTCCCTATTGTCTTCACTGTCAAATAGGTCCAACAAGGTTAGAACGAATTTGTGGTCAATATAAGGTTTTGCTATTGTATTGTTGAAATCTGGAGATTCGACAAATCTGAGAAAGAATTCGTAGACCAATTGCATATGTGTCCATCCTAATTCATAGACGGGTTCGTCCTCATCTGGGTCGTAGATATCTCCAATTGGGTTGACTGGAGGTGGGATTGGTCTGAATATGTTAATTTTGAACATGTCGACAACGTGTTTGTACATTTCCTCTGTGAAGTTTATTCTTGTTGTGCTGATGAAGACGGTGAGCTCGTGCAGGGTTATTCTTTTCAGCTCCTTTCCCTGGATATCTGAAGAAGGGTCGTAGAAGTCAAACATTATTTTGCACTGGTCGACTTTCTGGATGAATAGGTCTATATGGAATTGCGGGTCGACTTCCTCGAATGGAGGCGATTTTTCAAAGGCCTGGTTATTCAAGGAGGGCTCGAATCTGGAGGATGAATGCCTCTGTGGGGTTTTCGGCTTTAGTTCCAGATCGTCCTTGGGGACCTTGTCGAAGGGGGAATGGGAGGTATGGTATTTGAGAAAATCTATTTCGCCCTGCGGTTGGAGCTGGTCGGAGAGGTTTGCGGGTGCGTCGTCTGCCCGGTTCTGCTTGTGGATCATTATGGAGGGGTTACGGCTATCCTGCAGCACGTTGCTGTTGTTGTTGGTTGATATGCTGGCATTGCTGTAAGGGTGGCTGAAGCTGGGGTGCGGGGAGATATTAGAGGTATTATTATTAGAGGAGGAGGAGCTGGTGGCGGTGCTGTGGATGCTGTTGAAGGCGGTCGAGGGGTTGTTGTCGAGGGAGGAGGCGGACCGGGAGGTCTGCGAGGAGGGGTTGTCGAAGGGGGTGGACAGGAGGTTGGAGTCGGTGGTGTTGGCGGTGTTGAGCCCGGTGTCGGCGGAAAGGTGGTCTGCCGCGTTGTAGTCGGAGGCCGTTGTGGAGGGGTTGTTGTTGACGGAGGACGAGGAGGAAAGTCTCGAGTGGTGGGACGACGAGTGGGACGAGATGACCGGCGTGGTGGAGGAGCCCTGCGCCGGGGCGGGCGACGACGCCGACGACGACGACGACGACTTGGTGCCGCCGGCGGCGGCCGTGTCCTTGCGCTTCGTGTCGTCCTTCTTCTTGTCGTCTTTGTCCTTCTTCATGCTGGCCTTCGCTCTGAAGCGTTGTTTGAAGCCTTTCATCATTTTGCGTGTGTGGGGCGGCCGGGGACGGTACGGAGGGCCATGCACGGGGGCAATCGAGCTTGTGGGTCTGCGCTATACGCTGTGTAGGTGTGTGTGTATATATGTGGGGCCGGACGGCAGCCGAGGCACAGATGCAGACTGCGTGAGCGTAGGCGATGGACGGTCGAACGACGACGGCGGCGGCGCAGGCAGACAGACGGCGGGGGACGGATTCGTGGCCTGTGCAGTGTGGTGCAAGAGCCAATCCAGATGTCGCCGGTCCTGTCTGTGTCTGTGGGCGCCCGCTGCACCCCCCGGCTTCCTCCTGCTCCTGCTACCACTGCTGCTGCTGTTTCAGCTTGCCGGCGCCAACACCGTGCCTGTGCCGACACCCGTGTCTGCCTCTCTCCCTGCCTCTCTCCCTGCCTCGCTCCCTGCCCTGCCCGAAACAGCGCAAACGAAAACACCGCCTGCACTCTGCTCCCCCGCTACTCGCTCCGCCCGCCAAGTCGCGCCGTCGCGTCGGTGTCCTCGCCCGCTGCTTCGTCGAGCACTGTCGTAGCCATCGACGCGACGTCCGCGACGGCCGCAGCGCGGCCCGCCGTCGCGTCTGCGGCCTCGTGCCGGTGCACGGACGCGCCTGCACGCCAGTTCTCGTAGCTCATGTACGTGTTCCACACCACGCTGGCCACGTTCACCACGGCAAGCCGGTGCGCAACGGGCACGAGCTGGAAGTTCACGAGCTGGAGGAGCGGCCACACGCGCCAGTTGGTGACTAGGGTCTCCCACCAGCCCTCGTGGAGGCGCGCGGCCACGGCGGCGGCGGGCTCGCCCTCCATGGCGCCCATGCAGGAGAAATAGAGGGCAATGCCCACGGGGGACCAGCAGAGCTGGTCCACGGCGACGCGGGCAGCGGTGTCGAGCAGTGCGCCGCGGCGGGCGGCGGACTTGGTGAGGGGCCGGGCGCTGGCGCCGCGCAGGGTGTCTGCGGCGGCGCGGGCGGCAAGGGCCAGCTTCCCCCAGCGCGGGAAGCGGACGTGGGAGTTGAGCCCCCGGTAGAGGTGGCTGGCGATGGGGGCGAAGATGAGGCCGCCGTAAACGCTGTTGCGGGCGGTGCGCAGGTAGTCGTAGTCGGCGTCGATGAAGAGCAGCTGGGCGATGACGTCGCCGGCACCGAAGAGGGTGCCGGACATGAGGATGTTGGCCACGAGGGGTCTTCTGGTGAGGAAGTCGTTGTAGCGGCGTAGGATGTTCATGGTGGGGTGGGCGGCGGGTGGGTTCTTGGCTGGAGGGCGGGTGGCGGGTGGCGGGGGTGCTGGCGGGACAACGGCCCGGGACGCCGGGGGCTTAAGTACCCGCCGCCGGTCCCGCTTATCGGGGCGGGGGGCGACCGCCCCCCGCCCGCGCACAGCCCGCGGGCCCGCACCGCTTGACGCTACGCCAGGCCCGGCCGGCGGCCAGGCCAAAACCGTTGCCAAAGACACTGCACTGCACCGACCTGTTCTCCTGCCCCGGGCCAGGGTCCGTCGGGGGTCCCGTGTGTACACCACAATGCTCTCGTACGGCCGCAAGAAGCTCAAGAACACAGCCATCAGCTACGTCGACAGCTACGCCCCGCTGGGGCTCACGCTTGGCGACCTCTCGGCGTCCCTCCGAGTCGAGGACGGGGACGGGGACGGAGACGGGGACGCGGAGGCCAGGAGGGTCGGGGCCGTCGCCAGGGACACAGACACGGACCCAGACGACGCCTCGGAGCTCTACGACAGGGTCACGGCCCGCATGCTCAACCGGCGCAGAAGCAAGCTGGCGTCCCGGGCCTCGGAAGACGTCTCGAGCAACCCCGGCTCGGACACAGACGCGGAGCTCTCGGACGGCGGCGGCGGCGCCAGCGACAACGACGACGACACCACCATCGAGTTCGTCATCCCCTCGCAGGCCGTGTCTCTCTCCGACACCGACGACTCCTCCATCGTCGACCTCGACGCCTTCTCCCGCGGCATCACCCTCCTCAGCATGGCCCTCAACAACGAGCTCATAGTCAAGAACCCGAAAAACATCCGCAAGTTCACCGGCCAGGCCGTCGCCCACATCGTCAACAGCATCCTCGACCCGGAAACTCTCCAGGCTATCTTCGCCTCTCTCTCGGACGAAACGAAGCTCCAGATCCTCAAGTACTACCTCTCCGACGACCTCCTTGTCGACCGCCTGAAGTCCGACCAGGGGCTTCACCTCCCCGGCAACCCCACACCGCCCTCCTCCGCCGCCTCCTCCGCCGCCTCCTCTTCCGCCTCTTACATTTTCCACCGCCGCAGCTACTCCTCCCCACGCCCCCGCAATGCCGACCACACCCTCGACCAGCTCATCATCAGCCTCCTCCAGGCTTTCTACACCTTCTCCCTCGTCCTCTACACCCGCTTCGGCATCCCCCTTCTCAACCTCCTCTGGAAGTTTGTCCGCACACTCAACGAAAACTACAAGCTTTTGGACATCGCCAAGGCCCTCACCATACGCGTTCTCGCACTCATCATCAACCTCATACTCAAGCTCGTTGTCCACTCCACCAACATCGTCCAGGAGAGCACTCTCGTCGCCATGTCCGACTCCTCCACCCCGTTCTCCGCCGCCTTTGCTGCCTCTTCCCCCTCCTCCGCATCCTCCTACACCTCCTCCTCGGCTGCAGGCACCGCTGGCAACTACGCCCGGGACGCCTTTTTCGCCGTCGTCCAGCAGGGCTTTGTCAGAGCAACCCAGAAGAGACACTCTTCAACGACAACCCCGGCGCCCGAGCAAGCATAGCTATCTATCGGATCCCATAGTCCGACCAAACGCGTGCCCCCATGCACCCCTCCTTTTTTCGCACCGCGTCTCGTGTCGCAAGCAATTTTCCCAGGTCCTGCTTTGATCTTGTTATTACCACTCTCGGATTGTTCTGGCGGTATCAACATCGTCTTCGTCATCTGGGCCTTGTCTCCGTATGGGTCTTCTCTGCCTCTGACCTTTTCTGTTTATTGTTCCTCCTTCTCTCTTTCCCATTTCTCTTTCCCACGGACACTTACCATACTGCTGGTCTATTCTTTCTAGCCAGAAATCACCTCCTTGTTTTTTCTTTCCGCCCCCTTTTCTTTCCTCTCATTTCTATACACATACATATACCCTCACGAAAATACAATCGCAAAAGCTTATTTACACATTTGCCACGGCATAATAAACCGTCCGGGATATTCACGTGCACACGCGTATACACTGACACATACATCACACCAAGCTAGGTGTTAGCAGCCATTAGAAAGACGCCTGTCCTACTGTCGAGCAACGTTGCAAATGGCCCAAGAGAAACTACTGGATCTTTCGGTACAGGGGGGTATCAACACACACAGCTTTGACTCGCCGGATCTGAGTAAAGAGGTCGTCACTTTGGACATGAGAGAAAAAACCTCCGGGCAGGACATGTTCAGCCAGTATCTGAACGTTTCCGATCACATGAACAGCCTGGAAAGTAGCTTGACCTGGGTAGACAGTGGAATGAACACAGTGGAGCATTTGCCACGGTTCGAAAGACAGAGTGATTCCGCTTTGATGATCAGCAATAAGATCAAGGAAAAGGGGAAATTCATTTTACCCTTGAAACAAAAAAAAGTTTCTGACAAATTAAAGCTTTTGAAAGAGTCTCGCCCCGAAGCCGACGAGAACCTCGTGAACATGAACCATTTCCCAGCAAAGCCCTTATCCACACTGAACCTCAGACCAAACAGAAACAATATCTCCTCTCAACTCCTCTCTTCGTCGAACCTTGCGTCTAGTAAAAGATCCGATTCAGAAGTAGATCAGACAAGTCATAGTAAGATCCACATTTTTTCTCCGCAACCAAAAATTGAGCAAGAGTTTTCAAACTCGGCGGAACTCGAGAATGGAATGAAAATTACATCCAGGAGAGATTCCCTAATAGAACACTCGAGCGATATAGAGGATGGAAATGAGGTTGAGCATTCCAGCTCTCCAACTATACCTGTTGATTCACCATCCATGCATGTTTTTTCCGCCTCAAATGATGAATCAGAATACAGTAATATAAATAACTCATCAGATAAATTTCAACATCAATTCATGGCCCAGCCCGGCCAAATTTTCCAAGAACCTCCAACTTTTGCAAATGCTGAAGTAAACAAGTCAGTGAGAAACCCTGCAAGTACCAACAAGACCAACATCAGTTTCAGTATTGCCACCAACCCCATAGAATCCCAGAAAAATACATTTACTCCTTCAACTCCAGAAGACAAAGTAGTTATCTTGAAGCTCCTTAGAGATGGTATCAGAGACTACTCATCGCTTTTGACAGACTTTTCAGAGAATATGGTGGTTGAAAACAGATCGGATTATTTGGTCTCATATGTTAAACGTTTTGATTATGAGTTAAAGCCAAAACTAATTAACGATTATCTTGGCGAAATTAGAAAGGATAAAATAAGTGAGGACGTAAAACAGATACTGAATAACGATACCTTTTGTGAGGAGGTCAAACAACTATTAATTGAAAGTGATAAACGAAGAAAATGCTACAATAAAAGAAAGAGTGCCAGATCGTCTGAGTCAAAAAAATCATCCCCAGTATTTACTTCTACCCAATCAACGCCACTACTCGGTCGCTCCTCCACATTTGCAAATGTCACTACAGATACTAGCGCACCCTCTTCTGCAAAATCTACTACCGTAAAACTGCTACCTAAAGTTGAGGCATCGAAACCTGGAAAATCAAAGGCTATTGTCATCAACCTCATAAGAATAGGATCATTCATAAATCAGAGGCAACTGAAAAAAAGTGGCCATGGAAATGAAAATCTCGTAGCTATTGCTGATCTTCGCAATATCGCAAAAAAAAATGATGATGAGAGATACATACACAAACTGAGAGCAACAAATACTTCTTTGAAAATGTGTGTTGAAGATATATATGGCCCAAATGCCAATTTTACACATTCGTTAGCTTATAGTAGGATCCCCTTATCTCTGGATCCTCTGACAAGCATAAACTTAGAGAATGACCAGATGATTTCTTACGTTGAAATTCTTCTCGATGTTTCAAAGATGCTAATACCCGGAAATAGATCAATAAACTCGAGCTTGAATTATGCGTCAATCTTGCAATTGAAATCGGTTACTAGAATCTATAGCGAAGACCGCTTGGTCTACAGACGGTGTGATCCTATCACTGGATTTTTCACTAAGGACAATGTCAACGTTGCCAAAATAATTTTACCATTACAAGCTAAGTTATGGGCAAATCTGATAAACGATTACCATAACGGTATCATCAATGACTCCAAAGTTAGTGCATTAAAAATCACACACACCTTGTTTCCAAATGATGATATTCTAAGATTTAAAAGCGGTGGTTCTGCAATCTACTCCTTCGTTTGGGAGTTTGTGATCAACGTAGATGGGCATTATTTACCGCATTGTGTCAATATCGAAAAGCTGATGCCGTCTACAAACAATTTTGCTAAGGTGAATGTACAATCGGTGGCCAACTCCGAGCTGAAGTTTGGTGTTCCTCAACCACATGCACAATTCCAGCAAAACTCTACATCTTTAAACTACGTAGCTCCTCCGAACTTGGGAGCGATAAATTTACCTTCGCATCAACAATCATCTCAAAAGCATATAGCCCCTACCAAAACACAGTCACTAAGAAGGGCTGTAACCCATGGAACCATTAATATTGCTGCAAATGTTAAGACAAACAATAATTTAGATATGCCCATTGATAATTTCAATGTCAACCTCAACAACCAACCTCCAGCTTATAGCAGATCTAATTCAGCATTGAATAATCCCTCGGTGTCATCAATGGTTACCAGTACTCCATTACTCACTCAGCGGAAACGAGAAGACCTCGGTCGAGGACATAAAAGAACTAGATCGAGATCCATGAATGAAATTGATTTGATGTCTTTACCGCTCTCATTTGACGGTTTCATGAATATGCCGTTTTTAGATTCATTTAGTCCCACTGAGTCGTCATCCTCTCCATTGGTAAAGCAAAACATTCCCTATTTAAAGTCACAGAGTGTCCAGCATCTCCATCAACAACAACTGCAACCGCAGCCGCATCTGCAACAACCACAGCAACTTCAACACTCTTCTTCACTTCATGTAACACAGCCACAGCCACAGCAACAACAGTGGCAGGCATTGAAACATTCTAACGGCATTTATAGCATCAACCCGAACATGGGAGGCCACGGTTATGGCCGTCCAGTGTATCAGCCAATCATGGAGTACAAACACTTCAACAATTCCGATTCCCAGCTCGAGCTGAATAATTTCCATAGTTCATTTGAAGAGGCAACTGCCAATTCACTTGTAATCAACACAGCGCCGACTCATATATCTCCTAAACAGATGGCGTTTTCCATTGAGAGCTTAGACGACAGTATTAAAACAAGTGATAGCAACATCATTTTGGGTAATGACAATATTAGCAACAACAATAACAATAACAACAGCACCAGTAGTACGGCCATTAAATCGACTATTACAAATAACACGAACTGGTCAAAGCTACCCACAATTCCTGATGTTTCATTGTATGCTTCTTCATCGTCTGCAATGCCAACATCTTTTGATTTTGATGAGAACTCAAAGGCTATAGCTGAACTGTCTGTGTTGTCGGAGATACCCGAACTTACCACGCCGCAACCAAATCAAAAGCTTGATTGATAGAAATTTTTTCCGCAATATCATAGACAACCTATGCAATGCTGTGTGTTTCTAGACATTTCGGAAAAAGAGGAAGCTAATACATTCCCCTTCTGCTGAAAAATGTCTTTCCTTTCCTCCCCTTCCCCGCATATATTTTCTTTTGTATCTTTTAGCTTTCCTCTATCGAACTCCCTTTCCTCTTTCTTCTTCCCCATTTACTGTGAACTTACGATGTTACCTTTTTTACTTTAACATTTTACGCTTTAACGCTTTGAAATCTACATTCATATTTCTACTACAATTTTGTTTTGTTTTGTAAGATGCAAAACAAAGTCGTTCATATTGAATTGGTCAAGTCCAGTCTATCTCAGTCTGTTCCGGCCCGGACCAGCGATCCCGGACGCCTAGTTGCCGCTGGGATAGATCGGCTTAGCATTTTCGGCCGTAAAGATTGCGGTATTGGCAGAAGTGCCGCTGGAAATCCACACGGCTTTTTTTTTCTTGTGCAAAAAAATTATACGCGAACAAGGAACCCTTTGCTATAGCGTAGAACAATAGGCCTCATATTCTCCACTCTATACACATTCGCTGATTACGTATTTTCCGGCGGATATCAAGGTGTGACTCTGATAGTTTTCGTAATAAGCCGAAGAATTTATAGCTTTAAGTCCCCTTGCTACCTGTTCTTCCTACTCCATAGAAAGAGGATTTTACCGAATGATGTTTCACTGCTAAGGCTTACCAAACTACCGGATGGCTGCACAGGTTATGTGAAGTTCAGGGAATGACGATACCGATAGCACATACAATGATACATGGAGCCAGAACTCAGATCAAAAAAATGCAGGTGCTCCTGGCTTTTTTGACCCAAAGTGTCGGAGGCTGCTTTGGCGACCAAATTACAGACGACGGGGGAGAGTCATACGATACAGAGCCTGCACATTGCGACAGGGATCTGTTAGCTGGACCCGGACAGGAGCCGCTGCAGCCAAAATTCTCCTTCTTCGATGTGGTCTCACGTTCTAGCTGTTCCACTCACTCTGACTTCAGCTTCAAAAACGACAAGCTTGCACTGGGACTGTCGAGAAGTGACGCCAACTCAGGGCTGCCAGACATCTATGAACTTAGGACGGACGCAGCCAGGGCTTCAGAAGTCCCGTGCTCCCTTTTTCCTGCCATAGACTACTCTCAGTTCAACCCGTCGGATCCCAACTACATTCCGCTCTTCCCCTGCTCGATGGTACCCAGCTAGCCGGCTAGCACACCGCAGCACATGCTGCCCACAGACCTTTTCTAAACATATATATTCCACCAGCCTTTAATGTATCCACTCTGTTCCTCGCCCTGACCTACAACACAAGTTACCCATCAATGTGTCAAACCTGAGTCTAGCGAATTCCTCGGAAAAGCTGTCAAACGTCCGAGTTCTTCTTGCCGCCGGTACCGGATCTCTACAAACGCCGAACGCCGAAGAAAATGCCGTTGCCGCGAGGCGAAGCGGAATAGAACCCCCGGCTTACGTCAATCATCTAAGCACCGGGGAGGTGTTTTTGGGTACATGGAAGATGTGCCAACCCGGGGTTCTCACAAGTGTGCACCCGTACACCAGAAGAAGGGTTGGAAACATTGACCAACGCTTGGGAACATGAAATTTGGAAAAAATGTACACCACGATTCTCACATTGGCCGAAAGCTAAGAGGAAGATAGGAGACGTTTTTATCTGATCTCGGTCGGACAGCCAAGACAACTCTAACCAAAAGTCACCCTCTGTAGAGCACAAAAATGTCCACCACAGTTTCGAGAGGAATTTGGTCGAAGTTTGCCAACAGATCGACCACGCTGAACGTCAAAAGTGCGGCTCTTAAGAACGCTTTGCTTTCGCCAAACCTTCCTAAGGGCCCGGTGTCTCTCAAGGCAAATGCCAGCAAGCTAAAGTATCACTCGCCTCTTGGTCTTGATAAGATATATCCGCTTGCGTACGAGCTTTTGGAAAAACAAAGTGAATCTATTTACGAAAGTATCGTACAACTTGACAAAGAGGCCGAAAACATTAAGGACGAAGCTGAGTTGAAGAGATTAAGTCAACAGAAGCAAGAACTTCTCGCTGCAGCAGAGGCTGAAAATCCAGAGGTTGTCTACAATTCTCTTTTTGCGACGAATGCAGTCGACAGAACCCAACCGGTGTACAGACATTACCTCAAGGAGCAATGGAAATCTTACAAGAGGATGCTCACAATGCAAAGGCTGGAAACCCTAGCAGTCATCCCAGATACCCTTGCGACCTTGGAGCCTGAGGTCGATGTACAATTGAAGTTCCCACACACCAACGTCGACACATGGATCGAACCGGGCGAGGTTCTCTCGAGTAATGTGACCTCTAGACCCCCTGCCTTAGAGATCGTTGAGTTCAAGGAGTCGACAAAGGACTTGTACACTGTTCTTATTGTGAATCCAGACACCCCAGATGTCGAGAATGATTCCTTCACAACCACGCTTCATTGGGGGTTAAAAGACGTCGAGCTCACGAACAGTGACTGCATCATCGACATAAAGAAACTCGATCAGCACCCAGAATACACTTTAGTCGACTACCTTCCACCTGTTCCTGAGAAGAACTTAGGCAAGCAACGTTTCGCTGTTTGGGTCTTCAGACAGGACGGCAAGCTCGATAGCGCTCTTGCTGCCGTCGAGAGAGAGAACTTTGATATCAGGAAGTTCGTGGCGGGAAATAAACTGGCTCCCATTGGTGCCCACATCTGGAGAAGCACTTGGGACCTCAACACCGATAACGTCAGAAAGATGTACGGCTTACCTCAGGGCAGGGTGTTTTCCAGAGATAGACTTTGATTTCCAATGACTCAGCTCGCCATTGCAGAAAGCCCACCTCAATCCCCTCTCCATTCTCACTCCCAGTGTAGAATTACATAAATTTTGTACATAGTTTATTATTGGATTTTAACTGCCAGTCATACATGACCCGAAAACCTAGCACTGGGGCGAACCAACGGAAAAAGTGTTCATCGTATAAAACCATAATATCCCAAAGCGAGTGACGCATCTACCGGAGATAACCCAAACTTACAAGTTTATATCCCTACGCTATCCTACTCTATCCGCTGAGGTTGAACAAATGTCATTTTTTCTACCTTTGGCTTCGGCTATTGTGTCAGCTCGGATGACTGATTAGCCAACTATAGCAACAGCAATAAGAATATTCCAGAGGGAAACGGGTTTCACTCGATTTTCTTCCCTTATCTTCGGAGGTGAGGAGCGCACCTCGGCGAATGCGGCAGTTGGCACATTGTAGGGTATGCCTATTACTAAGTGTTACTCATCGCAAGGAATACGAGTCAGAATGCAAAACGTGTCATGTCAAGATAAGGATAAAGTTTATAAAAGTAAAAGATAAAAACGTTATCTTTCATTTGTAAACTACTAGTGGTCCATCCTTAGTTTAGAAAAACTAAACGTTAATCAGATTAACTCATTAGGCTTTTCTTCCTAGGATTCATTTTTAATAAGTAAAGCTGTTTTCGGAATTTTCATCTGATTGACCGACAAACGTCCTACTCTGCTTTTTACTTTCCTCTTATCCTTATCCACTACTGTAACTCATAAGATGGCGATGGATGATACCAGAAAATTGAGTGCGATCAGTCCTGAGTCGGACCAAACTGTTTCAGATGACAGCCTCGAAGAGGTGTCTGACAAGGCTAACATCAGCAATGAGTTCAGTGACCTTTTGCCATCATTTGAGATGCACAACTTCATGTTCAACAGGACGCTAACCGACGACCTACCACCAGCTTACCAAGAAAGTATAACAGATACAGTTGGCTCTTCCACTCAATACAGCGAGTCTGTGCCTTTTTCTGAGCCAGCTTTAAACCCTGCAAACTTCGTACTTAACAATCTGCACAAACTCCAAAAAATCAATCTTCCCTTCGACGTACAGGTGACGCTAACAGAGAAGCTTCCCCAACCAGGCTTGCCTTACGAAAGTAGAAACCCTTTGAAGCAATACTTTCCTGGAGATATGGTGTATGGTTTTGTTATCTTCGAGAACAAGAGTGATACCAGTTTGCCTTTTGAAATGCTTTTGGTTTCGATGGAGTGTGAAATTGGAGTAACCCACCCAAAGAATAAAAGACAAGTAAAAACAAAAGTTTTACGAATGTATGACCTTGTGGCATCCTACAATTTTTTATATGTTGACTATCAAAATACCCAATGTAATATGCTTGATCCAAGTGACAATACTCGTATTGGATTTAGATCAAGGGTTATGGACCCTGGTACTCGGGTGAAGAAGTTCTTCAAGTTCAGAATTCCACAAACCATGTTGGATGATAATTGTGAGGAGCAGTTTCCAGAGCACCTCAAAATTGTTCCTTCGTTCGGTGTCAATATCTACAACCTAAACACTACTGCCGCTGCGATCAACATTGATCCACATTTAGGTTATGGAAGGTTAGATAGAACTGGGTCTCCCATCAAAGTGAAGGACTATGCCCTCCCCGGTGAGTTTTGTTCTTTTTTCATTAACATTCAAATTGTTGGTAAGAGGCATGATGCTTATAAGAAATACTATACTAAGAACACTACCCACCAATACGATTTTATCTTCCTTAAGAATGCGGCTCATTATTTTAGAGTAGGCAAAGTTGCCGAGTCACCTCGATCCACTTCTAATTATGGGTCCACGGCAGATCAATTAGATCTTATTGAAAAGACGGCTCAGGAAGCCATTGAGGTTTTAGCCGAAAGGAAAATGTTGAAAGACATTGATATCACAAATATTCATCACCAAGATGAGATTATTTTCAGCTCTAGTGGAAAAATAAAAGCCTCCACCGATGATCTTTGCAATCAAAGTACTGAAAAGCTACCTTTGGATTTGAGCTATAAACAGTTAATGACTTTCAAGTTTAAGAAAGACCTCTTTTCAAAATTGAACGGCCAACTGACAGTTATTTGTAAAATGGACAGAGCAGCAACGTTAAAAAGCTTTTTACCAAAGATGTTGGAGGTTAATCCGACCAGTGTTCTTTTGAATGAGGAGTATATGAAGGTCAATAGCCCTGTCCTAGACTTGGAACTAACTTACGGGCCTTTGGTGTCAGGAGACAAGAAGCTCCCAACTTCTCTTTATATCACACCAACAATGATAGTTATTGATGTTCAATCGGCGTTCAATATTCCTTTCACAATTGATGGCGACTTCATCCGGCAAAGTGTAGATGAAAACAAAACTCGCTTCAAGAAGTTTGCTATGTACTACGCTAAAATCGGAGCATCGATGTTAGAACTTGGGACTGGTATACCTAAAGCAACAAATGAGCTTCTCAGAGGAATGGCATACGTGAGGTACGAAGAGATAAGAATCCCTAATGTCTTCAAAGCTGTCAATATTGAGGTGCCACCTAATAGCTGGGTGCTGGAATCTGAAACGGGCACTTACAAATTTAAGACTAAAGTTTCTTTGGAGTACGACGTCAAATGTATACTAATGGCCCCCAAGACAGTGATACCATCGTTCCAGTCATGCAAAATTTCTCGGTTGTACAAAATCCACGTAGGTGTTACTCCGAAAAGGGCGAAAACAGAATCTACTGTCTTTCCTATTACTGTTATTTAAAGTTTTGCCTCTACTAATAATATTCTTTTTTAGTTTAACTGTTGTGTACTCACCTTCTTATTTATCGCCCTAACGGTTAACATGGTCATTTTTCAAACGGCAATCCGCTGTGTATGATCGAAACCTCAGTTATTGAAGAAGGCTGCGAGATTGCAGTATGTAGCTACTAAAGTAGAGTCTCAAGCAGAAAGTGCTCCTAAAAATAAAAATTTACTACACTTGATCAACTGGACTGAGCAATCACGAATTTTCGACCAATTATGAGAATGTTGCAATAAGAGTCGTAGTTATATCGTTTTAAAAAGTACGAGAAACTAATTTTGAAGTCCATAATATTTCATTTAGCGGACTCGCACTTACTGGAAAACGCTTGATTCCTTTCATGTTTTTCCCCAATGATACAACGTCTAAAGTTATTAAAATGTATGAAGATTTGATGCTTTTGAAGAAACTGTATTATAAGCAGGCGTGATGTCATCAAATGACGAATTTGAGAAAAGAAGGAATGAACTCTACAAACAAAATATGAAAGCCTGGAATGGCGATTTGTTCGAAACTGATGGCAACCTTGATACAAGTTTGAAAAAAAACACCGCCTTCATCAAAAAATTAAGACAGGGAATAACGAAAGAAAACGAATCACAGCTTGTCCAAGGAGTACGGACTATCTCCTTAGAAAAGTATTTAAACGAAATATCATCTGCGCTATGCGAGGCGTTGTGCAAAGTTTCAAAGACTACCGATATTCAATGTGCAGTGGAGGTTGTTTCTGCCTTGCACCAAAGATTTGCTCACACATTCACTCCATTTGTTGAACTTTTTTTTGCCTATAGTATGGTTCAGCCTTCAACAAAGTTGTTGAAAAAAGATGAAAAAGACAGACAGGTCAAAATCAAAAATTTGATCAGATTAGCTATGGAATTTTTTTTATGTGGAATATTCAGATCTATTCAAGATATGCCACTAACAGAATTGCCTTTGTATTTGACAAGGCTAAAAACTTCGAGCAAGGATGATATACCGGTCATTGTCCCAATGCTGAAGGAAATAATGAGCTACGATTTTGTATCTGGTATGTCGTTACCAGGAATTTTATCTTTTCTCAAAAGATTTAGCAGCCTAATTTATGTTAAAGGTCCACGCTATTCAGAAAACTATATGATTTTCGTTAGAAAGCTTTTGAAGTCCTACATAAAAAATGCTGTGTCCACTACTGAGACTTATCATAAAAGTATTGTAAACAAAAAGATGACGGCTCAGGTAGTCTCATTGAAAACCGGTAAGATTGCTGCAAGCATTGAAGGTAAGATAGAAGAACTTCAACATCAGTTCGAGGAATTTAACTCGTTCTGTGAATTTTCCTGCCCACTTGCAGATATTTCACTACCTGCCCTTGAGTCAGAAATTGAGAGAACAGAAAATTCCGTAGTGACTGTTCAGCACTCAGTTTCAAAACAAAATGATATTTGGGAAAATGAGGAAGCAAGAAGGTTTTATGAAGACATACCTAGTCTTGAATCAATTGTATCAACTGAAGTTCTTGAATCTATCAATGCGAAAATTCTACCCCACGAAATGAAGGGCTCTAAAAGTGCAGATATCATTTTGAGATTAGATAATGCAGATTTGGCGGAAGATGTGGACAATGTTGTGAAAGATTTCTGGGAATGGGGTCTTAGTAATAAAGCATCAAGAAATAGATTAAGTAAGCACATTGTTGAACTTCGAGACACTACGAAATTCCGGAACTTTGCCAGGTTTCTCAAGATCAATAATGCCTATTTTGAAAAGTGTATTGAAGATTTGATTGCAAGGTTAGACAAGAGTTTCAGGTTCCAAATGCACCACGATTCCATCACTGAAAAAGATATTTTATTGTTTGCAGAATTAGTGAAATTCAAGCTCATCCCTGTCCATATGATTTTTCATAAGGTGAGAACATTGATTTTAAACATTGAGGTCAATAATAATATAGATTTGTTATCCTTGATGTTTGATGCCTGTGGAAAAGTTTTAGTTAATGATGACGAATACAAAGATTATACAAAAGGATTGATTCAGTTGTTAGTTCAGGTGTACAAGACAAAGCAATTCTCTCACACAGATAAATACGCAGTAAAAGTATTTTTGTTATCTCTCAATCCTCCGAAACTAAAGGAGCAAAACATTGTTGCATTGTCGAAAGAGGAAAGGTTTCTTTTGTACATAATCAAAACACAGCTTTCGGAAAAGACATACGAACTTGTTGCTAAAAGATTCAAAAACTCAGATTGGGATAATCCTGTCATTTACCGAACAATTATTCAAATACTTTCCAAACCTTCGAACATAAGTTTCGTCAACATTGAATTTTTGGCGAGAGTATTCAGGCTTCTATGTGTTCCTTCCAGGTATACTCTGAGAACCGAAGTTGTAGACCAACTTCTTGAAAATATCACGACGGGTTTAGAAGAAAACGACCTGCAGCAATCTCGAATAAGATTATCCCAAGGAGTATATTTCATTCATGTTATCAATTTGAGAATCATTGAAGAGGAATATTTGTTTCCCATTTTGTACAAAATCGTTTGTTTTGGTCATCAAGGCTATAACCCTGAAAGGGAGAAAATATGCGAACTTGATCGACCTGATGATCATTTCAGAATAAGATTGATATGTTCGATGTTGTTAGTTCTCGATGTGAAAAGGCTTAGACTTGAGACGATAATTGGCCTCGAAACATTTTACAAATTTTTTAATTACTATGTTTTTACAAAATCTGGACCATTAGCTGTTGACCTCAATTCCAAATTAGATGATACATCAATGTACTTGAAGTCATGCTTGAACAGTGAGAATTTTTTTAGACCCAATTCCTATGAAGATTCACTTACCATGCTTCAGGAGGCAATTTCCAAATCAAAAAGTACTTCCGAAACAGAGAGTAAAGAATTGAGCAAGAATGGTGAAGTTAAAGGTGATGCTGAGGGTAGCTCAAGCAGTGTAGTCCAAAAGAAAGATCCTACCCAAAAGAAAGAAAAATGCGCCGAACATTTCGATGATGATGAGAAACTTGGCCGCCACAACTTAAACGATGATGATGATGAGGCTGATGACGATTATGCTGATGATGACGAGGATGACGATGAGGGCGATGAGGACGATGAGGACGATGATGACGATGATGCCGATGATGACGATGATGACGGTGATGCCGATAATAGAGCAGATGTTTATAGAGGTCAAGCCAAAAGTCAAATCAAGTCTGAAGGTCTCGATAGTGAAGAAGATACAGATGTTGAAGAAGACATTGATGACATTGGTGGTAATTATTACGACGAAGACGACGACGAAGAGGAGGGGGACGACGACGACGGCGACGATGATGATGATGATGAAGAAGAAGAAGAAGAAGAAGAAGAAGAAGAAGAAGAAGATGATGATGATGATGATGATTATGATGATGATTATGATGAGGTTGATGTGAGTGCTTGTGGTTATGACACTGATAGTTATGACAGCGAAGAGGATTCCGAGAGTGACGATAACAGCGCAAATGGAAATATAGAAGTTGTTTCGGACTTTGTGGACGAAGAGGAAGAGGATGAAGATGATATGACAAATCGTGAAAAAGCTTTCTTTGATGCAGAACTTGACATTGAATTTGCCAAGATCATGAACGAAAGTTTGACCAACGCTGCGGCCGCCAAACCGAACAAAGGATTTTTAAGTGACAGCATGGGGACTCCAGAATCGATAATATACAAGCTCAAAAAAGCAACTACCGAAGAAACAGGTGCTCTGGCCACTGCTGATCATGACATTCTTCGTCCTACTCACAGCCAAAAAGACGGCAGTGTCAAGTTCACGTTCTTGAGCAGATCCGGAAAAAAGGTGCAGCAGAAGGATATTTCGGTGCCGGACTCATCCATTCTTGCCATCAACGTGACAAGGGAGCAGGAGAGAATGCGTACGGAAAAGAACAAGATCAAAAGTTTTGTTCTGAACAGTGTACATGGGAAGTAACAAAATGTATAGTTTATAGATGATAGAGAGACGAATGCATGCATCTTTTTTTGCGCTGTCGACTTTCATGGTAGAAATGCGACAATGAGGATGTCGCACAATATTGGTTACGAAGCCCTGGGCTTTGGGGTAAGACCGTTGATTCGCCGGCTGCCGTGGCTGAAAGTAATTTTGAGGGAAAGCAGGGAACAGCTGGATAAGATATCCAGCAAGTCAAAACCACGGCAATCACCACAGCTTTGAGAAAGTCTTCATACTGGCAGATTCCTCAGGCCCATATTGTTTCTTGCCATGCGTAAAGTTTCATAGATATTTCTCTTCACTCCACTGTGGAAGCGGTGCCAAAACTTGAAATGAGAAAAAGAGAAGGGAAATAGGCCGAGGCGGCGAGCGGGGGAAGCGAGCGAGCATCGAGGACGCTGTACACTGTGGTGGTGGGAGAGTAAGTTAGAGAAAAACGTGTGCACTGACAGATAGAGAGGATGAGCACAGGGCCGGTGAACCAAAGCAGGAGCCAGCGGTGTAGAACAAGCAAGCATAGAAAGATAAAATGTCTACTTTAAACGTAAGTGTTCAAAAAAAGACGCACAGGTTACGGACAGGTTGCGGACTCGGTGTGTCGGATGAGACGAGTTGCTAGCTTCATTGTTTTTTTGCCTGTTTACCGGGAACAGGCTCAGAAAGGGTTGATGATGGAAAGGTAACTGAGCTGCTTTTCACTGAAAACCTGAAGAGACACTGGTTTTCTTTGTGCTCCAGAATGATTTCTTTGGAGGCCCCAAGCCAAACAAATACTAACAATTGAACTCGTTACATTTACTGTTGCTTTCGTTCCCTGCAGGTTTTCAGATACGGTGCATTGGTTACTGGTGTTCTTTATGGTTTCACTCATGATCTTTCCCTAAAAGCTGCAGGTGAAAAGAAGAAAGAAGAAGCTGAATACCAAAAGAAGATCAAGCTGATTGAAGATGCTAAGGCAGAATACAAGAGATTGAACCCACCAAAGGCCTCTGCTGGTTTCAATTTGGAAGATCCAAACTTAGACTTTGCCAAAGCTATTGAATCTGCTGTTGAAAGTTTATAAATAAATCAAAATGATTGATCAACGAAACCTCCAGAAATAAAATAAAATAAAATCAAAGATATCAGAATAATAATGACGCCGTGATTTGATTTGAACCTTTGTTTTTCTTCTTTTAGAACAAAATGAAAAGCAAAATTAATACCATTGACCGCAATGCGCAACTTCTGTAAAGGGTTGAATCACAAATGAGAAATAATATTGTCTGACGACAAAAAAAAATTTGTATGTTACCAATTTGTTTGGGAGCATGTAATTGTACCAATTTAGTGTTTATTTATTCATCTTGTTCTCATTCATTCGATTTTGTTTAATTCCATCCTGGGTGCCTTTGATGTGTTTTTTTAATTTTCATTTTGATCCAAATCTTCCTGACATCTTATTTTCTTCTCCTCTTTCACCCGATTATTCATTTTGTATTTATTTTGAGCCAATATATAGCCTATATATAGACTTCTATTTATATTATATTTATATCATTCTTATATTTATAATCATATTTATATTTATACTCATTCATATCTATTCGATTACATGCCTTCCAAATTTTTCTCTTCCGAGCCAGCAGATAATAATATGCGGAGGTGAACCGCCAGAGAAAAAAAGAGCCATTAAAAAAATTTTATTGCCTATCCATAGACTGTCGTGTTTTATTGGAACTGTCGTTGATACTGTGGGCCTGTTGAAGAAAAAAGGAACAGTGCAGTAGAAGTCTATTACTTTCATCAAAGTTGCGTTTGCAGTGGTGGTTCTGGTTGATAAAGATAAGGTCCAGTGAGTAGTGTTAATCTCTCTAGGCACTTCAAACGACCCTTATAGAAGAATTCAAACACCATGTATTCACAAACTTCGAAGAGACTAATAACAATCACTTCAAAGGTCCTTGATAGGAATTTGTTGAAGAATCATGACGTATTGACATTGAAAGTGAAATGTTCTTTTTCACAGAACGGTCAAAAAGTCTCATTTCATTCGACGAGACAGAAACATAGGGCAAAAAACAGCAACAATGGCAATAATAGTAACAACGGTAACGCTTATAGTATCAGCAACATGAATCAAAGAAACAGCTGCTTTTCAAATTTTGGCTCTTTCAGGAAATTTAGCTCCTCCACTGAAGATGCCTTTAGGAGATTTCGCAGTTTTGCCAATGGCGAACAATTTACCAAGCGATTTGTCGATTCATCCTTACAATATACAGTTTCTGTCGCATATTCACCGAAAGATAGATTAAAAAATAATATGTCCGATGATGATGGTGCTTTTGATGATGGTGAGTTTGTTCAAAATTTCAAAGCATTGAATGCGAAGAATGTTTATGAATCTCCTACTGGTGAAGACAATTATATCTTAGCATATACTGAAATTGGGATCATAATAGGTGTTTTGGACGGTGTTGGAGGCTGGTCCGAACAAGGGTTCGACTCAAGTGCAATAAGCAGAGAACTTGCCAATAAAGTTACTATATTCTATCTTGAAAATCCTTCCTCGTCGCCATTAGAAATACTACAAAAATCTTTTGCAGCAGTGAAGGAAGAAGGTACAGTAAAAGTAGGCTCAACTACAATCTGTTTTGGGATCATTGATGGAAGGACTGGTAAACTATCCGCATTGAACTTGGGTGACTCTTGGTTTGGCATTTTTCGTAAGGATGAAAATTCCAGATACAAATGTACCCACCAGTCTGTTGAACAAGTGTATTATTTTAACGCACCATACCAACTTTCAATAATACCTGATGATTTCTTAGAAATTGCCAAAAAGAGGGGTTCTAAGTATTTGATGAATGAGCCTGATGAGTCTGAAGAATACTCATATGAATTAAAGAGTGGAGATATCATTGTGTTTACCACCGATGGGATGGTAGATAACGTTTTCCCAGATGATATTGAAATCTATTTGAATGATAACGCCAGCGAAGGCGTTAATTTGTCGGAGAGCTTAGGATCTTTGAATAAGATTTTAGTTCAACAAACAACAGTTTTGAGTTTAAACACAAATTTCAAGAGTGCCTTTTCACAGAAGTTAAGTTCTCTTACAGGTCAGGATTATATTGGGGGGAAACCAGACGACATTACTTCAGTTATGGTTTATGTTAAATAGTTCGTTATATATTCTCGTATATACTTTATATATCAGCACAAGCAATGTCAAGTAACATTTTTTTGGAAAATAAAACAATCCTCGGCAGTTAGTCGAACTTTTAAATGCATTTTCATTAAAGCAAATCAGACTCGAAACACCCTAAAGGTGATACCATCTTTAAATGGTAAATACACTTTTCAGGTTCTGTAACTACCAAAATTTCTTGTTTTGTTCCGCATAAAACGTCGACAACAGCTTCTCTTACTGGTCCATTCCAGCATCTCTCCCCTCTTTTGAATATAAATTGATAATTATTAGTCTCTTCAGAAAAGATGAGATCTTCAAAAACACCAATTTTGGTTCCACGCCCGTCACTGTTTATTTGCTCCAACACTGAAGTCGGACAAAGTCTGTATTTATAGCTTCCGATCTTGGAAGTTATGCACTCTGACATAGACCGAAGAATATCATCAGGTCCATAGTTCTTCCTGAGTTCTGATTCTGATTTACCAACTTCGGATTTTAACCCTTCCAAACTTGTACTTAATGAAGCAATTTGATTTGCTGCGTCTTTGTTAGATATGTCTGATTTGAGAGTATCTTTGTGTGGTTCAATAGACTCTTCATAACTCACTATTCTCGATTCAACTCCCAAAAATGAATCCACAAGCCTTTTAAGTCCTACAGCAACAATTTCCCACGTTTCGGTGAAAATTGAAGTGGAGGAAGAGTCAACGATGTTGCTGTGTTCTTTCTCGTTTTGCTCTATTTTTAAAGCCACAATGTCGCTTCTCACCTTAGCAATATCTTCATTGATACCCTTTAACGACTCTTGAAAGGCAACTATCACTTTTTCTACTGTTATTCTTTGAATTGTGCCGCTATCATCACTAGAATCGTCACTAGCTTCATCAAATGATGCGGCAAAATTTAAATACTCCTGAGCAGCCTGCTTAACCGCAGGATCGTTGAAATTGTGATTATATTCTTCAGTCATCATTTTGAGTACACTTTTAAGCGATTCAAGTTTAGAGATATAACCACCCAATTGATTTAAGGAGTCGAGTAAACTACTAGTCAAAGATGCAAGATCCGTTTCAATTATTTTAAAGTTGCCGTTTATCTTTTCTTCATTTTCATCCGTCTTTCCCCTTACTAGCTCTAGCTCTGCAATATTCTCTTCGATGCTGGCAATGTAGTGATTATACTTTGAGATTGCTTGCTCTATATCGGACCTCATATTCTTAGATTTTTCAGCCATTTTTTGCTTAATTGCAAAACCTTGAGTTATTTTTTTATTGTGCTCATTAACTACTTTTTCATGCGTTGCTTTCATCGAAATACATCTGTTTTCACAAATCCCCGGAGCTTCATCTGAACCATCACAGCAAACCTCGTAGTCACATACACCATCGTCTACTTTGAAGGATGGTATGAAATGTGATTCGAATCCGACGTTTTCACAGAAAAACAGACCGTTGCTGCAGGCAGAAGTGCCCGGCTCATCGGAACCATCTGGACAGTCACAATAGTTATCATTAACTCTGTCAAATGATATAACTATACTTGGATCATTTAAACAGTGCCAATTCCCATTTTCATCAGGTTGATATCTTATGATGCTTTCTGGTGAAACACCACGTAATACCTCTAACGCGTGTGAATGAATGATAATTAAAAACAAAGAACTAAGCCCTAAAAGCATGTTCTCAAGATTTGAAAAATTGCTACTAGGACAAATTTTATTCAGGCATAGGATCGTGCTGAACCAAGCAATGGGCGGCTGGTGTTTTTGATCTTACCAAAGAACATAATCATGTTAATGCAAGGGGAAGTCGCTGACTTTGGACGATCGACGCTTTTTCACAAAAAAATGTGAACAAATAAGCATAGCAGTCCCAATTGCAACGGATTTAGCTTTAAAGGCTCAATTAGGGTTGTTGGTTATCAAGCTAAAAATAATGATTACATGCAATTGAACTGTCCCTTAAAAATGATACTAAAAATCAGATTGTCCGACTACCTGAAATGTGAAGAATGATGTAAGTACATGTATGATGTCGTTACTGACACCTCAACCCCTTACATAACATAGCCACCACTGAAAACTTGAAGTCTTTATCCTACTAACCGCTAATATTAGCAAGTTTTTTGAAACCTTGCTGAAGTATCAGAGAAGGGAAATCAGGCTTGGTATCGGTTGGCAGATAGCTTAATTTCTGGTTCTACTGCTTTTGTAAAAGCACAGAGCAAATGTTTTTGTTATTTTCATATTTCTGGTGAAGTGAGTTTATTTAGGTAAATAAATAAACTATAAAGAGTTAATTCAAAAATTTTGATACAAGCAATGAAAAAATATGAGAAAGCAGAGTGGATAAATTATTAAAAAGCATGGGGAAAATAAAAAAATTAAAAATCAAGACAATGTATAACATACTCTGTGCGAATAGATCAACTGAAGCAAAGAGTAAATGATAGATATTAAAAACAGATGGATAGGAAAATAAAAGTAAATATTTTTCATATGCTCAAAGAAAGAGAGAAAGAGAGAGAGTGCTTTTTGACCCTTCAAAGAAAATGAGTAATAATTTGATCCTAGTCCAAGCTCATACCTTTTTCTTTCGGTAATGAGGGAGATACTTTTTTAACGTGAATGTTGTTCACTGCGGGATAAACATATTGAGGCCAATAACTAACTGGAGAAGGTGAATTTCCTTGATAGTACGTTTGAACAGATGCATTCCTAAATCGATTACTTGGCGCATTAACAGTATTGTCATCTGTGCTATTGATAAAATCGCTACCGCTAGATAGGGAGGTAGGAGTAATCCTGTTTGCTACTGTCGTATTATATTTAATTTGCGGATACAGCAGTTGTATCGGATCGCTGGTTGAGATTGTAGAAAGTGATGATCCTGATGTAGAAAATAGTGGGCTGCTACTTGAAGAGGCAATTGCCGAAAAAGAGGATTTTTCTTGCTCTTTTCTGTAATTGTAGTCGATTAATCTTGGATTGTTCGACACAAGACTTGAGTTTTGTACTGCTGGAGAAGCAAGAACATTGCTAATATTCATTGTGTATGGCAAGTGGTTTTCAAATTGATACATGTTTTTATCTACCGAGGCCGATTTATTATTGAGAGCGTTATGGGTAGCTGAGCTATCATATTGAGGAAGGGTGGCGAATTGGTGTGCTTGGTACTGTACTGAAGGGTGAGTATTGGTCATTGGCGGTAATTTAGGCATTGGTACGTATGGGTTTATTGGAGGCAGAATGACTTTCTGATCCAGGGAGTTTTTTTGTGGCTTGGGAGCTTGATAGCTTAGTTGGTTATTTGAAAGCAAATCACCACATATAATGCTGTCAGCACTGCTATTGGCAATGGCACTTTCATTGAAACTGATGTTGATATTACGGATTTCTGAAGGAAGCCATTCTATAGACGAAGGTTTACTCGCTTCGGCTGAAAGAGCCATATTGTCAATTGATTTTGCTTTTTTGGGTGAAGGCCGAGTTTTCTTGATTGGCTGCTTTTTCTTTTTCGATTGCTCTGACGATGGAAACTTGCAACTCCTTTTTGACTTTTCACAGTTCTTACACTTTGGTCTACACTCATCACATTTGATTCTTCTTTCACGGCAAGTCAAACAACCTGTCTTACTTCTCTTGCTAAATGCTCTTTTTCTTAGTGGTTTCAACGCTGCTGCGTTAGGAGTTACAAAGCTGTTAATCTTTTGGTGGGGAATGGGATATAATGAAAAGCTCACTCCCTGGTTATTATTTGCCATCTGAATGTAACTAGTACTCGAAGGTAACGACTGTAGATGAGTTGGCTGTTGAATATGATGATGAGGATGAGTATAAAGATGAGAAGTAGGCTGATGGAGATGGGCAGGATGCTGGAAAAACCCATTTTGGTTGGGAGAGGGGCTGTTTCGATGCGTAGCTAGTTTATGGGTCATCATTGTAAGGGGAACAGCACACCCTTGGTTCAAGTTTGAAGAAGTTTTTGTATTGGGGTTGGTGTGAGGATAATATACGTAGGACATGTAGCAAAAGCAGACAGAAGAATTGGGACCAAGGAATTGAATTTAATTGGGTCGAGTCAAGTCGAAGAGTAATGATCTTATAAGAATTTGGAATATAATGGTATGCTATGCTTTTATGAGCCTGGTAGCCAAATCAAAGTTTGAAATTTGAATGTGTTTGGTTTTGCCAGGGTATGTATCAAAATAATTTTCAAACGGCAGAAAGGAGAGCAGGAAATTTCAAAACAAATTAGATCAAAAAGTCCAGTGATTTTGGTGAAGAAAAAATCTAACTAGCCTTAGGGTATATTAGTATGTTTATGAACGGGATGAGGGACGTGAAGAGAGGACGGCGGCGAGCAACAATACGTCTTTATAACGGCGGACTTGATACCATTCGCTTGAGGGTTGCAGCAAAATGTGGAGAAAAGATGTGGGAACCCACAGGACTATATAAAAGCATATAAAGATAAAGAAGGGGAGAGAAACGATGGTGAATGTCAAGGAACAACAAACAACCGTTAGAATAATACCGCCCACTTTAGCCTGGAAGCACAGAAGGTAAACTTAATCGAAACAATATATCTAGCCTGTACGGCATAAGCACGGCGCTGAAACAAAAGCACTACCTACAGTGACGCAGCGCAGATCTACAAGCTGCATGAAGATGCATGCGAAGCTCGGAGGGGGACGCAGCTCAGCTTTACCGATATGGTGCCGACACAGGAGCGGTAGAGCGCTGCGTGTTTTATCGCGTCCGCCATACGCGACAAGGCAACCAGGAACGTCGGAGGGGGACGTAGCTGCTGGAGACGAAGGCCTCAAGGGTTGGTGCCACTCTGGGTGAGACTCGTAGAGTGTACGATGAATTATATGGGTGATGCCATAATTCTGTAGGTTTGCTGTGGTTGAGGGAGATCGTTTGTCTTCATTGGACGCTATGTATTATGCATTTATCAATTGACTGTTTCGGTTGGACATTTTTCTGTTGACCCGGTTTTTCGTTTCTTATTTTCCTTTTTATTGTTGTTATGCGGACAACAGATCATATTGCATTGGAGCGAGAGAATTGGGGTCTGAAAAATCTGAGTGAGCTGGGGAAAAATGAAGATTATTAGATAAAAGAACTAGTTGACAGGCTGGTGGTAGTGAGTGGTATGATCATACAATTTTGGCGATCTACAGTTGGCCTGGGTTGTAGGGGGGAAAGCTGCGACCGAGGCATAGTAGAGTAAGAAGAGCAATAGTATTGGGAGCGATTATTCCATACAGTTACCATGCATGAGAAAATGCAGGAATAGCTGCAACGGGTAGCTTAAAGCATCTACGTGTTGTTACACGAATAATGTTTACCGCCAAAGAAGTGCCGAAGAGAGGGGAAAATAGGAGGAACGAGAAGATTTTTCCGAAAACGCCCCAATGTAAGCACCACTCGCCCTGCAGTCAGATCTTTATCAAAGCTATACGGTTTTATCATACGCTGCTTTCTCTTCCACGCGATGTGTTATGCCAGCATTGAGCCTTACAATACAGAAATGCAGATCATTTTCAAATGGCTGGCTGCAATTGGTAAACCCGACTGTAGTTAATGTGTCTGTGCAGCAACCAGCCTTGTCTCTCGTGCAGAAGATCTGGGCCCGGCGGCAAGATCGTAGTTCCAGGAAACTTTTCTGGCCCGCATCCTATAGATGTTGCCTTGAAACCCTACCAGCCGCCCGCTGCACAATCCGCGCCCGATGCTCAACTACACAAAAAAGGTACACCAATTCTCGGTAAAATAAAATGGCTGCAATTTGAGTTTGCATGAAAAATTTAGGTCCTATCCAGATCGGGATTCATGTGTGAGGCGAGGAAGGACACGGCGGATAACAGTCGGCATTCCGGCAAAAGAACACAGTTTTAAGCGTGGGGTAGGTGGGCAAAACTACGATTAGAGAAGCATATCGGCGAAAGCTTGTTAAAAAAACGCCGATGCCGGGGAAGTCCCGAAAGACATTACACCGACGACTTGCGGTGGCTGCACCAACGAGATCGTCGACGGTTAAATTACTAAGGTATCCTCGTGTAACATGTGTAATGCTTGCCGCCGCATATGCAGAAAAGATGGATTGTGGGTCTGCGGGAATAACAGTGCAAAACTGCAGACGTACAGATGTGTCAACACCTTGTGGGAAAAGTTCTATCTAACCAGATAAAATTATTATACAGAAAACATGAGAATATAAAATGTAAGGTATATAGATGTGCAACGTAATAAAAGGATATGAAAGGAAGAAGGAACCGAAGTGTATGAAAATGAAAATGAAAAGGTAAAAAGCAGAAGGATTAACAAAGAATAATCGAAAGCGAGTAAATCATGAGAATCGAAAAGAAGAATAAATCATCGCGTGTAGCTGGTAAAGGTTAGTATGCTTGCGGATCAATGGCGTTTTTGTTCCACTCTTCCAACTCCTTTTGGTGCTCTCTCTCGACGGCAAACTTCACTGCTTCGAACACGTTATCGCATTGCTTCTTAGGTTTGTACTTGGGCGTGGTTTCAGACTGATAAACACCAGTGTTCACCAAGATAGAAAACCATGACTCGTCGTGTGAATTGGCAAATCTAATATCGGATTCAGGAGTATCACCAACAAAGTAAACAGTGGATGGTGGAGGTAAGTCATCGGGACAAGAAAGTGTTCTAGACTTTGTGCTTGTTGCAGAACCTGGATTAGGAGCTGTGGTTGCGCCCTCAACAGCTGCGGCGGCCGCGGCGGTAGCAGCGGCGGTATTCGGTGAGTTGGCAGTCTTACTTTCTGCCAATCTCAACTTGTTCAAGCTTTGAATAGTTAGCCCATCAATGTTCTCCTCATCCTCGGACTCTCTGTCGTCTGTTTCCGAATCGCTGCTAGGGAAAACAGATTTGTACTTGGAGTCATCTGGACTGGAAAAGATATCGGATGTCAACGTAGTGCTATCAGCACAGGATGTCATTTCTTCAATGTGATCCTCTAATATGTCCTTTCTCCAGGAGTCCAACACCTTTTCGGCAAACTTGAAAGTAGTACGTTGAGGCTTACCGAATCTGATCACCTTCAGTTCCTTGCCGGTGTGTTCCTTAAAGAGAGCAGCAATGGAAACCTGCAATGCACCCATTCCATATCTGACCAACCTATAGTTGGTGGCCCAAACAAAGTCTGAGTGAGCAAAATAAATAGGAGGGCCGTCTTCAAAAGTGTCCGATATCGTGCCCATGTATCCGCCCTTGGACATCAATAGCTCCAAAATGATCTGCTGGTCAGCAGCCCAGTTTCTGGAGTCGGCGAAAACCATAATAGCATCTATTGGGGTTTTGGCAAAGTCAACGTCTTCGTCACACTCGCAGTAGCCGAGGTCCTCCTCTGACATTTCATAATATGGTGTGACAGAAGGATCCCATCTCATGATGTCGTGAGGGGTGAACACGTTTTCGAAGCCATAGTCCTTGGCAACATGTCTGCAGGTGTTGCCGACACCACCTACAACAAGCACGTTTTTGTAGGTGCCAGCCAGCTCCTTCATCGGCGTGTGACCCTGTACAATCTGATTGCAGGTGATTTCGGTCTGTAATCTTTTGGACAAATCCTGAGCACGCACGCTCTCGTGCTTACCGCCTCCGTTGGTGACAAAAATGTATGGAACCTTGATGTTGTAAGGGTTCTCGCCATCTAGGTACTTGATGGCCTCCACGCCATGAGAAAGGGTCTCGGGTCCTCTGACAAGGACACCGTCAATGTCAAACGCGAAGGCGTAGGATGCTACTCTAGGGTGGTCGATGATCTCCTTCTTGAATTGTGGTGGTCTCGAAAGCAAATTACTGCTGAAGCTGAAGCGGTGTGGACTCAAGTTATTGCTGAAGGACTTCTCCCTCTGGCTCACGTCCGCAGCGGCCTGCTTGGCAAAGGTGCCCATGCTCGGAAACGAGTCTACGAGCTGATCGCTCAACGAAATCGAGGATACGGGCTCCTTGTGCTCTGGCTTCATGCTGTCAATGTTGTCATTATTCAAATAGGAGGAGGGCACTGGGGGGGTCGTGTCGGTTGCTTCGTCGACCTTATTTGTCTTGGTGGCTATCGGAGCAGCGGTGATAGGGTTCATCGTAGTCATTTTCGGTTAAGTTACTTCTTAGGCTTTGGGTGCGGGTGGCAGTAGAGAAATAATAATAATAATGTTTGACAAAAGAAGATAAGAGATGAAAAGGAAAGTGAAAGATGCCAAGAAATTGTTCAAAAGAATTCAACAGCACAATACAGATCGGATCCTCAACATTCTCCGAGGATGCAACCACACATGGAAAGAAGAGAAGCATAACTATTTATACAGACACCCCGACCATTCTGCAACAGAAAAGCAGGCGGGGAGTTGCCACACCGGGGGCGGTCAGTCGAGAAGACAGGCACTTTCAGGAGGTCCGCAGCTGCACTACCTCCGAGGAAACCATGTGTCTTGCATACCGGGAGGGTATGACGGCAGTGTGTGACGACACTGTGTGACATGCGACACAAGCCCGGCTGCGGGAGGCCGTGTCTGGATCTGTCTGCGGTGCCTTATCTGCCTGGGACGGTGTCTATCCCCGATGCATGTATTACGTCGTTCTGGCTCCGAAGGGACGAGCGACTGCGGTGGAAGCACACAGAAAAATCGAAATCGCGCAAAAAAATAAGGAAGGCGGTTGCGCAGCCTCTGTGCGTGCTCTATGAGTGCGAAATGGCCTCCTAAATCCAGAAGCAGAGTAGTAAAAGACGGCGGCGCGTGCGGCGCTACGTCACGGTGGCGTCAGCGGGCGCACGTTTGTGGCAGCTCGGACGGGCTGTGTGCTGCGCCGCGCGTTCCAGAAAGACCTCCGTGGGCACGATAACGCCAGATAACGGCGGGGAAAGGCGGGGAAAGGCGGGGGAGGGGCAGGCAGCGACGCAGAGGGCGGGGCGCGGCGGGGCGGGACGGGACGGGGGATCGGGGCTGGGCGCAGCGTGGTGTGAGATAACGGGACGTCTAGACTTAGACTTGCATGTCTATTTTTTAGTACAAAGCGTATGGGTGTTCTGCACACGCGGTGGAATGTTCTATACAGATGGGCGGTGTTCTGCAGAGGGTGGGGGCCAGCCCGGTCCGGCTGTCTGTGGAAGGGCCGAAAGGTCGATGGCCGGCCGCTAGGTCTTGGAAGGGCCGTGGCTGGCGCGGGGCTTGTAGTAGCTCTTGCAGAAGAAGACGTGCTTGCTGAGCCCGTGCACGAGGAAGGCGTTGAGGCTGAGGGCGCCGGCAACCCAGGGGAGACAGTTCTGCTGGGCGAGAACGCCTGTCGGGGAGAAGTCGAGGTCGTAGACGCGCCAGAGCACGAGACCGACGACGATGCCCTGCACAACGAGGATCAGCGGCGACACGATCCGCACAAGCACGAAGCCCACGACACGGTTCCAGCCGGCCTCGTCGAGCTTGTGGAAGTCGTCGGTCTCGTCGAAGCGGTAGCCGTTGCTGTCGCACTCGCTGCTGTTGAGGAAGTCGCTGTAGCCGAGGTACTTCTGCGCCTTCTCGCGGCGGGCCTGGTGGGCCCGGGCACGCTCGTGGCGCTCGAGCTCTTTGGTTTGCTTCTCCTTCATCTTCTTCCGCGAGCCGACGACGAGTTCGTCGGCGTCGTCGTCGAGACCCGCCTGCTCTGCGGCGGACGGAGCCGCTGCCGTCGTCGTCGCAGCAGGCGTCTCTTCGCCGTAGCTGTAGTCCAGCGTGGCCTTCTTTCTGGATCCTCTAGCACCTGGCTTTGCCATACTTGTCGTGTCTTGTTGCTGGGGCACGTGTTTTCCGCTGGTTCCTTTCACCTTTCACGAGGCGCCTTGAGAAAGGAAGGCTACTTCTCTTTATCGCTTCCCTGTTATCGGCCCGACGTCCATCGTTGGCCGCTGCCCGTTGGCGGGCAGCAGGCGCGCACCGTTCGGCCGCCAAGAGCTTGAGCTTGTCGTGTGCTCGCGCACGTGATACAGAATGATATTGTTTTACTTGATTATAGAAAAGATGTCTGCTCCCTACACGCCACTAGTACCGGTTGCGGTTCATGTTGATGTTGATGTTGTTCAGCTCGATGTCCACAAACTCGTTGTCGAGTGTCCGAGACTGCGAGGAGCCGTCCTCGCTTCCGCCGGCGCCTGCAGCATTCTTCGCCAGCTCGGCGTTCTGCTGGAACCTGTACACGTTGTACCACACAATGTCCGCAAAGGTGATACTCAACCCGATGATATTGATGAACGACAACTCGTCGCCAAAGACCACCCACGACACAAAGATCGTCAACAATTCTTTGAAAATGCCGGCGATTGACAATGTCAAGAGCGATGCATACTGGAGCAAAACGTACTCCGAGAGAGTCATGAAAAACGCTAGAAGTCCCGGGATCAAAATTAACACGATGGTCATCCCGACACCCTTTGCCTCCCAGATCTCCGCATTGAGAAAGTTGCTGACACCCTCGACTACAGTTCCAACGAGAAACAAAACGCAACACATCCCCGGAGAGATGTAGAGCATCGTCAAAATCGGGTTTTTCGTTCTCTTGTTCTTTTTCAACGTGATCTGTGTTAGTGCCCACCTGAGACCGGACATACAGGCAGATAGTAGGACCAAAGAGACTCCGATGAAAATAATGTGAGACCCTTTCAACTCGCCCGTCTCTCTGATCTCGTAGAAGAGTCTCTTCACCATTTGATTTCCCTTGGAAATCTGGTCGAAGGAGTCGCCGCTGGCACCGTTGCCGGTCGCTGTGTCGACAGCGCTTGCGGCAGGCTTAGTCTGGCTGTCATGCTGGCCCCAGATCATCATCGAGACACCAAATGTCATCACGCAGACAATGGTGAAAATTCTCACTGTCAGCTTCTCAAGCTTGAAGAACACGCCCCAAAGCAAGACAAAAATGAGAGCAGAGGTTTTGACCATGGTATATAATGAGAGTGTAATGAATCTAAATGCAGCATTTCCGAGACCAATGTCACCGGCCGAGGCTATTGAACAGGGTAAAATCTTGGTAACGTACTCTTTTATCGGCATCGTGTAGGAAAGCGTGCCATTTTCCAACTGGTCGTCATCACCGTCGGTCTCGTCGAAACCAGGCTCTTTATTTGGGACCCTTCTATATTTTACAGTGGAAAGTCTGAAACTTGGGAACATAATGAGGGTGCAAATGGCCAGTAAGGAGAGTATAAGTTGGTGAAATGAGGTTATAATAATAGGGTATCTGAAATCTAGGTTTTCACTCGAAAACATCCATCTATTGTAAACAGAGATACCCATAGAAAATGCATACCATAGCAAAATCGAGAAAATGGTTATCCTGAGGTTGGGGTAGTGTGCATTGAGTTTGCGGAGAACTCTGCTGCTGCTGCAGCTGCTGCTGCCGCTGTTAGTGTTGTCGTTGCCGTTTTCATCGAGCCCTGTCCTGATGGACAAGGTCTCGCCACGTTTGGCCTTGCTTTTTCCACTCAACTTGGGTATATTCTTGAGGAGGGCCTCGTTGTGTAGCAAACGGTCGATGTCGACGTCATCGCTGATCTCCAAAATGAGGTCTTGGGTGTTGGGGCCTGCTGCGACTCCGGAGACCTTGACGGGAGACGCCAGAGAGCCAGTGACAGGGCTGTTTTCTGGACTTATTTTCCCCTTGACGGGCGAGAAGTCTTTGGCCAGCACGCCGCTGCCGTTGGTGGAGTTGCCTGAGTTGGGCACGGAGAGCTTCATCGAGGGGGAATCTAGATTGGACAGCCCCGAGTTGTTGCCGGCGTCCTTCGCCAGGGTGTCGATGGAGTGGCTCCGGACGTGGCTGGACAGCTGTGCAAGAAAGGACTGGGATCTGCGGTGGTTTTGGGCCTTTGCCGGCTGCAACGAGAGCGACGACTTCTTTGAGTGTCCGTTGCCGCTGCTGCCGCTGCTGGAGGACGCCGAGGACGCGGAGGACGACACGGGTTCGCTGGACGCAGACGGCGACACCACCCGCTGCTGGTTGGACATGGGGGACATTGATTTCTGTCGCAGCACCCTGGCGTCCGCGTCCGCCTGGTCCTGGCTTGCGCCTGCGCCGGCTCCAGCTCCGGACCCGGACCCTGACCCTGGCCCGGTTTCTGTGTTCGACCGGGACCGTATTTTGGACGACGGCGTGTTTCTGTATGTAGGCGTGGACGATGTTCCGGCCATGGTCGACTCTGTCTGTGGGTTGTGTGGAGGTGAGGAAAACGGTGTGCGCCGACTGTGGATCAATTGCCCTGCGGAGACAAGAAGAGTGCAACGGGGGACGAGGCACACAGCCAGAGGAGCAGCACGAGGAAGTACACCACTAAGGGGGACCGTCCTTCCAGAAAAGGGTCCGGATCAGGGACCAGAACGTGCCGAAATTCGAGCTGGACCAGGCGCCAGCAGTAGCGACCACAGGTGCCGACAGATAGCCTGCGTGCGAGCGAGCCAGACAATCGAGTCCCTGCAGCGACCGCCACGGGGCGAGTGCGAGACCGGCGGAGGAGCAAAATAAACAAAAGAGCCCGCGCGCGGGGGCTCATAGGGGGGACGCGGGGAGCGCGCAGGCTGCGGTGGCGGCTCGTCGGAAGGGAAGGGAGGAAAGGGGTTGTGGAAGTCCACGACAGACGGGGTGTCGTGGTCCATCGATTGCAGGGTCTATCTATGTGTGCTATGTACAAAGGTTACATCGGGAGGATCAGACCCACTCCACGGGGGATCGGGTGACCTGGAGGAGGTCTGCCTCGCGGGAGCCGGAGTCGGGCTCGTAGTTGTAGAGCCAGGTGGCGGTCTTGGGCATGGACATGAGGATGCTCTCGACACGGGAGCCCGGGGTCTGGAGACCGAACTTGGTGCCTCTGTCGTAGACCAAGTTGAACTCGACGTAGCGGCCTCTGCGGATCTGCTGCCACTGCTTCTCCTCGGGGGTGTAGGGGGTGTCCTTGCGTCTAGCGACGAGCGGGAGGTAGGAGGGGAGCATGGCGTTGAAGCAGCTCTCGGCCATCTCGAGGCAGCGCTGGGCCGGGAGACGGTTGAAGTCGTCGTAGAAGATGCCGCCGACGCCACGGGTCTCGCCGCGGTGCGGGATGTAGAAGTAGCGGTCGCACCAGGCCTTGAACTCCGGGTAGAGGTCTGCGCCGAAGGGGTCGAGCGCCTGCTTGTGCTGCAAGTGGAAGTGGCGGGCGTCCTCGGCGTAGAGGTAGCTGGGCGTGAGGTCTGCGCCGCCGCCAAACCACCACGTCTGCGTCGTGCCGTCCGGGTTGATGATCTCGAAGTAGCGGTAGTTCAGGTGCATCGTGGGCGCGTGCGGGTTCCACGGGTGCAACACCATGCTCAACCCGCACGCGAAGAAGCCCACCGTGCCGGCTGCCGACGTCTCGATGTCCTTGTGGTCGTTCTTCATCCGCTCGATGGCCCCCGGCGGCAGCGTGCCGTGCACAACCGACACGTTCACCCCGGCCTTCTCGAACGTCGACCCGTCCGCAAGCACCATCGACCGCCCGCCCCCGCCGTTGTTGCCGCGGACCCACTCGTCCGGCGCAAACTGCTTGGTCTCCAGCGTCTCCAGCCCGGCACAGATCTCCGCCTGCTTCTGACGGATGAGACGCTCCATCTGCTCCTTGATCGGCAGCGAGGCGTCCAGCACGGACTCTCCTGCCTTAGTCGTCGTCGTCGTCTTAGCGTCACTCATTAGTTCCTGTCTCGGTGTCCCGCAATCGACTTCTCGACTGTCTCCGCCCCTTTGCCCCCGCTCCCCGTTGCCCCGTCTCCTCGACGTGCCCCGTCACTTATATACGACCGCCCCCCTGGCCCTCGTATACGGCCATCCGTCGATGCCTCGCTCGCTCCCCACGATCGGCTCACTTTGCCCGCCAGCGCCGCCCCATCGGTCACTGCCCGCCAGCGCCAGACGTATGATTCCGGCCGCCGCGAAATACGTCTGCACAACGTTGCACGGCCCCGCCGATTGCCCACGCTGCAGCACCGCCTGCATCACGTGCATACGCGCACACCCCCTCTTTTCTCGCTTTCCGGCGGAAGCGGCAAGAAGTGCCCGCCGGGCCCCGCACGCAACACGGCAGCGTGTCGTGGCACGACAGAATTGCGTGCGCCGTTTCCCAGCCGGGTGCGATAAAGCGAGCCCCCGCGTTGCCCCTCTGCCTCTCCCTTTTTTTTTCCCGCTTCTTCTACGTCCTTCTCTGCCCTGCTCATCTTTTTTTTTTCTTTTTTTTCTCAACCCGATATTATTTAGGCGTACACACACCCACATGTGACTGACCGACACCCTGGTCATTATTTACCCTGTCGTAGCTGTCCTCCCCAACGGCCCGTGCTCTTTCCTGGCCAATCTTATCGTAACAGCGTGTCTCTCCCTCTGACACCGACACATTGCAGGACACCCACAGACGTGCACCAGCTGGACCTCCGCGTCTCCGTTCTCCCCCGCCACCACGACCACGACCACGACCACCACAGGGTCCTGCCTACTCGAACTGTAATTGGAGTGGATATCTCCACATTCTGCTGGCCCCAGCTCTCTGCGATCACATCTCCACCGGCGTCCACGGCCCACATTGCACCACGCCTTGCCATACTGCTCCGCCTTTGCTATACTAGACCGTCCTTGCAAATAGTTGTACCCTGAACCCCCTGGACACACCCTCCCACGCAGGCACAAATCGTTACACACCCAGCAGCTCCTATGCCTTCCAGCAAGTACCCAATGTCTCCAGCCATGCGGGCCCCAAACTCCCCAAAACAACCAGCAAGGCAGACCTCCATAGTCGAAATGCTTTCCAGCCCTCCTCCCTTGGACACAGAGTTCATCTCGAGCCTGGACATCTCTGTTCCCCGCTCCCCAGCCTCCTCCAGCATCTCATCAGTGTTACTTTCGTCAAATAATACAGGCAGCAATAACGTGAATCCGGGTACCACCCATGCGCACAACAGCTCCAACCACAGTAGCGCAAGCAATAGTACTCGCAACAGCACTGGCAACACCCCAGCTGCCGAACCGGCAAGCATACTGATGGACGAAAACGCCGTTGATGAAAGCCTGTTGCTCAACAACGATAGTCTGACAAACCTAAGCTTGAACACTAGTGACTTCCCAGGCGACTCGAACATCACAATTTCAAGAAACCCTTCCATGTCCTCGAATTTTTCACAATATTTGAATGGCGCCTCATTAGAATGGCAAGATATCAAGTTGAGCGAGCTTGTTGAAAAGAACAAGTTGATTGTCATCAACTCCACCGTCTCTGTCGAGCAAGCTTTCGATACCCTTGTTACAAACGGTTTAACATCGGTCCCTGTCGAAGAATTCCCAAACGATTTGAACTGTTTGACCTTCGACTATACAGATCTAAATGCTTACCTATTGTTGGTGTTGAACAAAATTAGAATAGAAAATCTGAAAAACATGGATTACAATCCAAAACAGGATGTTCCAAAATTAATCAAGAAGGCCCAAGTTGGTGAACAAGTTCCTGTCTCATTTGTCATCCGCTTAACAAACAAAAACCCATTCATAAAATTAACCGAAACTGATACTTTATCATCTGTCGTAGAAATCCTCGGAACTGGAGTCCATAGAGTCGCAATCATAAATGAAAACAAACTAAGTGGTATCCTTTCCCAAAGACGTTTGGTCAAGTTCTTGTGGGATAACGCACGCCGTTTCCCCTCAATGGAGCCTTTGTTATCCTCTTCCATTAGTACGTTACACATTGGATCCCAAAACCCAATCTCAATATATGGTGACCAACCTTTGATCGAGGCTTTGATGACAATGCACAACTTGAAAATGTCTTCCTTGGCTGTTGTCGACCGTAACTCTCACCTTTTGGGTAATATCAGTGTGACAGACGTCAGACTGGTCTCTACCACTTCCAAGTCGGATTTATTATACAAATCTTGTCTACACTTCATCTCTGTCATATTGAACTCTAGAGGTTTGGAAAATGGTAAAGATTCTTTCCCTATTTTCCATGTCACCTCGTCCACTTCCTTAGGTAGAGCAATTGCTAAAATGGTTGCAACGAAAAGTCATCGTCTGTGGATAGTCAAGCCTGACTCCTCTTCAAATTCCTCAACTCCAACAACTCCAGATTCTCCTCACACTCATATGCACCCGCATTCCCATCCTCACCTGCATTCTCACGTTCACTCACACCATGCCTCGACAATAGAAGATGATGTTCACGCTAGTGGTCAATTGGTGGGAGTTTTATCACTCACAGATATACTTTCTTTGTTTGCAAAGACTTTGGGTAAAGCACATGTCGAACCAAACATGGCACGAAAACAACGTAGGAGATCAAGTTCAGGCGTCGCTAGCATCAGCACTAATGGAAGTCTGGAAATGTTTCGCAGAAGCATATCCGAACAAAGCTCGGCAGAGAAAACCTCAACTGGTGGTAGATGAAATCCTGACCGCCAACCCCATTTCTAATTCGTACTTTTATTTATATAGTTGTATATAAGTATAACCATATAAACTCACAACTGTTCTAAAAGCTAGATAATATTTTACCATAAGCCATGTATTTGACTGCATCATTGATTAAGACTACATATTGTACAAAGGTTTTGCTAATTATACATCAGTTGTGCGTCCGCTTGGCTTCTCTTAATGAGTCGGCGCTTGACTCCCTTTTCAATCCAAAAGCCAGACTGTTTCCCCCTTGTCTTCTGCTAGGACTTTTGTATGGATTTTTTGGAGGACTTCCATATCTTCCCCTCATCGGACTTCTGGTAGGTGAACGCAACTCAGCAGAATTTCTTGATGGACTTTTGGATGGAATGAGCCTTATAGTGCTCCTTAATGGGCTTGACTTAGTACTACAACTACTTGATGTGGGTTGCATCACATTGGATGAGCTCTTGAGAATATTCACATTTTCGGGCTCTGTTATTTCCTTCATTTGAGAACACACTTCTTCTCGTCTGGCCTCCAAATCAACATTATCACTGCCTATAACTTCCTTGACAGTGCATTCCAATTTACCAACATGTTCTCGAACACCATTCACTGCTAAATTCACCTGTTTATTACTAACGCTCTGAGTTTTCAGGGTAGATGATAGTTGATTTATCAAAGGACGTGTTGTATTGCTTATTGAATTTAGGCTTTCTTTCAGAAGCAAGATATCTGTTTGACCACTTTTTATATTAGAGATAGATTGGCTGGCAATGTTGGACAAGTTTTCTTGTTGTGAACCAAGCATTTCTGTTAGTAGCTCTTTGGTACCTTTGCTCTTCAAAACCAGTTCTTCACTTGCTGCAATCCAAGGTTTTTCATCAACAGAAAGTTTTCTCTTGTAATGTTTAAGAAAGAGCCCATAATGGTGTTCAATACTTTCTTTCATTATATTGTCCATTTTCTGATTGAATTCCTTTTTAAATTCGTTCATTTTACCTTCCGCTTCCTTATGAATCAAACTGAGAAGATGAGTATCGTCATGATTCATAAAATCCTCAAGAAAAATATGAAATTTTTTATTCAATGATGCCTGAGTTTCTGCAACTCCTGACAGTTTATTGATGTAATTCAGTAGAGTATCTTTGTTACTGATAAGCATCGCATTCAGGTCGTTCATTCTAGAGCATGATTGATTCAATCCTAAAGAAATATTCTCTTCTGATTTAATGAGATCGTCAACCTGGGCACAAGTTTTGTTCAAGTCTTCCTTGATTTTTTTGAAAGTAGGGAATAGTATTGTATCATCAGCCTCTATCGAAGCTAGTTTAGAGCCTATATCAACCAATGACTTTAAAATTTGATCTGATAAAACGGATCTGGTACTGATCTGAGACTGGTAAATAGCACTTAAATTTTCTGTAAACTTTTCATACAACTTTGTACACCTCACCTTCAATTGTTCTTCTTGACGTCTCTGTTCTCCAAGTTTATCCTTAAAATCTAATAGCTTCTGCTCTAGACTCTGGATATTTTCATTCAGAATTTTTTTTTCGCTTTTGTTCAAATCAATTTTTTTCATTTGGGAATCCATCTGGTTCAACAATGAGATTTTTAAACCTCTCAACTCCTCAACTTCATCTTTCAATGCTTTTTGTGTGAGGTGCATCTCGTTGTAATTACCATCATCCATTACTATGCAGTTTTCTCGCTTCCTAGTGGCCAGTAGATCAAGTTTTAGCCGACGATTGGCCTCAATCAAATCATTCATTATATAATCCTCTGCAACAAGTGGTCCTATCTGTGCAGTATTCTTGATGTTTTTAGCCTTTGAGGCATATTCCAAAGTAGAGATTGTCGACTGCAAATCAACCAAGGTTGGCGCAATGTTTGCAATCAAAACTGTTTTTGTCCTTCCGCCTAATGAATCCTGTAGCAAACGTGTTAATTTAGACTCTCTGTAAGGTACAAAAGAAGAATCATCAACCAAGCAATTGATGACTCTTCCTAAGGTTAAAAGGCTTTGATTGATTGATCCTGCCTCTTTAGCACGTTGGTTTATTGAACCAGCTCTATTTACATTTTCAGATCCTGCAAGATCTACCAAATTCATCTTGGCAAATCTATACTCAGAACCATTTGGCACTTTTTTCATCAAATATATTGTGAATATAGAGTGTGATCGGCTCGAAAGCTTGTTCATTTTGGTGGACGCCGTTTTCCTTTTGTCTATACCAATTTTGAGCATTCTCATTGCCTCTTTGAAGTCTCTTATATAAAACTCTTCCAGAGACTTGATTTTTATTAACTTGTTTTCTTCATATATCTTTAGTTTTCCGTCATTTGTTCCATCACTTAATAAATCTTTCAATACTTCGTTGTATATTTCCACAAATGAACACTTCAATACTACGTCTTTGTTTAGTTCGCTGTCAAACAACTTTTTTAAACATCTCGGTATCACTCCACTTTCAGGCGTCAAGGATTCTGAGTTGACTTTTCCACACATCGTATAAGTTTTACCGGCACCTGTTTGACCATAAGCGAAAATCGTGCAGTTGTACCCTTTCAAAAATTCGTCACAGATGTTTTCCGCAGCATTTTGGAAAAATGTCGTTTGATCGGATGATGGCCCATACACCTGATCCAGGCTGTATTTCCTTGTGGACTCAATGCCATTGGTTGCTGTACGATCGTTAGTGCTGAGTCGGGCCTCCTCGGGAATTACTATTTTCACTTGAGGAGTTCCATCACTTGGCACAGACACCACATTCGGACTACCTTCCTCGTTTGGGCAATGACCCCTTCCACGACACCTTACAATCACATTAATAGATTCTGTGAATAAGTCGTCAGTGATGCTGTTTCTTCTAGCTGAATGGGGACGTTGTTGGTTCACCGAAGATTGAGAGAAATTACTCGAGGATGTTGATGTTCTTCTACTCATGTTTGACGTTTCATTGATTTTCCTCGCTATGGGCACTCTGTTTCTGAACATCTTTGAATTAATGCTTGAGGAAGTTCAGACTAGGTTAGAAACCGAGAAGAATTAACTCGTGTCTCGTCGTGTAGATGTCAAAACTTGTTTTCCGTAACTGGGTACCCAATGTAAACAAAACAAAAACAGAAACATGTATGGTCCTCAGCTAGCGCGCCCCATTCCTTTAAAAATTGAAGTTTCATATTATCTACAATTGACACATCATATTGTACATAGAGGATGCCAAAATACAGTCTGAAACCCTTGTCAGCTAGATACCGCTTTTAAGCTCCACTAATAAAAAAAGCATGTATTTGGTATTCCCAACAACAGGACTGACTCCAAACAATTAACTATTATTGTTCGGGCCATCACATTTTTACCTCTCAATAACTTCGATATCGCCAATCCTCTCTAATATTTTCATCACTTCATTCTTGCTTAAACGCATAGTAGTACATATTGCATCCATATGCTGAGTGTGTTTCATGAGACGAAGTAATTTCTTTTCTTGAAGTTTTTCTCGTTTTTCAATCCGCTTGCGTTTTTGCTCATTGGAGTCGTCGAAAAAGTCCTCGTCTTCACGTCTTCCTGCATCGGTAACCCCCTTCATTCCTGACCCGTCGATACTGACATCGTAGTCTTCGTCTCCCTCTTCCTCTTCCTCTTCCTCTTCTTCATCGATATCCCCAGCTTCAAGATATGCATCTACCTCTGCTTCATCTTCATTGTCGTCTTCTTTCCTCTCATCATTCATTTTGGTCTCGTGACTTCGAACCAACCTTTCATCAGAGGGAACAGGTAGCGATAACACGTTAAAGTTCGTTTTCTTTTTCTCCATATCGATATTACCCGAATCAAGTGAGGTATCCAACTTTCCACAAACAGGATACCAATGAATCCTAGTTATAATACCATTTCGTGTACCAAAAGTGATGAACTTTCGAACATCGATGAACTCTAAGAGCTTAGCATTTTCCATGTACCACTGAGACACTGACATGTTTGAGTTCAGAGCATTATAAAGCTGGAAAAGTGTTGCCTTGGAAGGTAATGTGATTTTGCGAATCTGTTGCTTTTTTTGTGATCCAAATGGGTTGGAAGAAGACGAATCCATAGTTAACAATTCAGGCTTTCTTACATTTTTGGCTGAAGAATATGATGCTGATAAGCCATATAACTCATTCATATTAGAACCGATACTATTCGTGTTAGATTGTCTTCTTGCTGTAGGTTTTAGGGGTATATTTGAAAAAGTTCCTTTCACGTTTAATACGTAGTCTTGACAAGCGCTGGCCATGTTTGGATCCCGTAAAAAGTTTCCTATCAATGAGGTAATTGTATAGTGATTTTGAAATTGAAAAATGTCTAATAATGCAATCGATTTGTAGTGCAACAAGTGTCTAATACACTCTTTAGTTAGGTCTAAGTTTGCATCAGAGAATTCACTGATTTGGGCTATGGAATTTATGCCGTTGATGAAAGGCATGATTTTCAACATTGTAGGATCCCATAATGAATCGATAAGTAAATCTAACTTGACCAAAGCTATTGGTACATCATGTGAATGCACTTGAGGAGGTGGGGGTGAAATTGGAAAAAGTTTGAGGTCAACAGAGTTGGATGCATCAATTGGAATCATGCACTCTGAGTAATTGTTCAAATCTTGAAATATTTGCTGTATCAGAGATTCAATTGATGAAATTTTCTGTTGTGGACCAATATCCAAACCTGGGGCTTTTTTGTCTAAAACAATTTGATGGCTTGCTTCATCCCAGTCATCAATTATTCGAAGGTACTTATTTGTCATGTTAAATTTTGTAGGCATATTTTGCTTCGTGTGTATGTTAGTAGATGTATTTAATTGATAGTAAACATGTGAATCTTTTAAAGATTTTGATAGAAGCTGACTTTGTTCCTCTAAAGCTCTAAACATTTTTCCTATTCTTTTGATATTCCCCTCATAAGGTGTTGTGTCACTTTCATATGAAAACACAAAACAAAAATTGAAGCCAAAAGAGTTTCTAGCATATTGTTGAGCATATATGTTGACTGGGAATCCAAGAATTCTATATTTGTCAATTTTTAAAGTGATCAACTTGTTGCACAAACTTGGTTTCGGTATGACATAGTTTTTGATGGTATCAAAATCAAACAGTGGTTCATCTAAAGCTGAAGAATCTGGTATATTGTTATTGAGCCTGTTGTCATCACTAGAAGGTGGGACTATCACCCCACTTGGTACTTGATGAATAACTTTCGTTCCTTCAGTGGGGTGGAAAACAGAGTAAAACATGGCGATGATGGGCTCAAACCCATCTGTGGTGTCCATATTGCCCTTACACTGTATATATGTCAGTAGTTAGGCTAATTAGATGTATATGAAAATAAATATATAAAGGGCAGGATTGTGCAAATAGCAGCATAGTAAAATCGTGGAAAGAAAGAGATTATAAGCCCTCTATAAAAGGTTGGCCGAGACTCCTTCCCATTTCATTGTTGGGAGATCAAGCTTGCCCTGAATGAAGGAATATACGTTCTGCACAAGATCTCTCGCAAACTGTTCGGCGAGTGCTTCGTCGGCACCCTTATCTGCATATCTATCTTTGAGCAAGGCTCTGCAACTCCTGAACATATACGAAAGAGTTACCTGAGGATAAACAAGGTTGAGGTCAAGGCCGAAAGTGAGCATGCTGGCAACAGTTTCTACTTCGAAATGAACACACTCTCTCACCAATGTAGCAAATGCCTTTGCGTCCTCTTCATTGGACTCTGGATGAAAAAATGTATACTTTTTGTAGAAATCAAATGTGTCAACGGAAACTTTAGGGTCATCGTTGAACATTGTGGTGATTCCTGTCTCTTGGGCCTTTTTAGCCATTTCCATGGCATGAGAATTACCAGCTTCGTGTATGAATGGTTGCATGTTTACTCGTGTTTAAGAATGGGAACTTCCTGTTTTATTAGTTTCACTTATGAAGCAAAAACTAACTGTTCAGTAAACCGAGAAGAAAAAGAACTTTAACGGAGGACAGAGAATTAAACAAAGAGCTCATTGTCCGTCTGCCGAAAAACCCTCGGATTTCTCATCACCAATACATCTTCTTTGCTTACTCATAGTTTATTGCCTTCATCCATATCCCGTTTGCAATCACTCCTTTTCCCCAACAACATTAAGATGGCACCAGTGTATGTCCAGCGAGTACTGCATGTTTCGATTCTTCGAAGGGCTACGGAATACTAACAAGCTTCTTTCTCTTATCAATGATACGGACTTAAGTTATAGACGATCACATATTAATTTCACGGCAAGTCATGTCCTACCAGTACGTACATTTCTCAACCGTCAACAGATTCAAAAAAATCGGGTGAAGCACTCTTTGTTGATGTGTCCACAGTCAGGCGACTCCAAGTCAGAGAACCACGAAGATGGACGCCGACTTCCAGTTCAACTATCCAAGTGCAAGCGAATGGTTATCTCTAATCGACATCTGCGAGAGCTTTATGGCGATCCACAGATCAAAAAAAAGCTTGCTGCTATTTTGATAGAAATGACAAAGGAGGAAGTTTTTTCTGTGTGTTCGAATACGAACAAGAGGGGTGTAAAAGGAGGTGCATTTGATGATGATGATACGCAGAAGAATGATTCGCTCAATCAACACACGTTCAAAGATTCAGAAACCTTAATCATTCCGTTTACTAACGATTCCTGGAAATGTCAGCTCATCATATGTTGGGATGATATTGAGTTTATCCGAGATTGGATGTGTGGCGTCGAGAGACACTTGGGGAGAACTAACTGGAATAAATGTGGAAAGCTTATGTTACGAAAAATCAGTTTTGCTGAAGCGGATACCAGCCGGAATAAAAGAAAGGAGATAATTGAACTGATTGACTCAGATATTGAGGAAAGTGAGCTATCTGTTCGGGATAAAAAGAACATTAATTTTGAGTATGAGAAAACATTACTGAGTCCAATCACATTGAATGTTCATGTTCATTCCAAAAATTGATTTTGTATGCTATGTCAGATGATTATAAGTAAAACTATATAATACAGTGTACAAAATAGTAAAAGAAGGAAAAAGGAAAGGGCCAAATGTTGTAAAACAATGAAAAAATAACGAGAATTGTACAAGCATTACTAACGTTAGGTTGAATTGATGATGATGATGATGACAAAAATAACAGTAATAATGGTAATAGTAGTGATAATAATAACAACAAAAAATATAAATAAAGAGAGTGTGAGTTCCTTGTAGCAAAACAAAGCCAAAGATATAAAAGCTGTAAAAAGAGTGGAAGAAAGTATGTCCAAAGAGAAAAAAACAACGACAAATGTTAGAAAAAAAGCATGATAAAAAACAAATGGATTGAACTGAAAACAGGAAATCGAGATAATACAAAGAATAAGATAAAATGTAAGTAAAGGTTAGGTCCTAGAAAAACAGTAAAGGCATCAGATTGAGCACGCAAATACGAAAATCACTGTATCTCTGACATCTTTATTCTTTTCCTCTTTTCTCGCTGTTTTTTCCTATCCTTGGTATTGTTAACATTGATCAATGAGTTTGAACAACTTAAGCAGCAACAGCTTGTGGCTCTTGCTCCTGTTCTTCATTCCATGCTTCTTCTTCGTCGTCGTCAATGTTCAAGTTGTGAACGTCTTCGTTCAAGTCTTCGTAACCACCAACCTTGAATGAAAGAGTTGGCTTAACAGCAGCGGTTTCGAAAGTCCAGGTTGCCAAGGCATTTTCACAGTCAATGATGATTTGCTTGGAAGCTTCGTAACCATCGTAGGAAGGTCTGGTCTCACCAGGGGTGACTGGAGAATCGTCTAGCAACTCCAAGAGAGCCTTACCGTAACCTGCAATAAGAGCAACCTTTTCGGAGTATTCTCTGACGGAGTCAAACTGGTAAGAGAAGGAAGCCTTTAACTTTTCTCTGGTGATGTTGGACAATTGAGCTTCTGCAACCAAAGATTCGGCTTCTGCTCTGACCAACTCTTGCTCCAAGATAGAGATCTTTGGAGATTGAGGGTCCTTGTACTTGAGGTAAGCGATTTGGTCGGTGATCTTGTGCTTACGGTCTCTGGAAGGTTGGACAGAACCTTCAATGTCTCTGATGGACTTGAGGGTGATTCTGTATTGGTCGTATCTGTCAATGAATTGATCCTCTAACTCACCAACCTCGTAGATCAAGACACCAAGCTTGTCGGTGATGTCAGAGACGTCATCTTCGTTGTCGGCACCCCAGAGAGACAATTGTCTTGCAGCGTCTCTTCTTTCGCCAGAGCAGATTTCAATTGCTCTCATAACGTTCTTCTCCATCTTGACCAATTGAGCCAACTTTCTGGATAAGTCTGGGCCAAAAGAGCCAGCTGTGGTTCTTCTGAACGAGCTGGCAATTCCACCAGGACCAAAGAATCTAGGACCCTTGGTGGAGGATGGTGGAACAGGAATTGGGTTTTGCAAGTCAGATGCAGTTGGTGCTCTGGCAGTTCTCAATGAATAAGTCCTGTGCATTGTTGTTGTTCGGTAATGTACAAGCTACTGTCAACGACGTTCACTTCTTTCCGGGAGAGAGGAAACAAAGGCAGAGGCAAAAAGGCCGGAAAAGAAGAAGAAAGAGCAGGAGGAGAGAAGGGAAGAAAACCTGTATCACCAACCACCTTGTACAGACACAGAACGTGCCTAGCGGGCGGGAATTGCTGCACAGATATAGCGACTACTCCGTCTCGTCTGCCCAATGCCCCCAATTCCTTCACGACCACGCCTGCCACTCCCGCACCGGCCTCGCCTCGTGTTTATTCTCTTCCTTTTCGGGCTTAATTGCTGCTCAGCTTCTACACTTTTTTTCGCCCTTTTCGTTCGGGGGCCTTGCTATTCTTCTCCGGTCTCTCTCTCTTCCGTCTGCTTTGCTTTCTCCACCCGTCCAACTGTTCACAACAGGGTCGTAGCGGTGCTTGCACTTGCTCCCTCAATTGCCTCCCTCCTCCAATTCAGCCAGCCTGAGCCGGAAACCCTCTTTGGGAACAGTACCAAGAGGTACCCCCTTTGAACGTTCTCTGCCGCCATCCGAATCAGGCAGCCCGCACCTTCCTCTTTAGGACGCCCTTTCTTCCCTATTGTTGACGTGCGTGCCTATTTGGGTAATTCTGAATTCTCTATCTATCTGCGTCGTGTTAAGGCCCCGGGGTCGATGGGCGCAAAAGCCTGGTTTTGCTGGTTTTGCTCTGTAGATGTCATGAACGAAGAAGTGCTGATAAATAGATGTACACACAAAGAGAACGGAGAGTACAGAATAAGAAGTATGTTTATTTATGTGCTATGTATGCAGGCAGGGATCTACTTGCCCACGTAACGAAAAGAGGAGAGACTCGGCCTTGTCGTGGTGCCCTTGCGTTGCAGGGTCTTGCTGCCATGTTTGGCAGCGTCCTTGGCACCGTTGGTGCCTGTGTTGTGGATGTTTGCGCTGGCGGTGACGTCGCGTAGGGGTATCCTGTTATGTAGAGGGGAAGGACGGTGCACCCTGCCTATCCCAGCGGCTCCGGCTACTCCGTTGAGGTTGCGGACCCACTTTTCGGGTGAAAAGGCACTGCTCGGTCCCGTCGACCTGCTGGTGTCTTTGGCGCTTACCGGCTCTGACGTCGAAGAAGTGCTCATGTTGGCGCTGAAGCTCTTCTTGGGCTTGCTGCTGTGGTTGAACGAGTATATCTCTGCAAGTAAATTGCTCTTATCGACTATGAAGTCCTCGTCGTTGCTGTCGTCGAGCCGGCTGAGCTCTGCGTCGTTTCTGTCGTCTTCCAGATAGCATTCTGTGTTCACCTCACCAGGATCAGTAGATACTCCGCTGGAAATGGAGCTGCCCTCCATCATCAAGGAGGTGGGTGTATGCCGGCTGAAGGTCTTGTCTGGAGTGATGGTACTTTGTGAAACCTCGGAACTGTTGATGATGTCCTCCATATCTGATTCACTGTGCAAAATATTGCTGTTAGTGTTCTTCTCGGTCTCATCTTCCGATTCGGTCAAGTTGACATCAGATGAGTCTGCGTTTTTTTCTTGTATTCCTCCGTCGATGCTCTTGTTCAGTTTCATATTGATATCATTGAAATCTTCTTCAGTTATATCCTCAATATCCGACGATGTGGCAGGAAACTGTTTTTCCTTTGTCTCGTTGGACACCTCCTTCTTATGAGAAAAAAATTTGCTCAATGTGCCCGGTCCATTCTGGTTGCTACTTAATAGCTTTTGCCTCTTTGAGATGGGTGAGAGATCGGCTTTTACTTCTTTATCCTTGTCATCTCTATTTGACATCGAGATCATCTGTTTTTTCTTTATAAACTGTCCAAACTGATCAATTTTCATGGTAGATTTCCTTTTTCTGGTCACCGGCTCGGCTTCGGGCCTCCTGTTTGGCATCACATTATCTGTTTTTGATCTTCTCAGAATAGTGTTGTTGAATATTGTACCGGATTGAGCAGGTAACGAGTTAGACCGGTTAGCTGGCGTGTTAACTTTTGCTTCCCATGATACTAAAACGTTTTTACTAAATGGATCAAGCTCCCCGCTAGCTATTTTCTTGTGGATTTCCTGGTCGAGAATAAAACCTGTGCATGAGTGAATGTATTCCTGTGAATAGATGTTGGTGACTTCCTCTGGCAACGCATTTAGATGTTGTGCTATTTGCTCAGTAGGATTAAAGACAACCTGATGTCTAAATGCTATTTTGGCCCTTTTATATTCTTCATCAAATGTAGCGGGTATACTTTTACCTTCAACTTTAATACTCATAATGACTCTTTCATAAGTTTTGTAATACTTCACTAAGGATATGGCCTTTTGCATACCGATCCCGGGTATTCCTTTCGTATAGTCGCAACCACTAATGGCTGCCATCAATAACAACTGACCGTCGTTGAATGTACTAATGTGTGAGCCCTTACAATTTTTGAAATTATCCCTTCTAATTTCAATGCATTGTCCTTTGTCGTCTAGCTTCGTAATCAAAGTCTTACACCCAAAAATCAATAGATCGGAATCTTCACTAATAATGCCATCCACTAGACCGAGTTTCTCTAACATCACCATTTGAGAATCAGCCTCGTATGGTGCAACAACGTACTTGATATACTTCATTTTCAACTCATTTATTAAGGACTTCGCCATTTCTGGCGATATATCACATGCTTTCTGATAGTAGTTAAATGCAAGTTTCAAGTTGCCACCACTTTTAGCTTCTGTGGCGAGCTTCTTGTACTCAATCCGGCGGCTTTCCCTCTCCTTTTCAGTGGTTCCCTTACTTGGAAGATAGTCACCATCGAAAACAAAATACGGGGTGATCTTGAAATGTTCCAGCATATCAAGTTTTTTCTTGAAGTAGTTAATGTAAGCTCTGGTCGGTCTCTCGAGGACTAAGTCTTCAGCACATGTGAACGATGCTTTATGTAACCAAGCATAGGTATCGATAGCAAGTGTTTTTCCTCTAAAACGCTCCAATGTTGTGGGCTCTTGGATGGACTTCAACACCGGTAACAATCCTGAAACTCCCATTATGTACTTCTTTCAAAGGCTTCGGTCTGTCGGTGTTTTAATGCTTTCTTTCACTTTTGAGCTGGTCTGGTGCTGAAGTAACAACTAACTCTGTCTTTACTTGTTGTTTACAGGGAGAGCTACAAACCAAAACAAGAAATTATCAACAAAGCGCGTTGCAACTTTTTTTTCCCCCCGTAGTATGGCGTTCAAAATCGAGATCAATCAACTCCTTCGCGAGCCTCTTTCTTGACAAACACGATGGCACATGTGTTCCTCGAAGGAATCAGAAACATAAGGCTTCAAATTTGCTGTCAATCAGCCATAAGTGTTGAGCTTGGAAACTCTCTGTTTACCAGTAGTTGGAATGTCTATGGTGAATGATTTTGTAACTGGCCAGCAGAACTTGTTGGCCCAAGAGCTAAAAGATCTTTCACTCAACAATGAGAACTCTCATCAACGTGATCTCGCAAAAGAGCAAAATGGATACCATATTAGCCAGCAAGGCCAAAACACTCAAGCTTCAGCATCAGCAAAGAAAAGAAGAGGACACCATGCGTTTCACAACCTTACTTCACCAGCACCTCAGGCTTACGAGCACGAGCACGTCGACCCAAATGAAGCTGCTTCCGCCGTCGGACTGTTCCCACCCCAGTTTTCAAATCAATATGATATGAGCAGCGGTGGTAGTGGTTCACAGAATGCAAATTCAAATTTCCTACAAAATAATTTTGGTATTTCGCCTCAGATGTCTGAAACATCCCGAAATGATGCCTTAGTTCAAAAAAATGATAATGGTTTTTCTAACGATATCTACAACATCAATCAGGCAACCGTGGCAGAAGATCTTTCTGTACCAGGTATTAGAAATCATCTGAACGAAATCTACAAAGAGAAGGAATTCCTAAGTTTCGAGCATGTGTCGCCGCCCCTTGCAGGTACAGAATACAAAGCAATTGATCAGGCAAATTCCATTCCTCAGTTTTCGAGATTGTCAATGTACAGTATACCCTTTTGTGAAGAACTGAGAGAGAAATCTAAAATACCACTAGGGTTTTGTTTGAGACCTTTTGCCGACTATGTTCCTCAATCTGAAGTGCCAATGAAAGTTCCGCAGATCAAAATTCAAGAAGGTGAGGTGGTCCCTAGGTGTAGAAGATGCCGAGCATATCTCAACCCTGCAATGCAGCATAACGGCCGAAACATGATATGTAACATCTGTGGTTTTGCTTCTCCGGTTCCTGAAGCTTATGCATCAACTGTTAATTTCCAGGGTGTTAGAGATGATTATCATCTTCGTCCAGAGTTGCATACTGGTGTTGTCGACTATATTGTACCTAAAGAATATAACCTCAACGAAAACGAGGATCTCTCGCCTCTTCATAGAGTCTTTCTGATTGATCTAACACATGCTTCCTACAAAAATAAACTTGTTGAAACTGTTTGCTCCGCCATTAGAATGGCAATTTATAGAGAGGATGGTTCGTCTAATTTACCACCTGGAACATTGATATCAATCATGGGATTTGATAACAATTTGCATTTTTACAAACTATCACCTGAATTACAACAAACTACAGTGTCTATAGTTACAGATTTGGAAGATCCGTTTGTGCCATTCAATGACGGACTATTTGTTGATCCTGTCGAGTCCTACAATACAATCGATTTGACACTAACTACGATTGAACAAAATGCTAGGTATTTAACGCCAGAACCTGCTTTGGGATCTGCCTTGACTGCAGCTGGACTCCTTCTGAAAGAGTTAGGGGGCGGTCAGGTTGTGGCCTTTTTATCAACGCTACCATCTTTTGGTCCTGGTGCTTCGTTACCAAGAAACAACAATAACAACAAGCTTGATGCAGATTTTGTGAAAGAAACACTTACGCCTGCAAGTAAATACTACAAGAATTTGGCCACAGAATTTGTGAAAAATAATGTTGGCTTGAATCTCTTTGTTGCTTCCAACAGTAATGTTGATCTAATCAATTTAGGTACGTTGGCAGTAAACACAGGCGGAACAGTGAAAGAGTGGCTTCCGTTTAACGTTGAAAGAGATGATATTACTTTGATCTATGAGCTCAAGAAGGTTATTCAATACGTGGCGGGCTATCAAAGTCAACTGAAAGTCCGTTGCTCTCATGGCTTGCAAGTAAATAAGTATTACGGGCCTTTTGCAACTGTTAATGGAGATTCTGCTCCTAACATTCCTATTGTATCTGGAGATACGTCTATTGTTTGTGACTTCATCTACGATTCAAAATTGGACACCAAAAAAGATGTTCATTTCCAAGCAGCATTATTGTATACCACAAGTGAAGGTGTGAGAAAGGTTAGAGTGATCAACAACATATTGTCTGTCACACAAAGGATTTCCGACGTCTTTGATTTCAGTGACCAAGATACGATTGTCAAAATTCTCATCAAAAGAGCGATAGAGAAGATTAGCACTGCTAATCTCGTCGCATTGAAAAGCTCATTGATGATGCAATGTTCTGAAATAATGGCGGCATACAAGTACTATATTGCAAGGCACAATGCAATGCCTACCCAGCTAGTATTGCCTCAGAGCTTGAGGACTTTGCCTATGGTAATTTTATCAATATTGAAAACAAGAGCATTTGCAAACAAGACAAATTTCCCCGATTTGCGTGTTTATTCTTTTTTCAAGTTATCGCAGTATGATCTAACCAAGTTGTCAGCTTACTTATACCCGTTACTATTTTGTATTCATTCTTTGGAGGAAGGTGAATTTATATCCAATGAGCAAACGGGCATGATGAATCTTTCTCAGTCTATTCCCGTAAGTGTTGGCAACCTTGCCTTTGGTGGTGCCTATTTGGTCTTCAATGGTGATCGGACTATTATTTGGCTCCACAGTGATGTCAATGTTGTGCTCTTACAGGATTTGTTTGGTTCTCACATCGACTCTCTCGATAAGTTGACTACGTATGTTTCTCAGATGCCAGTGTTGGATACGTATATTTCGTCTCAAGTTCGAAACATTTGCGACTATTTGGCAAAACATTTCAACTCAACAGAAAAGCAGAGTGTGGAAATTTGCAGATTTAGGACGGATCCAAATGAGCAAGAGTTCCAAAGTATGTTTGTCGAAGATAAGTCATTGGATCTAGTTTGGTCTTATGCCGAATTTTTGAAAGAGCTTCATAAGAACATCGAAAATAAGACAAATAACCTAAACTCATTATCCTCGAAAGTGGATAATGATGGAGAAAACTTAAGCCGAAGATTCGGAATATTTTAATTTCTTGTGTAAGACTGTTTTATTTGTATATATGCGGCAAAATAGACACGTAATGCACAACGGCTCCATATTCGGCAACCTGAATTTGCCTCTTACAATTCATAGCATCTATGATGTTTATTAATCCACTTCACAAGATGGAATTCAAAACCCGGATGCTTAGGTAATTGCTGCAATGGCTTGAAATAACCCTTGATCCGTAGCTGCTTGCCATGTTCTGTGGAAATCAACTAGATCTATCATCATTTGTGGTCTATGTCGCTCTCATAGCTATGAACAAGAAGTCTAGAAGGCTCTTTCAATGCTTTAGCTGTTATTTGAAGGCTGAAATTCTCAATTCTGTCATGCAGCAAAAACCTTTCTGCACTGTTAAATCATAGATTTTTGAAAAAGTAACAGTTTTCTTCCGCTAATCAGTCACACCAACAGTGGAAATGGAGTAATTACTCACGCCGCTAAAAAAGCGGCCTTAGCTCAGTGGGAGAGCGCCAGACTGAAGATCTGGAGGCCCTGTGTTCGATCCACAGAGGTCGCAGTTTCTTTTTTTCTCTTCACGCAGAAAAAGGATTTCCTTCATGAAGCTGAGAAATGCAGAAGCCACAGAGAGGACGAGAATAAATCATACGATTTTCCTCATCTCGTTCCGAGCCTTGTTTCCTTCATCTGCTGCGTCTTTGTGTCCCTGCTCCTCTGGGGACCGAAGTCCAAACGCTGCGCTGTACAGTGCGCACGTTGGGATGGCAGACCGAGGATCAACGCAACAAGGATTTGCGTATGCGGGTCCTTAATGTGTGTTATGCGTAGCCACGGAGGCATATTTCTTTTTTTATTCCTGTTGTTCCCTCTCCGGTGGTACTGCAGTGCAGATGCCGACGTTGAGTCCGCTTTCGCCCTGTTCTCTTACACAGACGCTTTTCCCCCCGCCATTCTCTATGATGGCGCACGGTACGAGCACGAAGATTTTTTTGGGGGTGCTGTTTAGTTTGCTTGGGCTGGAGAATATCCGTTGGCAGCTGCCTACATCTCGATCTGCCCTTGTAAAAGTACGGAGCATCTTCGGTGTACATTCGCCCCCTACCTGGGGCCTTTTTGTCGGAACATCTGCCCAAAAGCCCTAGGAACATGTCTTGTTCCAGTGGTCATCGGCGAGTAAGAATTCCTGCCAGTTTCAGTCTTGAAGGGGCATACTAGTAGTGAGTGGAAGTGCTTTCCGACTGCAGCACATTAGGAACAGCAACAGCGACAGTAATAGTAATAAATACCGAACTCCGTGGGAGGAAAGCGCACTGGGTTTCTCCCCGCTGAGCGGATTGCCGCTGCGCTGCGGCGGTGAGGAGGAGAAATTAACACCTAGTGCTGGCTGGCCAGCAAGCACGCCTGGGTTGTAAGTGTTGATCGAACTTTCCTCTTTCTGCTTGTTCCCGTCTTCGTCGTTGTCATCCTGTTGCCGCAGTGCCTATCAAAGAAGCACACCGCCGTCCGTAAGATACGTCACGTCAGGAATTTTTTTCCGCTGTTCTCCGACTTTCTTCTTATCTCCAAGGTTCTCATATTCTGCTCGTCTTGTTCTTGCCAGAGCAAAGAGTTCTAGAGTCCTCGATTGCCAGAATACCAGCGTAGCAGATAGTGTGCGTGTGCTGGCCGTGTCGATCGTGTTGGTGCCATCGGCGTGTTTAACAAATACAAATCCGCACGCTTTCATCTAAGCAGCTCCAGATTGTTTATTACCCACCCAGGGTCAAACAATACCTAGATATTACAACAAGGAACGAAGAACAGCAGTCCCTGATTATCGCTTTTGGCTTTCAGTGATATATCCCGTTCTCTACTTCTCCTGCAGTTAGAGATTTTTTTTTTACTCCCAACAAGATGTCAAACATTAACTTTGATGACTACGAACAGTTGTTTGCCAATTTAAACCCAGAAAACCAACAACAACAACAACAACAGCAACAGCAGCAGAGAGAGCGAACTCAGCAATTTCTTCAGCAGCAGCAGCAGCAGTTGAAGCAGCAGGAACGCATGCAGCAGGCTCAGCAATCACAGAAAGACTCTCAAAAGCCTCAATCGAACCAAAATGTCCCCCAACAACGCCACCAGCAGCAAGAATCCCATAATCATCTTCCAATCACAATAAATGAGTCGTTGACAAATAACTTTGACCACTCTGTTTTTTCTCCTTCCTACGAAAACAACATCCACAATCAACAGACTCAGCAAGACGAGCGTCCTAGATTCGGCAGTTATAACAGCAGCTCATCACACTTTGATTCTGAAGTCAACTTTAACGATTTGAACGATGCTGTAAGCTCCATAAATTCAGGAATCCTGTCTCCTTACTCGACAGGGTCTTCGCCAGACGATTTTTTTCTTAGTGCAACAAATTCCAATGTCGACTCTCAGTACAGCCAAGATGATAATGATTTCAACGTTGATCTGAACAATACCCAGAACATGAACAATGATATCCTCTATCCTCAATCCTTGGTTCCAGTTCCTATGGCTGAATCAGCTTCCAATAGTACAGTCACTTTCAACACTCACGACAATTACCACAATGTACAACAAAACATGGCGACATTGAATACAGTGGATGAAGCAGAGGAAGACTTGATCAAAAAGGAGTCACCTTCGCCAAACCCAATAGATAGCTCTGGTAATGCATCTCCTTTGCTAAAACAAGGTCGCAAAGTGAAATCTTCTCACAATCTCATTGAGAAGAAATACAGAACTAATATTAATTCCAAGATCATTGAGTTGAGAAACTGTGTTCCTGCGTTGCGAATACTTGTGGCCAAAAACGGCAACCATAGAACTAGAAGTACCGGTAAAGAGATTGAAGAAACGGATGATTATTACGAGGGTGATGGCTATTCAGATGATGAAGAAAAATTAGATGGCTTAAAACCTGCTAAAAAATTGAACAAGGCAACCATTCTCTCTAAAGCGTCTGAGTACATTAAGCATTTGGAAAAGAAGAATGATGTATTGAGAGAACAAAATTATCAGCTGAGAAAAATCATAAACTCAAGTGGTATTCGGTCAGATTCTTTGTTCAATCAACAACAAATATACCAAAATCCAAGCCTACATTCTTCTCCTTTTAACAATAGTAGTAGTAATGGGAGCAACTTGGTATCTCCAGCCGATCCGAACTTTCAATCTTTGAACGCTAATCATATACAGAGCCAAATGCAGAACCAGATGCAGAACCAAATGCAGAACCAGATGCAGAACCAGCTACAAACTAGTCATGTATCAAATCAAAATGCTAACATGAATGTTAACAATGTCAATGCCAACCAGAATTCCAATCAATTGGGCAACCAAATGATGCCCGACCATCAGTCATTGACAAATAAACTACTTATGGGTGGTATCAGTTGCACCTTGGGCGCTTCCTCGTTGGACGATTTTGCCAGTTCTTCAGCTGTTGATCGAAAGGGACTTTCCGCATTGCCAATCTTTTCATTGGGTTCCACTATGAACAGCATGACTTTCGATACCAAATTAGTTATTTCAGGCATTATCAAACTATCACTTTCCTTCTACTTATTCTATTCTTATGTTTTCCCTTCAATTATTCATACATATTCGAAACTCACGAAGGACTCTGCAAACCAGAACATCAATTTATACGATTCCATTCTACATTTGTTTTTCAGTTTGGAAGACCCATCAAACTCTATAAAAACAAACTCTCAAATTGTGTACTCTGAATCTGAAAAGAGTTTGCTAAATTCATTAGCGAATAATAGATTGGACAGAAAGTTTTTTTCAGCCACCATAAAGACATTAAGTTTAACAAATACACCTCAAAATTGTTTCCTCAAGGCTCTGTATATGAAGAGACTAAGCGAGTGGCTCAATCAGAAAAAATACTTCTTCATCTTAAATTCTACATCAAACGGCTTTTTGCTCGAGAAAATAGCCTCGAAGTATTGGATTGAATCTTTTGATTTCCTTGGTTGCAATGGATTATCTGACTTCATCCACAAAAATCTCAACGAAATTGAATTAGAAAAGATTTTTAGGCATGCAAGTGTGAATTCTGTCTCAACAAACCTCCTCCAGATCTTTAGGTATGATTTAGTTTCTCAATATTTGAAATTGTCAATGGAGGGATTTGTGGAATTGGAGGCTCTCAAACTTACATCAATGCAGTTTAAGAGCTCCGACAAACAAAAGTTCAAGCTTGTTTCTGAACAGAGCGACGCGCTCAAGTGCGGTATAAGTGAATTGTGTTGTAAGGTCACAGCTATACCAGAAATGCTCAACGATGAAGTCATATTAAAGATGAAACTTTTGGAGTATTTCACCAAACCGAGCGTTGAATTATTTTCAAGTTGTGTGACCCTATACAAAAATTCGGAGGTGCGTAAAAGCAACAAGGACATTCAACTAGGCTTACTATGCGCAACTTTAAAACAAGAGCTTACGAAGACGTACAATTATGAGAAAATATTCATGATTTTAAAGAAGTTAAAGTCTGCAAATTTACAGGAGCAAAGCAGTTTAAGTCTTTTCCAGTTCATTTCATTGCTCAACATATATGAAGTTTTGGACCTTGATCTTGTGAAGTCATTGAACGAATATGTTATCAACTTCAATAACACTTTGGCTGAACAGATTCGAGACGAAGAGATTGATCATAATGACGATGACCACAAAATTGAAACGCTCTTCAAGGTGAATGTTCCTTTGATTGAGATGTTAGGCCTCATCAGAGTGCATTTAGGGGAAGAAAAGGTTTCTGATGAGATAAACATTTCTTCAGAGCTAAAGGTTTACCTAGTTGATGGATTGGTCAGATCCATGAATGAAATCAACGAAGTTTGACCTTTTTTCTAATAAATGTAATATTAATTTTTGTACGCCTTTCAAATGACTTCCTTCATACAAGAAATCATTTCAATTTTTTTTCTGTTCTACTTTCCTTTCAGCCTTTTGACCATTTAATATATTTCTTTAACTGTTGCTTATTTATTATTTACAGATGTATCTAGTACACACGTTTCGGTTTTCGTTCCCTATCTAACTAACTTTCTTTATTTTCAATCACCAAATATTTCTCGACGTGCCTCCTGTTTCTCATTTAGAAAGGGGCTACCGTTTTGTTATAGTGGCAAAAAATTGCGATGTGCGAAGTGCGCTTCCTACATTGCTTCAATATTGCATTGGTGGCTTTTTTACCCTCTTGTAAGTGTTCTTCCTGGCTCATAACGTTCCACAGAGTATTAGCAACATAACTCCTACAGACATCGTTGAATAGTAATTGGATTTGGGAAGAATATCTTATATATTTTCTTTTAGTGAGGTAACACAGGAGTATTCTATTTCCTTTCAATTCAGGTTTGACTATGTACCAACAACAGTACGGGTATGGGAATAACCAGGGTTATCCTCAGCAAACAGGCTATGCTGGGAATAACTGGTCTACTCAGCCACAACCTCCTCCTCAGCAGCAGCAGCAGCAGCAGCAGCAGCAGCAGCAGCAGCAGCAGCAGTCAACACCATCTCAAGGGCCACAATACAATCATTTGCAAACTCAACCTACAGGTTATGGCTTCGGAACTCAGATAAACTCTCAACAGTCTCTTCCACCATTGCCTGTTCAATCACAATTTAGTGCCCAGCAGACTGGTAATTGGAATCAGCTGCCAGTCCAGCAGCAACAACAAACACAACAAACGCAGCAGCAGCAGCAGCAACAGCCTCCTACGAGCTTTCAACCTCAACAGACTGGAATGATGCCGCAAAGAACCGGTTTCCAACCTTCTTTCCAATCGCAACCAACTGATGGTCAAGGCTTGATGGCTCAAAGAACTAGTTATTTGCAGCCGCAGCAGCAACAACAACAACAACCCAATCAGCAGTTGATGTCTCAAGCAACTGGCTGGAATCAACAAGCGCCACCACTGACCAGTTTCCAGGCTCAACCAACCGGCGGGTTATTAGATCAGAGAACGGGTTACCAACAGCAAAACCAGCAACCACCATTAACCAGCTTTTTGGCACAGCCTACGGGAACTCTGCTGAATCAAAGAACTGGCTACCAGCAACCGTTAATGTCGCAAACGACTGGCTGGAATCAACAGCAGCAACAACCGGCAACCACTTTTGGTTCAATGCCCTTGCAACCACAGGCTACGGGCTGGAATACCAATCCTTTGCAGCCTCAGCTTACATCAGGTCAACCGTTGACTGCTCAGCCAACTGGTTTTATTTCTTCATTGACTAGCATGGGCTCTCAAAATAATGATTTGGTCTTACCAAACATCAGACTTTCATTCATTACGGCAAGAGACCAAGAGAGATTTGAAACTATCTTCAGGAATAATGTTCCCAAGGGTGAGAACGCAATGGACGGCAATACTGCCAGATCGATATTGATGAAATCTCAGCTATCTGCTGTTCAACTGTCTCAAATCTGGGAGTTGGCAGATACCAACAAATCGGGTTCTTTAATGTTCCCAGAGTTTTGTGTTGCTTTACATTTGGCAAACATGTCAAAAAGAGGTCAATCTGTTCCATTTGAATTACCTACCAAAATCAAAAATGAAGTCACCGGATTTGTCGATGCTATTAATTTTAACATTGGAATCAAAAATGATAGATCGACCAACAACCCTATAGCCCCACAGGCGACGGGTTACTCATCTGCACCTTTGAATGCTCAAAGAACCGGATTGACACCTTTGACCGCCCAACAAACCGCTGGTCTGGTTCCCATTCAACCAAGTGGTATGTTGACATCTCAACCTACCGGCTTTTTTTCTCAAAAGACTGGTGGCTTGATGCCCCAACCAACTGGCACTGCTCCTCCAATGACAAGTTTTATGGCCCAGCAAACTGGTGGTTTAATGCCTCAGACGACGGGTTTTCAACCACAGACGACTGGTTTTCAACCACAAACGACTGGTTTTCAACCACAGACGACTGGTTTTCAACCACAGACGACTGGCTTTCAACCACAGACGACTGGCTTTCAACCGCAAGCTACAGGTATTATGCCTCAACAAACCGGCCTTATGCCTCAACGGACCGGTCTGTTTCCTCAGCAAACGGGTATGTTATCTCAGCAAACCGGTTTACAACCAATGCCAACAGGCAAACCTGGTCAATGGGGGTTTGTTTCAACCCCTACTGGCGGACTTCCAGGTTTAGACATGATGCAGTCCCATTTTATGCCTAATGCGCAATCCCAGTCAACTTTATTACAAAACAGGATGGGAGGCTCCTCTGCTTCAAACGTTACATGGGCTATAACTAAGCAGGAAAAGCTTATTTATGATAATATTTTTAAACAATGGGACAAAGAAAGAAATGGTTTTGTCACTGGTGACGTTGCAATTGGAGTTTTTACCAAATCTGGTTTGAGTTTCGGTGATTTGGAGAGAATTTGGACTCTTTGTGATCAAGGAAATAAGGGAAAATTGAACAGAGATGAATTTGCAGTTGCGATGCATTTGATTTATAGAAGATTGAATGGTTTTGATATTCCTAGCTATTTACCACCAGAGCTTGTCCCTCCATCTTCAAAAGTTCTTGAGAATACAGTTGATAGTATTAAAGATCAGTTAAAAAAGCAAGCGTCCAACGGTGGTGTTGGAAGTTCTATGAATGTTAAACCAGGTGTAAATAGATCTGGAACAACATACAAAAACGATGATGATTCTATCAATTATGTCTCGAACTCAAGACACAGGAGAAGATCAAAGGAGGATGAAAAATCCAGTGCTTTTTCCACAAAACTTTCAATCAATGATTTGAAGAAACAGATCCATGAGAAAAAAATTTTGCTGTCTGCACTTGATGCTCAGGATAATGATTTATCTGTTGATCATGAAGAGCAGAAAACATTGAACGAAATTGAATTACTTAAAACCAAAATTAAAAGCCTACAATCGGAGCTAAACTCTTCCAATACCGGAAATGTTGATTCTATTGAGGAGAAGGAACAATTAAACGCCAAATTAAACAAATTTGCAGACAAAGTTCCCCAGCTGATGGATGCAATTGGCCAGATGGACGATAAGCTCAAGGCAGCAAAAATCGAAATTTTCAGATTGAAGTTACAGAAGGAAAATCCTTCAGGTGTCGAATTTAGAGGCACTGGCGCCAATGGTGAAATAACGGAAGCAGACAAAAGAATCGCCAGACAGAAGGCATTGTTGCAAGCTAAGATGGCCAAGTTGACAGGCAAACCTGCACCTAACTTTGATGCTTTTGAAGATAACGAGGCTCAGTTAAATGAAGAAATTGTAAAAATTAGCAAGGATTTTGATGAGCAAAAGGGTATGGTGAAGGATATTTCAGCCTCGATCAAGTCTTTAATTTCTGATGTTTCTGATTCACTTAATTTGACTAACTCCATGTCTGTTGGACATGTTAAATGGGAAAAGAAAGAGGGTATTCAAAGCCCAGAAGTCTCAGAGTTTATTGATTATTTGAATTCCACGAAGCCGGCTCACAAAACATCAATTTCGGCCCCATCATCGTTGTCGAATCCTTATCTATCGAGTACAAGTGGTGGAGCTAAACAATCCAATTCGGTTTTGCCAAGTTCTCAAGATACTAAAGTCGTTGCCGCCACTACTTCTGCTGAAAACTCGAAGCCATCTTCAGGTTTATCGGCTGCGGAAGAAAGGGCAAAAAGGATTAAGGAAAAGGCCGAAAAAAGAATGAACGAAAGGTTGGCGAAGATGGGTATTAAAAGAGAGAAGCCTACCCCAAAGAATGGAAATATCGCATCTGAGCAACAAGCACCATCTCAGTCTCCATCTCAGTCTCCAGCTCCAACACCAGCTCAAACTCAAGCTCAGCCACCAGTTGCTCGAAACGAAGTCCCACCTGCTCAACCTGCTCAAAAAGCGCCAGCTAAATCTTCAGCACCACCGGCACCACCGGCACCACCGGCACCTCGTTCCACTGGGCCAACTCCACAAAGAGCGGCTAAGCCATCTTCATTTGAGAGCGACAGCAGTAGTGAGGATGAGGATGATGACGAATACAAGGCCTTACTGGAGCAGAAGAGAGAGATGGAAAGACGTGAAAAGGCCAGAAAGGAGCGGAAGAAGCGTGAGAAGGAAGAGAGATTGGCCAAACTGAAGGCAGAGATGGCCGCCATGAAAAAGGAAGAAGAACAAGATTCGGATGACAGCTGGGACGAACCTGCGAAGCAGACGGTTCCTGCACCTAAGGCAGTTGCAGTTGGAAACGTCCAGCCTCCTGTTTCTAACAACTCTAAAGAGGCATCCAACCATAGCAATAATCCATTTGCATCGATGATGGGTGCTCAGAGTACGGATTTGAAGCCTGCTGCTTCACCAGTTGAGCAGAAGCAAGAGGCTATTCAAGCACCAAGCTACAATCCTTTTTCAAAGCTGCAGAAGAACAACTCTAACTCGACCAGCGAGGTTGCGTCGGTTGACCACGACAAGCTGAAGGCCCAACGAGCCTCTCAGATGGGAACAGGGAATGACGACGGCTGGTCTGACTCAGGCGACGAGGCTTCTGACGACGAGATGCCAACAGCAACCAAGCAGGCGGAACTTGCATCAATGCTCTTTGGAGGGAATTCTCAGCCGTCGAGAACAACTTCGTACGTCCCACCAGCACCAGCACCAACGCCAGCTGTGGATGGCATGTTTGAGAACACGGAAACAACCGAAGTGGATCAACCAGCTTCGCAAGAACCTGTGGCTCCCGCCTTCCCACCGCCTCCCCACTCACCTGCTGCTGACGAACCGTCCCAGCCAGCTCCACCGACTTTATCGCAACCGCCTATTCCCGATGCCATTCCTCCAATCCCTGTCGCTTCCCCTCCTGCACCGCTTTTGAGCATGCCTCCGGTCTCCAACGAAGGCAGAGAAGACTCCGAATTCTACGATGCGAAGTCCGAGGAATCATCGTTCATCGACCCAACACCACCGTCGTCTCCAGAATCTGCGTTTACGGCACCACCACTCCCTACAAACGAGGTTCCTTTGTTGCCATCTTCCGACGCTCCACCGCCGCCTCCGCTCGATGCTCCGCCTCTTCCTACAAACCAGGCACCAGAACTTCCGTCTACAATCCCACCACCACCACCACCTTTAACATCGCCACCTGCGGCGCCGGAGTTGCCTTCTTTAGCTCCTCCTCCTCCTCCTCCTCCTGCGTTCTCTGCAGCACCAGTACCACCTCCTGCGCCGACTGGAGGAACCCCGAACATCAACGCCCTCTTGGGCCAGATCTCCCTGGGCACCTCGCTCAAGAAGGTTGACGATAGTGAGAAACACATCTCGTCGGGTGCCGTTGTCGGCAAAGTTGTCGATTAGCAACCTACATTGTCTATTTACTCTCTTATTTATTTTTTTAACCCCAATGTATCTTTTTCTCCTGCCCATACATGTAGCTCTGGCCGATAGCGACCGGGCACCTGCCGCTCTCGGCGAAACGAGGCCGGCCTGGTGGTGGCGGAGCTGGGTTCCCGCCCGCCGCTCCGACCGCCACAGCGGCCGCCGGGGGTCGGGCCTTTATAAGTGGATCCTTTTGCCGGCTGAAGAAGAGCAGGACCAGACATAGGGTTATTATATCTGGACCTCTCTAAGCCAAGCAGAAATACATACAACCACATAAAATGTTTGGAAACATTGCACAAAGACTCGCTGGAAAGAACATTCTTATTACAGGTGCCTCCACTGGTATCGGCTACCACACCGCCAAGTATTTTGCAGAGGCCGCCAAGGGTGACCTCAAGCTCGTGTTGGCTGCAAGAAGAAAAGAAAAGCTCGAGGCATTGAAGGCCGACTTGCTCAAGGACTACCCTTCGATCAAGGTTCACATCGATGTGCTGGACGTGTCCAAGGTTAACACCATCGCTCCATTTTTGAAGTCGTTGCCAGAAGAATTTGCCATCGTCGACGTCCTTGTCAACAACGCCGGTAAGGCATTGGGATTGGACGCTATTGGCTCTGTTGACTCTGCGGACGTCGAGGAAATGTTCGAAACCAACGTCTTGGGTATGATCCAGTTGACCCAATTGGTTGTCAAGCAGATGAAGGAGAGAAACTCTGGTGATATTGTCCAGCTAGGCTCGGTTGCAGGCAGAAACCCATACCCCGGTGGAGGTATCTACTGTGCCACCAAGGCGGCATTGAGATCCTTCACTCACGTGTTGAGGGAGGAGTTGATCAACACCCACATCAGAGTAATCGAAATCGAACCAGGTAACGTTGCCACCGAGGAATTCTCTCTCGTCAGATTCAAGGGTGACCAGTCCAAGGCCGAGAAAGTTTACGAAAACACCACTCCTCTGTACGGTTCCGACATTGCTGAGTTGATCTTGTTTGCTGTCTCCAGACCGGCAAACACCGTCATTGCCGAAACCTTGGTCTTCGCCACTAACCAAGCCTCGGCCTACCATATCTACAGAGGATCCCTCGACAAATAAATAAACTCTGCTTCTTGAAATTATATACTAATAACTCACAGCTAGCTGTGCAACCTTCGAAATATGAGCAAATGCTTTTTTCCGTGCACATCCTCGTAAAGCCTCGCAAAGCCGGATAGGCTGTCCCCCCCGATAAGCTCTTACGTCTTCCTCTTCTGGGACAGAGCCGAGAAAAATAAGTGTCGTCCCAGAGGCGAGAGGCAACCCCAGGGGTATCGCCATTGTCACATTCAGCTCATTCTGGACTGAAGTAGTTTTTGCCTTCCCTGGCAGTCCTGTCGTCTGATGGAGGCCCAAAACCTTCACACCATCGACATAAACCAGCACCCAAAACGATGAAACTTGCATTGAGTGCTGCGGCGGTTGTTTCACTTCTTGTGAGCACCGCATCTGCGAACCCAGTGTTGGGCTATAACAAACAGAACGTCCTTTCCTTCAAGGATAAACAGCAACATCGCCACCCAATTCTCGACAAGTACTTGAAAGAGGGCCTGTTTGATCAAGGTCTTGTTGATGAGAAGATTTCTGAGGCGTGGGAATTGCTGGAGGAGACTGTGGACGCCTCCAAAATAGAGGAGGAGCTCAAGCGTTATAGCTCAGAAGAGTTTAAGGCTCCGAAAAGTGCGCTCAGACAGCCCGAGTTGAAAGACACAGCCAATTATGAGCACATCAACTTGGCGGAGTTTAGCTCCTTGTATGGGTTAAGAGTGAAAAAGCATGTGGAGTCAAACCCTTCTGTTCTAGGAGTCGATACGGTCGAACAGTGGACAGGTTACTTTGACATCAATGAGGAGGACAAGCACTTGTTTTTCTGGTTTTTCGAAAGTAGAAACGACCCAGAGAACGACCCGGTTATCCTTTGGTTGAATGGAGGACCTGGTTGTTCCTCGATGACTGGGTTATTCTTTGAGTTGGGTCCATCCTCTATTAACGGTACCACCTTGACCCCTGTCTCCAACCCATATTCATGGAATTCAAACGCTTCGGTTATTTTCCTCGAGCAACCAGTTGGCGTCGGATACTCGTATGCTGAAAAAAGTACGGTCTCTTCCACCAAGCAAGCAGCAGAGGACGTTTATGCATTTCTACAGCTCTTCTTTGCAAAGTTTATCACTTTTGCCTCGAACGATTTCCACATAGCTGGTGAATCATATGCCGGCCATTACATTCCAAATATTGCAAGTGTAATTGCAAATAAAGAGGACAAATTTTTCAGTTTGACTTCTGTAATGATCGGTAACGGTATCACTGACGCATTGATCCAATACTACTACTACATTCCAATGGCATGCAATGCCACCGAATCCGGATACAAGCAATTAATTCCTGATGACGAATGTGAAGACTTGGAGAAAATGTACCCCAGGTGTGCAGCATTGATTAACACGTGCTACAGATCGCAAACGGCATTGACCTGTTTACCGGCAAATCTATACTGCGAGAGAATGATGACCCCATTTGAGAAAACGGGTTTGAATTATTACGATATCAGAAAGCCATGCTTGGGCGACGGATGCTATCCACAAATGAGCGCCATAGATGAGTACTTGAACAAACCCGAAGTCATGTCCGCATTGGGCTCTGAAGTCAAGTCTTATGTTGGCTGTGACAACCAAGTCTTTAGAAATTTTATCCTTTCCGGTGACGAACCTAAACCTTTCCAACAGTTCGTTGCTGAAATTTTGGAACTGAATATTCCTGTGTTGATCTATGCAGGAGACAAAGACTACATTTGTAACTGGTTAGGAAACCAAGGGTGGTCTAATGAGCTAAGCTGGTCTGGAAAGGAGTCTTTTAATGCCGCCAACACAACTAACTGGTATTCAAAAGCAAACGGATCACATGCAGGAACTGCCAAATCTAACGGATTGCTGACATTCTTGAGGGTTTTTGATGCTGGTCATATGGTTCCGTTCGATCAACCATCCCACAGTTTGGATATGGTGAACAGATGGATTAGCGGAGATTATCTATTTGCCTAGCACCTTGCTGATAAGCTCCTCAAAATGCATGAATCTATGAAGTTATTGTGAGTAGATAGTTTATTGTTTCGCGTATATTTAACGAATGTATTTACCAAATGCTGAAGACTTTTACGTAATCACTACGAAAAAATGAAACTTCAAGAACGAGTTTCTAAATTTTTTATTAAAGTCCTCGATTTAAACAATAACCGCAAGAGGTTCTCAGGTTTATAAGTTACTCATTTTATATCATCAGATTGCCCCATTTAGTGAAGTGCTTGGGCTAGACATCCGGTGAATAACAAATATGTCCACTGGATTTCCATTGATTGATTCTGCCTTGGAAGCGGGCAATTACAAGCTCGCTCTGAAACTTGTGGATAAGAAAATAGTGCAACAACCTAGCTCTTCTTATAATCATGCGTGCCGTTCCTTCATTCTTGCCAACGCTGCACTCTCCCCCACCGATTCTACAACGGTTAAAGATGCTCTAGAATCTGCTTTGGCTTTTACCGGAAAAACTCCTTCAGACCCTAACAGTTTAGACATTCTTGATTCAACATTTCAATTACTAGACTACAAACCGAAAGATGACATTTATGAAACTGCGATGCGAAAGTACCAATCTTCAAGTTTAGCTTACGAATGGTTTAAAAAGACCATTGATAACAATGATCTTATGGGGATGCAGAAAGCTTCTATGGCCCTATCAAAGGTGTTCAAGGCTGACACTGACAATGGTAGAATGGTCAAATTCTGGGCTGCTGCTACAATGACAGTTGTGATAGATTGTTGTAAAGACAAAAACAGACTGGCCAATGGTAAGGACAAATTGTTAGCCACATTAGGGTTGAAGATAATAGAAACTGTAGAGCAATCGTTCAAAAAGGGATTGAACGCACAACAAATGTTTGTCAAATGTGAATTACTTCTCAAGAAAGGTTCTACCAAAGAATGTTTGGAAGAACTGAAGAGCTTTCTTGAAAAAGAGAGTGATTTGGAATTGCGTTTAATGTTTTTTGAACAACTCAAGAAGAATGAACTCTGGGATGAGCTTTATGATTCTTGTGTTTCTTATCTAGTCAAAATCGGTGTTGATGATTGGGATACATGGAAACTAGCTATACTTGCTGCAAAGAAATTACACTGTATGGAAAAAATAAATGAGGTTATAAACACATATAAAGTTGGAAGAAATAGCCAACTTGCTAAGATCGAGGTGTTAGAATTCATTGACATAATGGGCAAAAAGCAAGCGATTCTCAATTATCTGAACTTATACATGCATAAACTCTGTTGTTTCTTGGACTTGTTTCATTTTCTTCAAAACAAAGTACTTCCTGTTGCAACTATACTTGAAGTATTAGAAGAAAAATTTACGCAACAAGATTTGAAATCGGTTGTATCCGGCGGAAGGAGTGCCACGGAGAATGATCTAATTTGTCTAGTCAATTACATGAAAATCAAAACGTTCATCAAACCTGACTTGTACGGAGAAAAAGAGTTTTTTTCGATTTGTTGCAAGTACTATGATGTAACGAAACATTTGCAAAACAAGTTGGTTGAATTTGATTATTTTGCAGGTTTTGAGTTCTTGATTTTTGCAATTCAATCCTTTTTAACAATCAATAAGGATAAAGTTGATACGCAAACCTATTTGAATCTCATTGTTCTTCTTGAGAGTTCATTGGTTAAAAATAGTTACGAATTTCACTTGCAACTATGGCTAACGCACATGTATTCGAATACAAACCTTTCCAACCCATTGGCAAGAATTTATCAGAATTTGAAGATCAAAAATTTACAAGTGGACACTTTGAGTTCACATTTCACGAATCATATATCATCCAAGACTAGAAAAAATGAGCTGTTATCTGCTGCTATGAAATTCTATAGCCAAAATGTTGCAGCGGAACTCCCCCCAATGGTCATGTCATGTTTTGAGCACAGCACATTCAGTAAACTCAAAGGCTTCCTGGAGTTTAAAATACGAGTCGAAAATTCAACTTCTTACGTTCACACCGCAGTAAAAAGCATTCAAAATACTCGTTTGCGTGAGGGTGATAAATCGATTGACAAGATCAAGGCTGACTTTATTCCCTTATTAAAAAAAGCTTATCATACTTTTATTTTAGATGGTTCTGATGTCGACTTGAAACTCCATGATAACAGCGATCGGAATATTCTTTGGGCATGTGGTGACCATAAAGTCCATCCAGCACCACAAAAGTTCGTTGAATCGAAATTTAGTTGCTTAGTCGATACTAAATATGTGTCAATTTGGATGCTTCACGAATTGCTCATCTATGATCAGCATAGTAGAGTATGGGAAGACTACAAAACTAGGTATCTGTGCCTTCTAGAAAATAGTGACAGCTTGAAATCGTTTTCGAATATGGAGAAAGTGATATTATCCAGCTTGGAATGGTTACTTGTTAAAGATACTCCTTTGGAGCCTAAAATTGAAGAAGCTTCAAGAGATGTGCTTTCAGCAGAGTGTAACAATTACTACTTCCTACTGCAGGATTACGAAAAAATATTGTTCACTATAATCAAACAGAGCTCGCCTGCTTCGTTTTTCGGGAAGAAAACCAAGCTTGCTCAGATCAACAAGACTCATAAGCTCGTGAAACAGAAATGTCGTGACATCGATAGAAGTGAGCTTCTTGTTTCCACCAAGGATAGTATCGTCAAAGCTAAGGAAGCTACTCAAAACTGGTTTGCAACTGACGAATTTGGTAAACAGTTCAACATTTCCAAAGAATTTGTTAACGAATGCTACAAAACCATCGAGAAAGATGCATTAACAGCAGTGAAGGAAATTTAATTTGGTGTAAAATCTAGTGAAGTTAGAAACTCATAAGTATAGAATTAATGATAATAAAAAAATACTGTAAATAGGTGAATTAAAGTGTTGACAGCTGTTGGAAATCAATCTCAGTTCTTTGCTGGCTGTTTTTTCTCTCTTGGCTTTGCAGGAACAAGTCTCTCCTTTTGGCCCCAAACTAATTGATGAGGCTTCATGAAGCTATCAAGAGTGGCTTTATCGACCTTAGAACGGTTTTCCTGGAAGGTCTTCACGAAATCCTGCAAAGTCTCAATACAAAGCTTCTTCATTTCGCCACTCAAGAGGTCTCCCTTTTTGTAAGAGTTATAAGTTTCTTCTAACAATTTATCGTCATCTTTGAAGAAAGATAAATATTGGAATGCAACATCGACATCTGGGTTACCACCCAGTCTACGATGGTCTTCAGAAGTGACTTGACCTCCGGAGAATGCGTATTTGTTGATTTTCTTTTGCACTTGTTTGGCCGTGTCGGTCATGAAAATGGCCGTGTTTTCATCAGATGCAGACATTTTTGTTGTCGAGCCTTGCAAAGCTGGGAAGAAACGGGAATGTATCAAAGAAGGCTTGCTGAACCTCAACTTATCGGCAACGTCACGGCAGACACGGAAATAAGGGTCTTGATCTATAGCGCAAGGAATAAGACATGGGGTTTTTGGAGGCAAACCCAGAACGGCTGGGAAAGATGAAGGGAATGCAGTTGCAATTTGAACGGATGCAAAGTGCAACTTACCAATACAGTCTGAATCTTGGAACCCAAAGACCGCACGAGCAGTGGAAGTGGTGATTTGTCTAGAGACACGGACGACATTCTCGTAAAAGGCTGGGTTCATATATTCCAAATCTGAGAAAATAAAAGTATTTTCAGGCTTGAAACCAACTGCGATGATATCTTTGGCATTTTCCTTGGCGAAATCTTTCACGTTTTCGATGGTCAACTTTTGCTTGAACAAGAACTTCTCATCATCGGTGAGCTCAATCACGAGAGGGACATCAAAGACTTCCTGCAACCACTTTGTGAAGAGGAAGGGAATCATGTGACCCAAGTGCATCGAGTCGGAGGAGGGACCGCGTCCAGTATAGAGGAAAAACTGTTCACCATGTTCATAGAGATCAAGGATACGATTAAAGTCTCTTTCCGAAAAGAACAGTCCTTTTCTCATGAAATGGTGAGGCTCATGGCCGGTAACGGCACGAAAACGGTTTAAAAGCTCTTCGCTGATTTTTTTGGTACCAAACTGGGTGATGAGTTTATCATAGTCGATACCGACTGCCCGACCGTCGACGACAGCACCTTCGACTTCCCATGGGGTGATCTTCTGCTCTGTTTCAGAGAGTTGGATTTCTTCAGTTTTTTTGGTAATTTCTTCCGTCATGTTATGGGATGAGGCTTCCTAAAAATAGAAAAATAAGGGGTTATGTTTATACTGCTGAACATGAAAGACTTCATCTTCTACCTATCATGAGGATTATTGTATTTTTTTTTCGACATGAAGTGGTCAGGCCAGTGAGCGTTTGCGCGGTGAATCATTTGCAGGTGCTACAGAATAAAGTTTTACTGCGGAAGCGAATGCAGGAGGAGGCGGTGATATAGAAGATAGAATATGAGATTGAAAACGGGCAGATGACGCAGGCTGGACGATCAGCTACATGTAAGTAAGTACGGTTGCTACTGTTGCAGTGTAGTGTTTTCGGGGCTCGGCGGGAGTACATTGTCAAGGTTTATCAATAAAACGACAAAAGTGATTGGTATATTTGAATGTTCTAACTTTGATTCTCTGGCGTTGTCCAACGCCGATAACTGTAAATGTTGATACAAAAAGACATGTGGTGAAATATAAGGAAATATAAAGGAGGATATGATTCGTTCATGCCATTTGAGAGCTGGCGGTACTGTATGTTGATTCTGTATCTGTGATGTAGTCGTCGTCAACATCTTCCTGTGAGATCTCGCTCCAAGAAGCGTAAGTTAATAGTCCAAACCCGACTATTATGAGGATATAACCGATAATTTGATAAAATGTGATGACGATGCCTCTGAAGAGCCATTCGAATAGCCCGACGATTAGAATGGTGATTAGAGAAGCGACGGAGGAAAAGACCGGAGAGGTCAAGGACATCAAGCCAAGGAAGGAGACGCTGAAAAGATGGTTGGAGATGATGCTGGTCACCATGTAGAGCAAGGCCTTGCCGTGGGTTGGTATTTGGAAGTGGTGCAGGCCACTGACTTCACACACAAGCATCCCTATGCCCATGATGAAGAAAGTGTTGATTCCAATGAGACACATGATGAAGTTGGAGAACGTCGCCTGTCTTCTGGCGCTGACAAGCTCAGAGGGAGGACAACACCACTTCTTGTAGAATACCTCGTACAAACCGTAGAGGATGGCGCCAAGCAGAATTATGAAGTTCCCGAACAGCCTGTGAGGATAGGCCGTGCCTGTGCCTGCGTCCGGGTCTGCTGCGTCTCCGCCGGAGGAAGACTTACCCATGTACGCGACGATGAACACTCCTGCGATGGCCGTGATGACTGAGTTGGCCTTGATCCAGGAGAACCTCTCCTTGAGGATGGGTATTGCGAAGATGTAAGCGGTGAAGGCGCTGCAGTTGTAGATGGCGGTGACGTCGCTGCCCGTGGACAAGGACATGGCGAGGAACCAGGTTACGCCGGCGACGTTCAAGATGAGCGAGAGCAGGGCGGACATCTTGAAGACGTACCAGATGGCGGTGCTTCGGAAAAACTGAGAGTACTTGCGGAAGCTCTTGCGGGGGTCCTTGTAGCGGATCTCGTAGTCGCCGATGTTGGAGTGGGCGGTCAACTCCGCCGTGTGGAAGATGTTCTGGTGCTGGGCCTTGATGGAGCTGGCGAAGGCTCTGCGCAGACCCTTCCAGCGTCTCCCGTCGACAGGCGTGTATCCTCTCTGGTGGAGAACAAACTTGCGCACGCTCTTGAACACCCCGATCGACAGAAACTGCAGCGGCCACAGCAGCCACCACGACCCGTGGGTCAGGTAGAGCAAGAGGATCGGCTCGTTGAAGCCGTAGGCCGAGTAGAGCAGGCTCGTCAGCTCCGTCTGCGTCACGAATGAGAAAAGCGACACCACAAATAGCACCACCACAAAGACAATCTTGAGGTAGGAGAACTCGTACGCCCCCGGGTTGCCTGTGCCTCTGCTGCTGGCGACGTTCATGCTGCTGGCGACAGCGGCGGCGCTGTCGTGCAGCGACGTGTGGTGAAACTCCAACGAGTCCCGTGTGTTTTGCGGCGTGGACATGGCGGCAGGAATGCAAGTCTCGTGATCTCCGACAACAGTGCTGGTGGGTGTTCGGTGCTTACTGTTGGAAGATAAGACTCTCTTATCAGTTGCTAATCTGCCCACCTTCCAACGCCGAACCACCCCGTCAAGTGCCCCGTCGCAGTGACACGACAACACCTTCTGTTTACCTGCCCCCTCCCCCCCGCGGGAGCCTCCTCCTCCTCAGCGCTCGCCCCCCCGCCAGGAGCCCTGCTTATGTCAGCATCACCGGTGGGGGAAGCTTTGTCTCGATGCAGAGGCCTCGAAGACGTGCCTGGGTTCTCGCGGTACTGGTGGGGGAGCCGAGGAGACAAAAACGTTGCGTGGCGGGGCGCCGCGCACCCTGCACTGATAAGGATCGATAAGCGTCGGGGGGTGTGGAAGAGACCTCGAGGGAGGGTGCAGAGGCAGGCTGTGTCCGGAGAAGCTAACCGGGCCGGGGATGGTTTAAGAGAGAGACGGTTTCCTAGGAAAATTTTGCTTGTGAAAGGTGTGGAACGGGTGCAGTGTCTCTTTTCTTCTGTTTTTGACTCTGGCAGTGTATCAGCTAGAGCAACAGGAGCAGCAGCAAGAACAAGAACAAGAACACGAACAAGAAGAACGAGATGAACAAGCTGAAGGAGTTCTACGCATTCAAACAGGAATCGGATACGGAGGAGGACGAGGGACGCAACGTTACGTCGGTGCAGTCAAACCGGTCAATCCTCGTCGACCAGCATGGCAATCCTTCGGACGAGCAGGTGTTGAGCAGAGACTTCAAGGCGAGACAGGTGAGTATGATGGCTGTGGCCAGTGCGTTGGGGACCGGGTTGATTATCGGGTCCGGAACCGCGTTGAAGCGGGGTGGTCCGGCGTCGCTCTTTCTTGGGTATCTCTTCACCGGGTCGTTGCTCATGGTGGTGCTTTTTTCTCTCGGGGAGATGGCTGCGTTTGCCCCAATGGATAAGGCCTTCTCGGGCTACTGCACGCGGTTCTGCGACAAGTCCTTGGGCTTTGCTGCCGGCTGGAACTACTTCTTCACCTACGCCATCACCTTGCCTGCCGAGTTGAGTGCGCTTGGCATCATCATCCAGTACTGGCGAGAAGACCTCAACCCGGGGATCTTCATCTCTGTTTTCTACGTCTTGGTCATCTTCGTCAACTGGTTCAACGTGCGGGTCTACGGTGAAACCGAGTTCTGGGGGTCTGTCGTCAAGTTGCTCACCTTGGTCATCTGCTTCATTACCTGTATCGTCATCACCGCCGGTGGTGCGCCAAACCACACCACCATCGGCTTCCAGCACTGGAGAGAGCACGCCTTCCTCGAGTACCTCTCCGAGGGGAGCACCGGCCGCTTCCTCGGCTGGTGGGCATGTGTCATCCAATCTGTCTTTGCCTATAGCGGAAGCGAGTGCATTGGAATCATCTTCGGTGAAGCCCCAGACCCGCGGAAGACCGTCCCCTCCGCCACCAGACAGGTGTTCTTCAGAATCGGCTTTGTCTACATCCTAGGGGTCTTCATCCTCGGTCTCGCCGTCTCTCCGCTGAACCCACTGCTAGGCGCTGCCTCTTCGAGTAACGCCGCTGCCTCTCCCTTCGTCATTGCCTTCAAGACCGCGGAAATCAAGGTTCTCCCTTCCTTCATCAACGCCTGCTTATTGTTCTTTGTCGGCGCCGCCGCCAACTCCGATGTCTATCTCGGCTCCCGTACCCTTTACGGCTTGGCCAGAGACGGCATGGCCCCTAAGATCTTCCTCAAGTTGAACAGAAATGGGAACCCATACTACGCTTCTCTCTTTACGGCCCTCTTTGGTCTTTTGGCATACATGAACTGCAAGGAGTCCTCGTCCACCATTTTTGGCTACTTCACCAGTGCCGACAGTGTCTTCGGCTTGTTGATCTGGATCAACATCCTCCTTTCCTACTTCACTTTCTACAGTGCCACCGTAGAACAGAAAGTTCCAAGAGAAGACATTCCTTTCAGAATGTGGTTCCAACCTTACCCGGCATACATCGCCTTCTTCTTCCTCGTCATCATCACCTTCTTTAACGGTTACAACGCTTTCATGCCAAACTTCCAGTATAAGCAATTCATCACTTGCTATATTGGAATTGCTGTCTACCTTATCATGATCTTGGGCTACAAGTTCTATTACAAGACCGAAAGAGTGACCGCCAAGACTGCAAGGTTGTACAACTACGTGGAGACTGTCGTCACCATTGATGAGAACCTTGAAAAGGAACCAGTCGTTTAAATAAATATTTTTACTCCCTCCATCCTCCAATTTTTGTTTTTTCCTTTCTGTGCTCTCTTAATAATCCTTCTCTTTGAAACCAATGTGTACTTCTCTATCTAGCTATTTGGAATATGATATAATATAGAATTTACAATCTACCACTCTACCAGATTCAAAGCACAGGGTCCCCCCACCGTCTCTTTCGCACTGTCGGGCCACCGTCCCCCCACCTCTCGCCAAATCAGAAAATAGGGGGGGTGCCATCTAGCTGTGCCCAAACAACCAACCAGATTCCGTAGCCAGCTTCCATGTCCACCCACCGTACTTCTGATTTTCAGTCCCACTCACCACATTAGTCCCACCTTGTGAGTCCCACCTGCCATTTTCCCCGTCTCCCCCGTCTCCCCCTCTTCCCCCCAGTTCCTGAACAAAGCCCCCACTTCTTGAGTTAATAGGCCGCTTATCAGCCGAGGACCGAGGATTTTCAGGCCCTGCCAAAATTGCCAGATATATAAACCCACGTCCCCCTGTAGTTGTTTCTCATCCATTCGGTGCTGTGTGATAAAATTCAAGGGAGAAAGTTTAATTTAGTAAAGTCAACTTTCTTAGCATATAAACCATTCACAGACAGCAACAATGCCAGCCACCAAAGTTACATGGGAATCAATCCAAGGACAAGAACACCCTGTTCTTTCTCCAGCCTTTGTCAGCAACGGTCACGTCTTCACATCCGGTATTATTGGCTCAAACTACGCTACAGGTGAAACCCCAGAAGACCTTGAGGAACAGGTCCACTTGGCAATCAAGAACCTAGAAAAAGTGTTGGTTGCAGGCGGTTCTTCTCTTGACAAAGTCTTCAAGGTGACTATGTTCATTTCACACGCAAACTACTCCAGCACCGTCAACAAGATCTACGGCCAGTACTTCCCACAAAAGCCAGCACGCTCTTGTGTTGTTGTGGCTTTCATGGATGCTGCCATCAAGTACGAACTCGAGGCAGTTGCAACCTTAGATTAGCTGGTCAGTCTATCACTATCACAGGAAAAAAAAAGAGAGCCTCTGTAGCCGTTGTGTGTATATACCTTTTCTTTTCATAACTATTTACCTATCCAACTTGTCACTAATTACTATCTTATCCACCACCACAACCAATCACACCGACGGACCCTCCGCTATCAGCTCACAAACGACTCTTTTCTCCCCCACCGTCCCCCACCACCTTCCTTTTTTGTCACTGATAACGAAAAAGGTGCGGCTATAATTGGTGCCTCAGTTTCCGGAAGGCGTGAACCATTTGATAAGCTGTCCGGAAAACTAAGTAACATGTGTATCCAAGGTTTAGGACAGATTATTTGTACTGCCACGAGGTAAAAGCGGATGTCCTTAAGGTGTAGTTGTAGCAAATATTTAGGCTTTGAAAGTGCCATTTCAGGTGCACAATCAGGAAATGTCAGTTAAAAGGCCGAAAAAAAACACCGGTCCATATATTTGCGATCACCATAATTGTGGGAAAGAGTTTTCCCGGCCGGATCATTTGAAAAGACACAAAGCGAACCACTCGGCTCGAAGGTTCAAATGCGATGACTCCTCTTGCAATAGACTTTTCACTAGGATTGACGTGAAAAGAAAACACGAGCAGAGAAATCATCCACGACTGAACCTCAAAAATGGTTTAGAACCCGGCTTCGAACATGGACAAGTTCAAGGTCTTAAGAGTGAAAGCGAAGGCGAAATTTTGCAAGCTGCAACAAAGGAAAATACTTCAGAGTCTCCGGATGCGTTTTCTACGGATTATCCGAAGTTTGAAGACGATCCACAAGAAGTTCGGGATTTTTCATCGCAAATCATTAAATGGTTACTTGATTCAACTGAGATATCACCCTCAAGCTCAATGCCTACAGATCAAATGATAAATGGAGCTTTACATCAAGCTCAGGAAGATCAGTTTGGGTTGAACTCAGCTCAACTTCTAGAAGAGGTTTTGGCTCTCTCGCCTGAATTTCCAACCGAAAATTTGCACACCGAAATTGATCAAAAGTTAAGATTTGATATGATAGGCTATATCCCGGTGCTTGAAAAACATCCAGATTTCACGATACCCAAGATCAAATGGTTTCTGGAAATATATTGGCTATTGTACCATTGTCAGTATCCCCTCTTACACCGCCCTTCGTTCTCCACTTTAGAGACACATCCTTTATTACTTTTGAGTATGATCATGATTGGCGCATCTTTTGCTAAAAAGACACAAGTTCCAGCTTATTTGAACTTGGTAGACCCATCTGAACTCTCACTAGCTATTGCTGAGCCTCTAAGGTGGGCCGTATTTGCTAGTGAATACTCAAAACCCCCATGCAAAGTATGGGTTATTCAAACACTAATAATATTAGAGACGTTCGAGGTAGCATGCTCGTCTAGAGCAATACACGAGCGTGCTTGCATCTTCAATAACGTCAAAATACAGCTTTTGCGACGAAGTCCGATTTTGGGAGGTGATCCTATGAAGGCTGTCGCTTCAGATAATAGCCGTTCAAACGTTTTATGGAACTCTTGGATCGAAAGTGAATCTATCAAAAGAGCAGCCTTGATGTCATTTAACTTAGACACCATTCATGCCGTGGTATTTGGCCACCCCGTTTCATTATTTGCTAATCAGCTAAAACTTTCTTTACCATGTCCGGATGATATTTGGGAATATAGAAATATCGATAAAAATAAGACTCCTTTATCGGTCACTGAAACTCCTCTATTTGTAGATGCCTTGCGACTGTTGCTGAAAAATGAGACAGTTGAAGTTGACTCTTTTGGACGACATATTCTCTTATCTGGTCTAATAAACCTTGTTTTGCAAATTGAGCAGAATATCTCTCAATGGTCAAACTTTGGATGGCATACTTTTGAAGAAAATTGGAGAGAAGTTCTCTCGTTTGCCATCGAATTTTGGAAGTCACAACTACCAGAGAATGATTGTTGTTTGACTTTGTCCAGTGTGCATTATATTGGGGCTACATCACCTCCATTACCACTTTCTTTGCTACCTGAGGACACCAGGTGCAAGTTCCCAGTCTACCATGCTGTTCAAATCTATCTGAAAATACCGCATTATGACTATATTGTCTTTGCAGGAGCACCAAAAAGGATGAACGTACCCATCTTGGAGGAAGATTTCGAAATAGTCGTGAGAAGGATTGAGAGATGGAGCAGCAGCGTAAATGGACAATTGGCTGTGATCAACTCGTTGCTTCTCCTCTGCGAGATGCTACTATCTTCGGAGAACTCACTGGATACCATCAACTACTGCTACGAGCCAGTCAAGGATCCGCTTATATACCGCCCCAATATTGTCATATCGTCTGTTTTGATATTATGGTCGTACACGTTCCATAAGTTTGGTCCTGAATCTAATTTCCTGGCTGGATTTAACGAGGAGTCCTATGAGCCATCATTTATCCCTGCTGTTGAAGATGGCTATGCATTTTTAAGACGGGTGCGTGATGAGCTATCCACAAGTTCTGGCATCTCATTCAGTGAGCTCAGTAAGCTGGATATCAACAAGAAGAATAGAAAGATGAGACAATGCTGCTCGATCTTAGACAAGATAGATGGGCTGAACAACACTGTCGGACTTTTGAGGTGTTTGGCGAACGAGTATAAGAAATGCGATTGGCATGTTGGCCGGGAGTACGCCAAATTGATGAACAACTGCATTAGGAGAAGTGCCGGATCTCCACAGATATTCTGTCCCGACATGTATGATGTAAAAGAATGAGAGGGTGGCGTGCCAGTGGGATATGAAACTCTATTTAAATGTCTGTACTCTCTATATATATACATTGTTGTGGTAGGGAAAGGGTTAACTATAGCATACTCCGAATCTGATTACCAGCCTCTGAAAGGAACCCAAATGTCCGCGACAACGTCATCGCCATCGAAGACAAAGAACCATGGGTAGGATGCAGCGGTGATGCAACTGTGCTGTGGCACGACCTCGACTCTTGTGCCCAAAGGAATCAACTTGGTGTCCTTCGATTCTTCCAGCGGAACAAGGATCCCGTGTTCTTGGCTCAAGCGGCCGACGGTCCAGTTCTCGTAGCCCTCTGGGGAGTAAACTCTACCGTGGCCTGGCACGGGACCGAACTCTCTGGCCAAGGCGATGACGCCGGCGTTGATCAACTGCTCGCCAGGCTCGATCTTGCCTCTTTGAGGGTAGGAGGACAAGACGTCTGCGAGAACACGGCAGGAGACGCTGCTCAAGGAGACACAGTGAGTGGCCATCTGCTGCAAGTCGCAGAATGGGTAGTTACCTGCGTGGAGCTCCAACTGGCCCGAGAGAGGCCCGAGCTTGGACACCTCGAGGACCTCGGAGGCGTGGGCAGTAGGGGTGGAGCCGACGGAGAGCTGGAGCTTGAGGGAGGGGTCGATGGCGAGGGCCTTCTTGCAGGCGAGGTTGCCGTGGGTGATTTCGTCGACCAAGAAGGACTCGGCCTGGTCGCAGTTGCAGGAGGAATAGGCGTGGCCGGCATGGCAGTAGAAGCCGTAGAGGGAGACGTAGTCCGAGAGGGGCGACGAGAGGACGGCGGTCAAGGTCTTGTCGAGCTCTGCGTCGTCGACGCCCAGGCCTGCACGGTTGGTGCCCATGTTGACCTTGAAGAAGATCGACCACTTCTTGGAGTAGCCGTGGGCCTTGCTGAACTTGGCCAGGGTCTCCACCTGGGCGTAGTTGTCGAGCATGAGGCGCAGGTGGGGCACGTGCTGCGAGAGCGCCACGAGCTCGGGCAGCCTGCTTTCCACCACGGGCAGGCTGAACAAGACGTCGTTGATGAGGCCCTGCTTGATGAGCGGCAGCAGGCCCCACGCCTCCATGAGCGTGGAGACAACGATCTTGTCTGTCGAGGCGTCTCCGGAGCCCAGCTGCAGCGCTGTTCCCTCGAGTGTCTTGTGCGTCTTCACGTGCGCACGGAAGTCTGCCCCGAGCTTTGCTGCGTTCTGCAGCATCTTGTTGCAGTTGTCCCTGAAGATGGTCCGGTCCACAATGAGGGACGGAGTTGGAAGCTCCGACTTTTTCTTGCCCTGGTAGGCCTTGACGAGCGTCTGCTTATCTGCTAGCGGGGTGAATTCGTATGGGAAGGACATGGTGCTGTGCTGTGCTGCTCTGTGCTGCTCTGTGCTGCTCTGTACTGTGCTGTTCTGTGCAGGCGCTGCTACTCTATCCCAAAAACCCGACACCTCTAGCCTCCACCTCTTCCCTTTCCCTGCCCCTGTCTTCGGCACCGTCTGTGCCATATATACCTTTCGAGGATCTTTCGAGGACCTTTCGAGGACCTTAAGCGGCTCCGACTGCTGCTCCCCGGACGGTGGGGGGTGGCCGAGAGTGCGGCGATAAGCGGTGGGGCGGGTCTAGCGCGCCCCGCCGCCGCCGCCGTCTTTGCCGCCCGATACCCACGCCCCCGTCGGCAGCGTCGGGTGGGGGGTCCGCCGGGTGGGGGCGGCGCCCAAAACCGGGTCGATCGTCCCCGGCAGCGCCGGACCGCGCCGATCGTCGGAGGCCGCCCTGTTTCGGGGTCGTCTGCACGCGCCGGCAAGCGACAAAGGCCGCTCGCACGCGGTTGCCCGATCGGGCAGCGCGATCCGGAGCGGGCCCCCGGCGGGCTGATAAGAGCTCGGGAAGGCACGCCCGGCGGGGAACGCCATAGAGGCAGCAGGCGGGAGGAAAAGAGCAGCGGCATAGACAGGGGCGAGACCGGGAGAGGAAGAGGACACGGACGCAGCAGGACACACAGAGAGGCAGATAGACAGGCAGGCAGAGGGGCAGACAGGCACACAGGAGGGAGGGAGGGAGCTGTGCTGCCGCAGGCGCTATCTGCTATCTTCCGCAGACCATCGCGTTTGTTTGCGCCGGGGCCAATGCTGAATAAGCTTAGGTGCGTAGGCGGGGGTGCCAGCCGTGCCCGACTCTGGGGCCGCTATCGCAGGAGCCCTGTAGCTGATAGGGCTTGTGTGGTGGTGGCCTGCGAGGTTGCAGGGATTGCGGTTGCCGTTTTCTGTCTCGTTTGGTGCTGACCGAGGAAGAGAAGAAGAGAGGTGTAGAGCAGCAGGCAGGGGTGCAGGGCGCACGACCAGAGAGGATCCAGGACACCAGCGAGCCCCGGACCCACACACAGCGCTGCGATGTCAACGAACCCGCAGAAGAAAAGCGGCACAGAGGCGTCTGCGGCCGACGCCAAGAAGCCCAAGAAGACCAAGTCGAGGAACGGGTGTGTCACCTGCAAGAAGCGCAGACTCAAGTGCGACGAAACCAAGCCGCTGTGCCAGAACTGCATCAAGAAGGGCATTGTGTGCGGCGGCTACGCCATCAACTTCAAGTGGCGGGACTTCTCAGACACAGCCACCAGCCACAAGAGCGCAGCAGCAGAGGCGGCACACGCTGGTGGTGCCGGCACCGGTGCTGCTGCTGCCGCCGCCGCCCGGGCGCCGCCGGACCAGGCGTGTGCACACCACGAGCGCAGCAGCACACACGACCAGCCGGCTCACAACCCGCTGCAGAAGGCCCTCGAGGAGGCCACGCTCTCCGTCACGGGCAAGTCGGCGCAGGAGATCGCCATCGCCAACGTGCTCATCGCCAACGGGAAAAACCCCGAGCTCGCAGCCGCCGTCGCCTCCACCCTCAGCGGCCTCGTCAACAGCGACGACATCCTGCAGCTCGTGTCCAAGAAGGGTCTCCAGCCCGCCGGCGACCCGAAGCACGAGCCGTCCAGACCGCCCGCGGACAGAAAAGCCTCGAGAGCGACCAGGACCAAGACGGAGCGGACGGAGCAGACGGACGGCGGTGTCGTGAAGCAGGAGTCCGAGGACGAGACAGCTAAGAGCCAACGCGGCGAAGCAGACGAGGACGAGGAGGACGAGGACGAAAACGAGGACGAAGCCGACATCACCCACGCGGTCGCCGACATCCAGCCAAAGAAACTTGTAAATACCGAGTACAGGAACAACAACCTCTTGCATTCCCTGGCAGACATCGCTTCCAAGGTGCCCGCCAGCCCCGTCGGCCCCCTCTCGCCCTTCAGCGAGACGTTTCACCTGACAAAGGGAGCCAGACCTCAGAAACCAGACTCGTTCGCCAAATCTCCGCTCCTCACCTCTTCGTCAAAGTACCTCAAGACCCTGCCGCCCTTGCACCCGGAAATCGTCTCCAAAACAAAGGGAAACAACCCTCCGCTGACCTTTTTCAAAGACTCGCCCCAGGCCCCGGCCTCCTTTTCCCCCTCCATCTTCCCCCGGTCCCCAAACAACTCCGGACTGCTCTCCTCCTACCCACACGCCAACTTCGACCCGGCAGCGGGGCCCGCTACAAATTCAAATGTCGCTACTCCGAGGTTTGTGGACGAAATGGAATCCTATTCCAACCTGCAGCAATTTGCCAAGTTCTCCCCAATGCCGGCGGATTCTTTCCAACAGCAGTACGAACACAATGATCACTCCATGAAGAACACCCCTGGGTTCCCAGCGCAGCATAGCCCTCAATTCTACTCTTTACACTCAATTCTTAGCGGAGGAGACCCTTCAAATGTCGCAATCCCAAATATCGGCTCCCTTTCAGCCATCGCTGGTAACGAGCAGTTGCAGGCCTTCCCAAGCGTAGCGCCATCTCCACTTTTCGAAATTGAGACACCAAAGCCAGGTCAGTCGAATCCAGCCTCACCCTACACGACGATGCTAAACTATATCAATGCCACTCAACTACCTGACAAAATACGCCCCAAAATTGAGGAGCAGAGAGCAGATAAAGAGGTTGTTGAAAACTCTAAACAAATGCCTTCAAATTATAGCAACTTTGCCGTAGATGCAAGCTCGCCTAGATCAGTTGCTTCCGACATGAGCTCCACCTTGGACATTTTTGAGCATCCAAATCGCCCCCAGTCACTGATGCCTCAAAATCCAGTTAATCTTTATTCATTGCATTTATCGGACGAAAACCTAACAACATTAGTGGCTTTTGACCAGTACACCTGCGGGATTATGTCAATAAAGAATGGGCCGACTGAAAATCCATGGCGTACCTTCCTGCTACCAATGTCAGTCGATCACCCCGTTGTTCGAAGTGCCTTGTTGGCAATGACTTGCTTTCATGTGGCCAGAGGTGACCCGATGCTGAGAGCTAGAGGTGTTCGTTACATGAAGGATGCAATCGTCACTCTGGTTCATAGTTTGAGCTCCGATAACTCAAAGGATAAAACGAAAAAACTGAAAGGTAAATCTTCAGATACATCAACTGAGATAGTGGCTCGTACACCACCGGATGTTGCTCTTGCGACATGTATTGCTTTGGCTATGGGTGAAGCATGGGATAGACACATTAGTACGGGTATTGCACATTTGAAAGGTGCTAAAAGTATGATTATTAGGGTTCTCAATAAGTTGGAAGGGAAGAAGAAGAGTAAAAAGAGAAGAAGTAGCAGTGTCGGCTCATTTTCAGACGCTGGATCTGTACTGATGTCCAATTCAGAAAGCAATCACACGAATTCATCTGATAAAATCGAAAATTTAGGTTCCGAAACCCCAGATAATGAGTTACACAAGAAAAAACTCCCCAAGGAATTGCAATTCCTAGTTAATGCTTGGATGTATTTTGACGTCTTGGCTAGAATGACCAGTGAAAATGACGATGATAACTTTTCAGATAGTGATGATGAAGAGGCAATTGATGATGGAGAGTATGAGAACTTTGATGCTCTGAAGGACTCCGATGATAGTGAAAGTATAGGTGCCGATGAGGAACTGGGAGACAAGTCCATGAAAAGAAAATTCAGCCAGAACTTTGAGCAGCCGTCAAAGAAACGTGGGAAGAAGAAGAAGAAACATGACGAAAACAATAGTTCCTCTGTCATTGCCAAGTTCAGAAATTTCAATCTTGAAGATGGTGATACAATCGATCCACTCTTAGGTATTGCTCAGACCCTTTTTCCTATCATGAGTGACGTTGCAACGCTTATTGAACAAGTGCGAAGAGCAAAGGTGAAAGCCAAGGCTATCTCTGACAAAAATTCAAAGACCCCTCTTAGATTGATTTCTAGAGCTGTTGAGCTAAAAACTGCCATTGAACGTTGGAAAATCCCACCTCTGCCTCAAATGCCCAATAAAGTACCAGCAGAAGATCCCACTTTTGATTTGAATGCAGCAGTGGCCACAGCTGAAGCTTACCGATATGCCACTCTTTTGTATCTACATCAGACTGTGCCTGAAGTGCCAAGCCAAGGTTCTCACAGTTTGGCAGAGAATGTCATGATGCTACTGGCAAGTGTTCCAGGGAGTTCGAGAACTTTAGTTACTCACATGTTCCCTCTTTTTGTAGCGTCATGTGAAGCCAAGCCAGGAGAAGAAAGGGAGTGGGCTAGAGAAAGGTGGACGGAGTTGATTGACAAAATGTGGATAGGTACAATTGAGAGGGCTTGGGAGGTGGTGAAAGAAGTTTGGGCAAGAAAGGACGCTCTTTCGGGGAAAAAACGTAGCAAGATTTTTACAGAGAAAGATCCAAGCTTGGAACTAATTCAAAAGACTGATGACAAAAGTGGTCTAGAGTATAATAAGGTCAAAAGGAGAATTAGTATGGTGATACACGGTAATGATGAGGATTTGGTTGATGACGAAGATAACATGGTTGGAAGCTGGACTCATTGGACCACTGTTATGAGAGAATGGGGATGGGAAGTTCTACTTGCATGAATTGATTTTCGAAATTGATTTGTCTTGCCCATTTACCATCACAGAGAATGTTACTTTTTATGTGTAGGAAATATAGAACTTATACAAAGTAGAAAAGTATGTATTTAGCTGTCGAATACACATTTATCATAAAATGATTCCCACAACTCTATTAGAATCTTCTGGTTTTCGATTAAACTTTCCCAGTATATTTCAACCATATTTTTGAAATCTTTGATTTTACCAAACTCAAATCTTGATAATTCGGACTTAAAAATCTTATCAAACTCATCTTTGAACAATACTTGCTTATCCAATACACTGTTGATCTTTGATAGCTCGTCCTCATACCTCTTAATCTTCTCAGGTTGATTTTGATTCTTGGCCCTAAACCTTGCCAAACTGTGCTCCTTTTTCTCCTGGTGTTGCTTTAATGTGGCTACACTATTGCAGATCTTTAGTCTATTCTCAAAACAGTTTCGAATAGAACCAATCAAGCGCACGTATTCGTCGACTGTGGACCCAAAAGTAAGTACTTGAGACAAATTACCACGTTCGAGTATTTCTTTAACTTTAGACTGCAGCTCCTCGAAATTGGACAAAATATCAGTAATTTCGACGTTAACTTCTAGATCGACCAATTGTTGAATAACTGTTGTGACATCTTGCAATGATAAAGTCAATTCGTCACGTTTTTCTAGAATCATGTCAAGACTTTGGGTAAGTTGGCGTAGTTGAGTATCAAGGCTATCAATATATGCTTGTTTTTCCAGGATAAAAGGATCTTCTTCGACATACTTTGGCGCATTTAGACCGATCAATGAGCTGAAAAATCCACCACCAGATGATGACTCAGAAATCCCTAAACTTGCTGTTGCATTTAGTATTTGTGCCATAGTGTTCATTGGCCCATCTAGATGGGTATTTTCATCAACGGATGCAGGAATCTTGAGATCGGGATCATGACGCACAATTGTTTCTCGTTCTTTGGAATCTTCTGTGAAATTTTCTGAACGTAGAAATATGATGAAGTCCGGATCAGTTTGAAGAACTTTTCTTTGTGATACTTTATTCAACATATTTTCTAATGCAAGCCTCCTGTTTTCGATAAACTTATCATTAAAGCGCCCATACACTTGCTTTTCAGGAGGAGGTGGAATAACGTATCCCGGGTGATTGTTTAACAGTTGATGATATAGCCATAGAAAATCTCTGTACCTTCTTGTCACAGTGGTATCCTGATTATCAAATAAATCAGACTTGGTTTTCGTATTGATGGTGTAAACAACGTGAGTATCAGTTATCTCTCCAACTTTAATTGGATCTCCAACGGTGATATCAAATTTTTCACCCTTTTCATCTTCCAGATGGTATTTCGATGGCGAAAAGGACTCAGACACAGAAACAGAAGAAACAGGCGAAATCGGATGACGGCTATTTTCTAACACTTGGTCTCTGTTAACATTGAAAAGCGGAGCTTCCGACTCAGTGATAAATTTTTGTTTCCTCGATCTTGGGGATACTGAAACTATATCAAAATTATTCCCATTAGGGGTATCGTTTTGCAAAGGCGCCGAAAGTGGATCCACAGGCGTCAAGTTACTACTGTCTGTAGCAGAAGAAAGGTCTTTCACCGATGTAGATGGTTCAGAACGCAACACCGATTTTGCGATTCTTCTAGGCCGTAAAATTTTGATCTTTCTGTTTGGGGAAACAAAACCTTTTGATTTCGATAAACGGTCACTGGCAGCAGCTGTAGAGCTGTTACTATCATTTGCCTCAGCTGCACCAGCGGCATTGGATCCGGCAAGGCTCAAAAGATTGTTGAGTGGAGAATCATCCACACCATTACTAAGACCCATTGCAGTCTTAGCAGGAGATAAGGCGAAAAGCTCATCGGTGTTGATTTTGTCGTCCTCATTATCTTCTAGAAATCCACGAGTGTTGGTGTCCTTTGTGAGTGAGCTTAAAAGTTCATTTTTCTTCTCCTTCAATAAATTGATGTCTATATGTCCTACAGCATCGCCGTCGTTGTTTTTGATAGATGAGGCTAAAAATGGATTTCCCATATCGGATTTCCTGTGTATATTGTCGACATAATGTACATGATCTGTTTGATCAAAATGGCTGTCCTCAGTTTGCTCATTATCGTTATCGGAATCCCCCTCTACCCCAGCATTTCTCTCTTCATTCAAAAGAATTGACTTCATTGTCTGCGCAAGCTCGTTCTGGATCTTGAACTCATCTATGTGACTTACATTGTCATATATTGGTGAATATGACTTGTAAGGCTGGGCATCTTGCGGGTCGGCGTCCCAAGGATGATCAGTTGTGTGTTCATTTTTCGCATGGTTGTCTCTGTTCTCTTTTGCATGCCCAATATTATCCACATCGTCTTCTGATACCTTAGTGTCCATTGTATCATCTGCCGAAAAGGCATTATAGGGATTAGGATAAGCGGTATCTGCACCTGAAGCAGCAGTGTACAGCACCGATGCAGAATTGGCTTCTGTGGACAGCGGGGATTCGCCCCAGACGTTACTGCTTTCCATGTCTGAGTTCATAGTTGATGCTTGCTCTCCTTCTAGTGAGATGCGGGTCTTGTTTGTTGTGTTGGCGCAACCAAGAGGGTATGCCTGCTTCATCCCAACAAGAATCAGAGGCGCAACACGGAAAGGACAACGAAGATCTGTGGAGTGGGAAAAACGAAGCGGAAGGAGGAGCGCATTTTGACGTGTGTTGCTTTAAGGTTGAGGGCCCTTGTCTCGGTAATGGAGATGATGATGGTGAAGGCGGAAGACAATCCACACACTGGTCAGTTGTATCCCAGAATCAAGCAAAATGGATCAGACGTTGTTTTTTAGGCAATGTGTGGACATTTATACGGAATCGTTGAAGGAAAATGAGAATCTGGAGAAGGAGAGACTGACTGAAAGACCTTTCAACAAGACACCTCGTGCAGAGTATCATATTGCAAGCAGTGCCTTTTACACGAAAGCCACATCAATGCATCATGCATTAATATCACTAATAACACTAATCAACACCGTTCGACCCCAATATCTTTTAGCAAATTCGAGAGAGCTCTCCGAGGAGCAGAAGATTATGCTCGACACCGAAATCAAGACTAAAATTCAAAGATTGACGGGGAAGGTAAAAAACCTTCAGGATGTTGAAGCTCGTTTACAAAAGATGGGTGCAGACTCCGAGGAGCTCACTTCAGCACTTGACAAAATAGGATTTTGTATTTCAACCGAAGGTCAGAATTGGAACAGGCTACAGACTTTGACTCGGAACTTGATTTCTATGGGAGACTATTCCGACTACATCTCTGTGAGGAATGGTACTTTGAGAACCATCTTTTGTAACATTGTTAGCACATTGGCTTTGCTTTTGCAGACAGTGCTTCTCACATGGAATGACATGCATGACAAACGCGTTGAGCGTCTGGTGCAGTTGAAAAAGTCTACTTTGAGCACCTCTTCATCGTATAAAGCTAACCAACCTCAGTCGGTACAAATGGATTCGAACATGTTCAAGCTAAATGATTCAAGCAGTCTCTCTGAATACACGGAATCTGAAATAAGGTATGTTACTGATGACTATGAGAAGTTGCAAGACAAGTTGCCAGAGCATGAGCTGATGCAACTTCAATCCGAACAGGACTCTCTAGCTGAGGAGCTAAAGAAAGGTACCTTAGATGCAGTGACACAGATTGAATCGTCGATGCTGGATGTTGCCAGCATGGTGCGTGAAATTGGAGTTCAGCTTTCCATGCAAAATGAAAACATAACATTGATGGATCAACACAAGGATGAAATTGTGGGTAACGTCAAAAGTGGTAATACAGTTTTGGTCAAGGCAAATGAGAAAAACAGCAAAAGGAATAAAACACTTGCATGGGCAATATTTTTTGCTGCATTGATTTTGTTGATGGTTGATTACATTCTTTAGTTGTCGTAATTATAGTTTATATAGCAACCTCATCTAACGATTTCATGTTAGGATAGATGGGGTCAAGTGAATACAGATCATTCAAAAGATACTATCTTGCCAGCACCTACAGTCATACCCTCCTTTCTGAGTACTATTCTCTTCAGTTTATCAATACCGTGTAAACCGTCCTCATTCTCAGATGCCTTTTCTTCAGATGATAGTTCTACAATTGGAACAGGCTTCTCTGTTTCGATCACAACTCTTGCACGCTGGGATGAACTTAAATGCTTCCTTTTCTTGTTTTTCTTAAATTTTATAGCCCCGTCATCACCAGTGATCTTTGTTTCAACCCATTCAATTGCCGATAACTTTGCGGCATATGAAACATTACCCCGGAAAAGTACAAATGGAGTACCCACGAGAACCGGACGCGTTAGTCCAAACATACGAAGTTCACATTCCAGCTTTTGACAGCAACAAACATTGGCATCTTTATCAGAGTTGGAAGTGATTTTGGTGGCCACATCACCAATGCAGATAGCATCTGGCAATTCTATCTTGCGTAGCTTGATTTCCACAAATTCACCGGCAACAGTAATTTTTTCATTGACTCGATTACTTGTAGCAGAATTGTCATTCTTTTTAGCCAACTCTGAGATCTGTGAAATGGTTGTCACTACACTATCAACTTGAGCTGTTTCTCCAGAAGGCCAGAGTTTGAGAGACTCACCTGGCTGCAAGACGCCACTGTTAACACGACCATGTATAGTTAGTTGATCAGGTTTCTTAGTAGAGTCAGAATTTGAACCACTTGTGATATCTGTAACAGTGAGTACAAATGGGTCATCAACATCCGATGTCATCTGTTCAAAAGTCCGATGTGTGTCTTCGTTCATTTTTTCTAAATATTGGAAAAGAGTTATTGATTCTTTGTACCATGGACACTGATCACTTTTCTTTACAATATTATCTCCTTTGAATCCTGATGCCGGAACAAAGCTCAACTCATTTTCTGAGAAGCTGAGAGTTTCCACTAAGTAAGATGTTAAAGATTCTTCTATCAACTTGAACCTATCTTGATCCCACCCAATAACGTCCATTTTATTGACAACAATCAATACTCGTTGTATACCCAAGTTTCTGGCAATAGTAAGCTGCTCAAATGTTTGGCCTTTTGCAATTTCAGGTTGAGAAGCATCCGAAGAAATGAAATGGCTGTTGACATTAGAAGCTTCAAAAATCAAGTCTGATGTAGCATCAATAATGACAACGGCAACATCGGCCTGGGTAATACCATTGATCATTTGTGGAACATAATCACGATGCCCTGGCGAATCAATGACAGCAAATCTCATTTTTGCTGTTTCAAATTGTGTTTGGACGATGTCAACGGTAACACCACGAGATCTTTCTTCTGGAGTTTGATCCATAACCCAGGCCAAGGAAAATGAACCTTTTCCTGCAAGTTCAGCATCACGAGTAAGCTTATGTAACGTACGAGAGTCAACAATACCTAAATCATACAACAATCTACCAATTGTCGTTGACTTTCCGCTATCAACGTGTCCTATTACAATCAAAGATAACAATGGTTTGTCCGCTTTACGTTCAAGTTCCTCCTGTAAATTAATTTTTGACTTTGGTTTTGTAGCAGTTGCTTCTTTCTTTTTGATGACCTCTTTCTCTTTCTCTTTTTCCAAAGTTACTTTTGCAACTTTCTCTGAAAGGGACTCTACTACTTTCCTCTTATCATCGGGGCTTGGATTTTTGAAATTTTTGGTGATTTTTTGGGCTAAAAAATCGGGTATGGGTTGGATTAAGGTTCTGTTAGTATCCTGTGACTGTTTACCAGAATTACCAGAATTATGTTCTGGTAGATCTTCTGATTCAATCTTTCTTCTCTTAAAGCTAGGCAGTATTGTGTGGGAGTTTTCTGAAAAAGTATCATTTGAGAAGATTACACGAGGGAGAATATGTGTGGGGGAAAGTTGAATCCTGGAATAACGTTCTGTCCTGACCCCATCGTGCTTGGAAAAATTGTAAGTTTTGATTTGCTGTTTAGTTTTGATTTGCTCCGATGCTGCAACATTCTCAGGATTGGTATGATCGTCCTTTTCGATAGGAATACTTTTTTGCCTTTGGATGCTGTGTTGAGGGCTTAGTCCCGAGGATTTCACTGTTGCATGCAGCTCCCTTTTTTTGGACAGTAAGGAGGACAGAGCTGAAGACTTTTCCGAAGATGCCAACTTCCTTTTCTGCATCAACTTCGACAATCCGTTAGATGGCGAAGCTGTCAAGTCTGCTGTAGGAATGTCGGACGAAGCGCCCGCAGAAGCTGTGGACGCCTGCTGTTTTCGTTTCTGTGCTAACAGCTGTAATTTTGACATTACGTTTCACCTTCACTTCTCAGGTGTCAGATCTGTACCCTTTGCCAGGATAGGATTTACGTGACGATGCCTAAGGGAGAAAGGTGTGTTAAAGAGAGTCTGCGGTCAATCATGGACGGCGGCGCGTTGGTTGTGGATGGAAATTTGGCAAGAGAAAGTAAGAAAGAGGAAAGACTGGAAAGTAAGAAGGGGGAAGGGGTATACGTACGTTTGTGGTTCTCCTGGACAATGACAAAGGCCTCGTCGGGATCGAAGTTTGCCTCCCATATGTATTCCTTGAGGAGATCATCCGGAATGTCAGTGTAGCTGCTGTTCTGAAGCCGCTCTTTGAAGGGAGGAAGCATGTCGTGTAGGAGGTCGTAGTCTTGGTCGTTCAATGCGTCCTCGTCAAAACCTCCCGAGGCGTAGCCGTCACCATAGTCGTTGTAGTCGTCACTGCTGTTCATGTCTATGAGGCGTTGGGGCAAGATGAAGGTTTTTTGTCTTACACAGGAAATGTACAGATTATAGAGAAATAAAAAAGCTCTTGACGTTAAAAAAAATGGAAAAGAAGCGAAATTCGGGTAGAAGTGCTACCTCTGACGCTGTGGGAGTCCACTTTTCACTCTGGCTTTTCACGATAGAAATGGGTTTCACAAGTGGTTCTTTCGGTGTGTTTGTTCAAGTACAGCTGGTGGTATGTCTCTGCATCGTAGAAGCTCCTGAAGTCTTCGATTTCCGTTACAATCCGCTTGTTTTTGTACCATTCCTTCTGAAAGGTGTCCTTGACCGCCTCGGCTATCTTCTTCTGCTCGTCGTCGGTGGTGAAAATCCCACTTCTATACTGGGTACCCATGTCTGGGCCCTGTGAGTTGAGGGTGGTTGGGTCGTGGATTCTGAAGAAAAAGTCCACCAAGTCCTTGTAGCTGGTCTGGCTTGGTTCGTAGGAAATGAGAACGGCTTCGGCGAAATCGGTCTCACCGGTGCACACCTGTTTGTACGAAGGGTTGGCAATGTTCTCTCTGCCGTTGGCATAGCCTACCTTGATGTCCAGGATCTGCGATGGGAACTGGAAGTACTTTCTGTAGTTGTACTCCACACCCCAGAAACAGCCGGCGGCGAACACGGCGAAGCGGGAGGTGTCTGTGGTTTTGATGGTTGATACAACACTCATTCTTGGATTTTCTTTCCTGGCTTTGTAAGCTCTTTCCGGTTGGGCTTCTGGACCATTCGCCGTCCCGATCTGATCGCCGAAGAAGCAAAGTGACTCACTTATGTAGGTCTGGAGAAAAGATCCAAGAGAGAGACGCCACACTTTCTGCGCATGGCCGGTGCTTACGTCAGCGCCGGGCAATGCTTTTGCCTTCTCCAGGCCGGCTATCGCTGCATTATCTGCAGCTGCGTGACGTCCCATAGAGCTGCTCAAGCACCGGGATGACGAAGGGCCCGGAACTCCGCTCGGACTGCTCTGGCTACTCACCACCGCAAACAACAAATGTCCTCGTCCGTAGTATCCAAGGAGACTGCAACCTTTTTCGCCTACGTGGCGATAAACCAGCTGCTCAGCAAAGTGAACAATACTCCGAAACTTTCTATCGCCGACATTGCAAAGGCAATCGACTATGCCAAGTACCAGGAAAAAATCGAGTCGCCCTTGTTTGTCACGTGGAACGTCTTAAGTGTGCAGAAGGGTACTGGCGCCCCGATCGACAGCGAGTTGCGTGGCTGCATTGGCAACTTCTCGAATCTAAAGCTGCCGGAGTATGTGGAGGAGTACGCGTTGATTTCTGCACTCGAAGACCCCCGCTTTCCGCCAATTGACAAATACGAGCTTGCCGACATCGAGAAGAACCCCTCACAGGACTTACAGTGTGCCGTCACCATCCTACACAGCTTTGAGGACATCACAGACACCCCGCTGGCGTGGACCGTGGGCGAGCACGGCATCCGGCTAGGTTTCCGCTATCGTAGCAGACCATACTCGTCCACCTTTCTTCCCGAGGTCGCCAAGGAGCAGGGCTGGGACCGGCAACAGACATTGGACGCCCTTATCCGCAAGGCCGGTGTTGCTGGCCATGTCTCTTTTGACGACACGGAGAAGATCCATGTGGTGAAGGTGGAAAGGTACAGCGGAGTGAAGGGGGAGGCTCGTCTCTCTGAATTCTCCAAAATCAGCTTGTAAGCGAAAAGCGAAAATTACGCCGATCGGCGAAATTTTTACTTTTTACGCACTTTTCACGTTTTTGCACATTTTTTACATTTTTTACCTTTTTCCTAATTTTGATTACTCTCAAATTTTTATTTTTTTTCAACTGAAATTTTTTTCCAAACCTCAGGGACCAATAAAGTAGGCTTCTTTGCAAAGGATAAATCTTGTGAAAACAGTAGATCCCCAGGAAGGAACAATACAGACAAGACCAAAGAAAGCAAGATGTCCGACGATCTTATTTGGAACGTTATCAACAAACAGTTCTGCTCGTTTCAAATCCGTCCTCATCAATCACAGAACAATCAAAATTTTTGCCGTAATGAATATAATGTGACGGGTCTATGCGACCGTAGATCATGCCCGTTGGCAAACGCACAGTATGCGACAGTGAAACAGGTTGACGGCAAGCTCTATCTCTATATGAAAACAGTGGAACGTGCGCACACGCCAAGAAACTTATGGCAACGGATACGTCTCTCGAAGGAGTACGCCAAAGCATTGCGTCAAATCGATGAACATTTGATGTACTGGACAGAGTTCAACATCAACAAGTGCAAACAGCGGTTTACAAGACTCAAGCAAGTGCAGATAACAGAACGTAGAATGGCATTGAGAGAGGAGAGAGGCGAGGTCAGCGAGAGAAACTACGTTGGGGTGAAACACAAGGTGAAGAAGAGAGAAGAAAAGAGAGAGCGTAAGGCTTTGGCCGCCGCCAGAATCGAGAAGGCTATTGAAAAGGAGCTTTTGGATAGGTTGAAGAGTGGGGCCTACGGCGACAAGCCATTGAATGTCGATGACAAGATCTGGAAAAAGGTGTTGGGTAAGATCGAAAACAGAGATACCGAGGAAGAGCTAGAAAACGAAGAAGACTACGACAGTGACGAGGACGATGTCCAGCTCGAAAGCGAGGACGAGGACGAGGACGAAGGTCAAATCGAGTACGTAGAGGACGATGAGAATGACGACGAGGAGATGGTGGATATGGAGGATTTAGAGAAGTGGTTGGGACACGACAGTGACGCAAGTGAGAGCGACGAAGACGACGACGAAGACGACGACGAAGACGACGACGAAGCCAAGGATACAGCTACCGGAACGAAGAGCACGCAACCGAAGAGAAAGAAGATAAAGACAAAGAGAGCAAGAATCGAGGTTGAGTACGAAGAGGAGCCATTGACCAACATCGCTACAAGCTGATAATCGCATTCACTTCTAACTGTTTACTGCATTTGGATCCAAAACAGTTTATATGCACATATAACTTTTATCTTTCTATAGATAACTCTAATAAACTACATAACAAACCAGTCTCGATCGACTTCGAAGCTATTCGCAGAGGTCTTCCCCGGATTGCTCATCAGACCGACAACGTCATCAAAACCGTGCTTTTTCACGAGTTCGTGCTCCCAACGCATCTCAACGGACACTTTTGATCTGTTGAACGCGTCTCTGGCCGTGCCCCACGAATATCGGATGTTCAGGTCCCAGCCAAACCAGGGATCCAGTTTGCCGTTGATCCAGCTGGAGGTCCGAGGGTCGGAAGGGTAACCGGACCCCCAGTTTTCGTATCCCTCGGCGCAGCCGGTTTCCTTGGCGGCACATTCGAGGAACCAGTCTCTCGTCACTTTGGCCACCACACTGGCAGCAGAGACAATAGGGTATGTTGCATCGGCCTTTTTCTCCACCCTGATTTCTTTGACGTCGTCGACCGAGAAGAACTGACGCAGCTTTTTCACATAGCTAGCCGGGGGACCCACTGTGTCAATGTATACGCCGGCAATGATGACGTTTTCGCAGACTTCTTCACGTAATCGCTGGATGACTGCCTTGATCAGTTCAATGGTTGCAGTGTGCGCCTGCTCATTCAAGTTGACGACCAACGAGGACGGACGCAACATCGAAGACGAGATATCAAGCGCAGTAAGTGAAGTTATGGCATAGCCTAGGTTATTCGAGAGAGCGTTCTCGTCCTCACCGTCGCCAACTGACTCTGTGCAAACTCTCTTCATGAGCTCCCATCTCTTTGGTTCCGTCAGTTTTTTCGAGTCTGCAAACTCGCAATTCGGCAGCACACCTGCACCAAACTCAGAAGAGCAGTACGCAAGAGAGTACACCATTGGTCCGATGATCGGACCCCTCCCAGCTTCGTCTATCCCGATGATGATGCTAGGTGGAGAGCCATCGACGCGTTTGGCTTGAAGCGAGCTGGGCACGGGAGAATGGTTTGTGTATGTGTGAATTGGGGTCGGCAACGGCACGGTTGGCGGCCTGAAGTCATCTATTTCGTGGGAGGTCATGGTTTGGTTTCCTGCTCTTACAGTAGTTTAGAAAATTACGGTTTTGCAGTTGCAAACACGTAAAACCCCGAAACTGGTGGAAAAAGTTCACCTTCATGTCGCAAACAAAGAAATACAGGGTGGGGGGTGCCAATTACGTAACACACAAAGGCCCCCAGAATAGATGCCAGTTTCATTTATCTCCTGCTGGAGTCACTTATATATACGGGTTTCATGTTTCGTTAGGTAGAAAATACACGGTTGCTAGTCCAGTGCCGATGCCCAAAACGGCGTCGTATACGCTATAGGCCGTGGACCGTCTTCACGATTGCGCGGTCGAACTTGGCCACGTCGTCCAAGGCCGAAACGACCTCCATCCACGACTTCCACATCTCGTCGGAGTTCTCCTCGACGACGGCCTCTCCCTTGCGGATGGCAGAGAGGAGCTCGATGCCTGCGTCCTGGTTGGAGCCCACGAGCGAGTCCATGATGGTGTCCAGCGAGTCCTGGAACTCGTCGACGGTCTGGGCCAACACGCCGTTGTACGTGCGCTGCTCGTCAAGCATCTGCTTCAGCTGCTCGTTGGTTAGCTTGGAGTCAAACAACAAGCTGTTGTGGTCGTACCGGGCGGCGTCGTCCGGGCGGCCCGGTCCGGCCTTCTTCCTCGTGGCGGTGCTCAACGAGTCGATCTTGTCCCACAGACCCTCTTTCAGCTCCTCGTTCTCCGACCGCACCCGCATGAGCGTGTCGACCAGGTCAAAGAGCACCGTCTGGTCGTCCAGATGCACGTCTTCTAGGAGGTGAATGTAGAACTTGTTGCTGTGGTTGCTGCTGTTGCTGTGGTTGCTGCTGTTGCTGTTGCTGTGGTTGCTTCCGCTGTCGCTGCCGTTGAGGCTGGGGATGCCAGGGTTGCTTTTCCGGCTGCCGCTCCCCTTGCCAGCGTTGTTGCTGCCATTGCTGCCGTTGCTGCTGCTGCTGCCGTTGCTGGCGTGGCCCGTGCTGGCCGTCCCGTGCCCCGCCGAGTAGATGCCCTTGTTGGCGACCGACGTGATGCTGGGCAGCGTGAGACTCAGCGGCTGTAGCTGCCTGGGCGGGTTGTCCATGATGCTTGTCGTGCCTGTGCTTGTGCCGGACACGGGGTTCAGAAAAAAGAACTCGGACAGGTTGGCGAATCCGTTCTCCTCCTCCCGGTAGTAGTCCTCCGGCGACGACAGGTCCGTCAGCAGGGCCGGACGCTTCGGCAGCACGGGCACCTCTGTCTGCGTCGGCGCCTGCCCGTCTGTCCCGTCCCCCGTGTCGTACTCTGGGTCGTCCTCCGTGCCAGCGTCTGGGCCAGACCCCCCACTGCCGGCAGAGGGGGCCCCCGCCTGCGGAGACAACAGCCGCATTGTCGTTGTTGCTGCCCGGTTCTCTTCACCACCGCTGGCGACGGGTTCGGGTCCTGAGACGGGGGCGTCTTCTCTCGGAGACGGGGGCGGACGCACGGGGAGTCGTGGTGGGCCCTGCGAAGGGAGGGAGAGCGGTTTCATGGCGTGTGTGGGTCCGGTGGGGCCTTTGTTGGCCGTCCGGGAGCACAGCTGGGTCCGACACGTCGCCAGCATGAATGGAGGAGGAAAAAAAAAAGGCCCGCCATCGGCACGGGCTGCGAGACGGGTGTGTCTCTGGATGGCTCGAGTTTTGTCTATTAGTGTCTACAGATATGTACATCGGGGGCGGTGGCGGGGCCTAGGCGGCAACGAGACGGCGGATGAGGTCGTAGCTGGCCCACTGGACGGCCATGCTGGGCATGATCTTGAACATGTTGGCGGCCCAGCCCTTGTAGAGCCCGCGGACGCCCTCCCGACGCACAATGTGTGTGAGAGCGTCCCAGGTGCCCGTGTAGCTGAAGCCGAGGCTGCCGTCGTTCATCGTGGCGACCTGGAACCGCCGCCGGAGGATGTCGAACGGGTACACGAGGGACTGGGCAATGCCGCCGCTGAGGGCGCCCACGAGAAGCACGACGGCGGTCTCTGCTGCGGGCGACTGGCTCTTGTGCGTGGCGGGCCACGTCTGGGCGACGGCCTCCTTCATGCGCTCGAAGAGGGCGAAGTTGAGTGCCACGTAGGGCGCCACGCCGAGACTGGTGGGGACAAACCCCCGGTACAGGCCCCGCAGCCCGCCCTCGTGGAGGTAGATGCTGCGCAGGTTCCCCCACATGGAGAGGTCGACGGCAGCAGCGGTGCCGGCAGCAGCTCCGGCCCCGCCAACGCCTTTCAAGCTGCGGGCCGTCAGCACGCTCAGTCTCGTCTTCACAAGGTCCATCGGGTACGTGCCCAGCACGCTGGCCAGGCCGCCCGCCATGCCGCACGCCAGCTTCTCGCCCGTCGCCAGCGGCCGCACGCCGCCCGTCACCATGTCCTTGAGGTCCTCGTACACCGTGTACTGGATCGCCGTGTAGGGCACGATCCGGACACAGTTGACCCCGTTTCCGCGGAAAAGACCCCGGTAGCCCTCCTCCCGGTAGATCTGCGCCACCGTCGCCAGCGTGCCCTTGCCGTACGACACGCCGCCACCCCCGTTGCCGCCCCCGCCGCCCTGGACCTGGAACAACACCTTCACCCGTTCGATGGGCGATACCGCTGTCCGGGAAAGGGCCCCCGCCGCCCCGCCGCAGATGAACGACAGACACGGGTCCCGCTGCAGCACCTTCCAGGGCGCCTGGCTCTTGTCACCATGCTCCGTCATCGTCATTGCCTCCAACAGAGTCTATGTGCCACCACAGCAGCCCCTTCTTCCCCACCTCGTCCATTCATGTCGAGGACTTTTCGGCTTTTCCCCGGGAAACGGCCAAAACTTTTCGCTCGTTTTATTTATTTACTGGATTCAACATATTATTCGTATTATTCGTATTATTCGGGCTATAGGCGTAACTGCTACATCAATACACACGCTCACGCAACAACCTTGCCGCCGAGAACCTCCTTTCCCGTCTTCCTGATCTTCTCGAGCACTGTCTCGTAGTCCACCTTCGCCGTGTACACGTCCACAGTCTGCGTCTTGAGGTCCGTCTCGACCTTGTCGATGTCCTCGAGGCGGTTCACGGCCTTGCTCACGGCGTTCGAGCACCCGGAGCAGCTCATCTTCACGTTGTACTGGTAGTGCATCTTGTCTTGGTGTCTGCGGCCCCACAGCCACCGGCCCCGGCCACACGCCGCAGCAGTAACGGCGGCGGCGACCAAGAGACGGCGCCCCCACCACTATATATAGGCCGCCAGGAGCGACGAGCAAATTAAAAGCGTTGCACCCCCGCCACACAAGGGCGGCGACATGATTCCGGCTTCTCCGTCTGCGGTTGGCTGTTGCAGGACCAGGAGGACAGCACACAAGGATGGCCCGGAGTGAGAGTTTGCGAGAACGGTTGGTCCGTCTGCGGTCGAAGACGGCGAAGAGGGGCGCCGGGACGGGGGCAAGCAGCAGGGCCAGCCGTGACGGCGGCTCGGAGTTAGACTCGGCGCCACGGAAGAAGAGCTTCTTCGACGACGACGAGCACACGCAGGCGACGCTTGTCGAGGCGCCCGAGAACGCCCTCCCGAACATGCACTTCCCCGGCGTCGACACGGGCCGGCCGGCCACGAGGGCGTCCGTCTTGACGGTCGCCCGCCGGCTCGCCGGGGCGTACCTCTTTCCGCAGCTCGGCGTCGGCGTCGGCACGGGGCTGCTGTCGCAGACCTCCAAGACGGCCCGGATCTCCCGCCAGTACCCGCATGTGCTTGTGCAGGACCAGCTCTACGCCGTCTTCGGCGGCCAGCAGACGCTCGTGGACCGGCTCGTGTGCGAGCTTGTCGCCGACGGAGACCTCCGCGTGCTCGACATGAACTACGAGAACTTCGGCTTCACGGTGCTCGTGCCCGGCGACGAGTTCCTGCGCACGACCACGGCCAACTTCCGGGAGTCGGAGGCCCCGCTGAGGGACCGCTACGTGGAGCTGCTTGCCGCAGACCCGGCCGCCACGCAGATCGCCGCCTCGGACTTGCTTGACGCAGACATCGGCTTCTCCACCTTGATCTCGAGGGGCCTCATCTGCATCTCCGCCGCCGAGGCTGGCGGCACCGGTGTCTACAACATCACGCTGCCCCATCTCGGCGGCCTGCTCCGCGTCGTCAAGAGCTCCTGCAAGTGGATCGCCGCTCTCACCGCCAAGACCAGGGAGCACATGGTGCTGGCGTCCGTGCTCCGGGAGAGGTGGTTCCGGCCGTACGTGCCGCCCAAGACACAGACAAAGAAGCCGTCCGACGCAGACGCCCACGCTGCCTTCAAGCGGGAGTACTACACAACCGACAGGGTCGGCACGGCCCAGCACAAGCCCGACGCCACGGGGCCCGGCGTGAACATTGTCAAGTTCCGCGGGGTTGGCCTCGACTGGGTGCTAGCGTTGATGGTCGGCGCCGGTCTGCTCGAGTCCTACGAGTCCCCCGTCGGCCTTGTCTACCGCTCCACAGGCAAGGCCCTTGAGTAAGTGTACATATACAAGAGATATAGCGATATAGAGCATGAACAAACCCTCACAGGCCCCGCACTCGCACCGGTTCGAAGCCTCGAGGCCGCACGAGTCTATCTGGTTGAAAAACCAGCAACTTGTTCCACTGGCGATGCTGTCCTTTTCTTGTGCACAGACATGGTGCTGGACGGCTCTTCTCACCACACATCCAGCCCCAGGCGTCACCATACTTATACCGTTAGTGTGGTTCGAAGGCCTGGGCACCGGCGTCGTTTTCCAACGGGGCCACCTGCAGAATGGATGTCAAAGTGAGGAAGGAAAGAGCTTTTCTGTTTCCTTCTGCGAAGTGTGTATCTCCGGTTGATGAGCAAAGCGCTGACTCTATCGGTCATGTTCACTTCGACATGTGCGTAGCCTACCCAACGCGAGACCGCTTGAACAGCAGGTCGACGGCCTTAACCCGGTGCGGCCTCTTTGCCCCCGGCTCCTCTAGCCGACTGCTGGCACCGTGGGGTGCAGGCTTGTCCAGGATCTGGCCACAGCGGTTCACCCACACACCGCTGCCCGTGGGTATCTCCCACGAGCCTGTGGCCGGGTTCTCCTTCACGTCGACCGCAGCCATCCACCGGCGCAGCTCTGCCCACTCCTTGCACTCCCCAACAACGACGTATCCGTCAAGCTCGGGGTACTCGCCCCAGGGGACAAACACGATGCACAGCTGGACGGACCTCGTGTCGGCTTCGTCGGCCGCTTCGCCGTCCTTCGCCGCCAGACACACCAACCCACGGCGTCCACGGATCTTCCCTGCGTACTTGGCCTCACACCGCCGGAACTCCTCGGCGTCGACCAGGGGCCCGAGCTTCTGCACGCCGGCCTGCGACCGTCTAACGGGCTCCCCGAACTGCACGAGATACTCCGGAGCAACCACCCTCGTGACCTGCGACTTCCGGTACGTGATTGGCTCTGTGCTGTCCTTGCCATCGCTGCCGTCTCCGGAAAACAGCTTCGCAACGGCACGGGTAGTGTTGGGCAAGGTGTTGGAAAACAGTTTCACCGTAGCTGTGAATGAAATCGGGCACTGCGTTTCAGGGCTTTCAGAGACTTTGCCGCCATTTTTGCGCTGTAGATTCACGAATTCGACAAAGTACCTCGGCATGTCGTTTGCAGGCGTAGACTATAGCACAAACGCAGGACAAAGCTGCCGTTCTGCTCCTCCGAGATGGCTGTGGACCGGTGGAGAAAGGAACGGTGAATGAATTTCACCCGTCCTGGCGCGTTTTGATCAATACATACATTCCATTACACAGATTAAAAATAGGAAGACGGACAATAGGACAGAAATAATATAAGTAGAAGTATAATAGAACCAAAGAAGACTGTACGTGGGTGCTCAGTTCAAACGGACGTAGTTGCCGGGGAACACGCCCTGGACACCGTTCAACTCACCCGTCCACCAGCCGTTCTGGTCTGGCGTGCGCTGGATAACCTTGATGAGGTCGTTCTGGCGGAAAGTCAAATCGCCAGCGGCCTGTGCCGTGTAGTCATACAACGCTGTGCATGTTTCCGCTGCTGGCGGTTGGGCGACTCCCGGAGGAGGCTGCATCTGCGGGGTTGGCGACACGGGCGAGAGCGGACTGGCATATGAGGATGTCTGTGCTTGCTGTGCTCCCATGTAGGAAGGTGGGCCGCCGGAGCCAGCCTTCTCGCCGTATCCGCCGTACCCCCCGTATGCACCGGCGCCGGCCTTCTCGCCGTATCCGGCGTAGGCGCCGGCAGCGGCGCCAGGAGAGCCGTAGCCGGTAGCTGCAGTGGTTGGTGGAGATGCTCCGTAGCCGGTGGCACTGGCACCGTATGAGCTATAGGTGGACGCTGTGGAAGGGCTTGTTGGAGTGGCGCCGTATGCGCCGGCTGCGCCGGCTGCGCCGTAGCCGCCGGCTGCACCATAACCCCCGACGGCCGCAGCGGTGCCGGGGGCTATGCCGGGAGCAGCACCGTAGGCCGGGCCGCCGGCGTAGGGTGGAGGCGAGTATGTGGATGCGGCCAGAGAGCCCGGAGAGCCGGCGTTCTGCATCTCGAAACGCCGTCTCGTCTGCTCGAGCTTGCTCTTGGCGTGGCCGAGCTTGAAGTGGGTGATGCCAATGGCGTCGGCACGCTCCTCGATGTCGCCACGCTTGACCTCGAAGGCCTGGACAATGTCCTGCGAGAGGTCGAAGTAGGGTATCTTCATCTCCTCCATGCGGGAGGAGAGGGTGTAGAAGACGTTCAACTGCATGTAGTAGAGGGAGATGAACAGGGGCTTGACCATCTCGGCCTCCAAGTGGAACAGGATGGGCAACTCGGTCTTCATCATCTCGTTGTAGTAGTCGAACTCCTGCTGGGCAATGGCGACCTCGTTCTCGACCTTGTAGAGGCGCTCCTCGTCCTTGGCGGTGCGCTCCTTCTTGTTCTGGTACTTGGTGAGCGAGTTCTGGTGGCGGTCGAGGTCCAACTGCTTGTGGCTGCGCTTCTGCGACATCTTGCGGATGGCCTGGATGATCTTGAGCAGCTCCTGCGCCGGCTCGATGATCCTGCTCTCGATCAACTCCAAGTCCGGCTTCAAGATCTCCTTCAACTCGTTCACCACGTCCCGGTACTGCTCGCACGCCTCAATGCCCTCCGGGTTGCCCTCCGGGATCGCCGAGTTGGGGTCCGACATCCGCCCCGAGATGGGCTTGTAGATCTCCTCGATCGCCTTCGAGAACCCCAGCTGGTGCTCCAACATGTCGTTCACCGCCTTGTGGTACCGCTTCGACTCCTCCGACAACCGCTTCGTCTCCGTCTCCAACTCCTTGAACCGACGCTCTGCGTCCGAGTACACCGCATCCTCTGTCACCGTGCCCATGTGCATCTTCTGCCGGAAGTTCTGCGGCGCCCGCACAATGGCCTTCTGCAGACCCTTGAAACTCATCTTGCTGGGCTTGCTTCGCTTTCTTCGCTTTCTTCGCTGGTTTCGCTTGCTTCGCTTGCTCCCCGCTGTGCCCTCCACACACTCCTCCCTCCTGCATGCGCCTCTCCTTGCCTCCTTCTGGCTCGTCTTTCCTTCTCTTCTGTTGTTGAGCCCACCCCGCTACTATCGCCAACCGGCCGCAACACTCATCCTCACCTTCTCGCTCTCCCTTACGTAAGCGTCCTCCCGCGGTGCACGGATGCAAAACCTCCCGCCATTTTTTGTCAGCGACGCGTCGATGCTTTTTCTCCCCCGCCCCGTTGCCCTTTCTCTGCCCCGGCCAGAAAAAGCGTTTTCTTTCCCCCGCGCGCGTTCTGGCGTCATGTTTTCTGCGTGTCTGGCTGGGCTCGTCCACGACGGGGAGCGTGGGGCAGCAGGCAGAGACGGGGGCAGAGACGGGGACAGAGACGGAGCAGGGCGTGTCGTTATCAGAAGAGCATGGGTTGGCCAGAAACCGGCGGTGGCCACGTAGGGGGAGGCGGAGGTGTGGGTAGCCATAATGTCTGCTCTGTGCATGTGTGTGCATGGGTGTCCGATCTCGTGGAATCAACAGCCCGCTCACAGACAGCTTCTCTTCACGCCTGCGCTCACGCCTGCGCTCAGCACCGCCAGCAACAACAGCAGCACCACCAGCAGCAGCACCGACACCGACCCCCAGCAAGCGCTCCCAGGGACACATTTCTGCACCCGCCCCTCGTTTCTCCCCCCTGTTTCTGCGTCCGCCAGCGTCCGCCCCCAGCCATGGCGTCGTCCTCACCGCCCACCATGTCGCCCTCCCGGAACTCCATCTCGAACTGGCTCAAGCTGCTGAAGAAGTCGGACAGCTCCAACGACGTGACGTCGCCGTCGAACTCCACGTTCAACCCCAGCAACCTGGACTTGTCTGAGCCGTCCGGCGCCGCTGCAAACACGTCCGCGGCTGAGCACCACGGCTCAGACCCCCCGGCGTCCAACCTGGCCGGGGCCCCTGCCCCGGCAAATAGCAGGCTCTATGCGCCGACGCCAACCAAACGCACCAACTCGGGCTCCTCCCCACGCAAAAACAGCAACCCGCTATCGCTGAACCTGCTGTCGCCGCAGAAGTCCGGCACCCCGCAGCCCTTGTCCTCCTCCCCGACGCCGTCCAGGCCCTTCCTCGGGTTCAAGTCCCGCTCCTCACACTCGTTCCGACCCCTCTCCCAGTTCTTGGACCCCTCCTCCAGCAGCCACCAGGACCACCACAGCAGCAGCGGCGCCGCCAGCGGTACCGCCAGCGACACTCCCGACGACCCAAACGGACGCTTGAGGTCCCACAGGGACTCCTTTCTCCAGCAGCGCCAGCTGGACGTGATTGGAAACTCCTCCATCTTCGGCTGCGACATAGAGTCTTCCACCAAGCTGGCCCACGGAACCGTCTATATCTCCGCAGACGTGCCGGCTAACACCGCCGACGACACCACCACCACCACAACCGATAGCGATGCCAATACCCGCACATCAACCTCTCCCTCCACCAAGCACCTGAACGTCGCCTACGGCCAGGTCCCTCTAGTGATCGTCTCTTGCGGCTCCTACTTGAAGGCCAACGCCTTGAATGTGGAGGGTGTGTTCAGGCTCTCCGGCTCCAACAAAAGAATCAAACATCTCCAGATGATTTTCTCCACTCCCCCGGATTATGGCGCAAAGATCGACTGGGACGGATACACCGTACACGACGCAGCCTCTCTCTTGAGGCGTTATCTGGGATCACTCTCCGAGCCCCTCATACCCTTCAACCTCTATAACTCGTTCAGAGATCCACTATTGGAAAAGAAGGAGCTTTTCCTCTACCTCAAGGAAAAAGACAGCAAGGGAGCCCTCCAGGTCAAACCGGACAAACAAAAGCGTCGAGTAATAGTCGCCCAGCGCCGCCGCCTCTTGAAGGAATACGCTCTTCTATTCCAGAAACTACCTCCAATCCAGCACAGAGTGCTTTTCTACTTGGTGGATATGCTTGCAATGTTCAACTTGAAGTCCGACAAAAACAGAATGCCTGCCAAAAATTTGGCTGCAATCTTCCAACCGTCTATCTTGTTCCATCTGGATCACGATATGAATCCAGAAGAGTATGCGGCAAACAGCGTGGTCATTGAATTCATGATCACTTACTCGCATAAAATCTTGGTCATTGTCCAACGTGAAAAGCCTAGCCCCCCGCTGGAGTCAACACCAGCACAAGCAAAAAATGAAGCTATCAGCTCGTCCAGAATCCCCACCGACAATTACGAAAAAATCGTAGAAGAAGCGGATGAACTGGACGACTTGGACGAAATGGACGAATGTGGTGAGGCTCATGCTGATACGAAAGCCTCAAATGAACAACACGATGAAAATGTCAAAGTCAGTAATGAAAATTATCACCCCATTACTAGCGACGCTTTCACTCACATCAAACCAGCAATAACTGTTGAAATACCAGCAGAAAGGACTTCTCCAAATTCGAAAACGCAGAGTCAAATACTTTATCATCCTAACGATAGCAGATCTTCACCACTTAGAGGCTCTCCACTGAGACAAGTGTTTACACCGGTGAATGATAACCATGATATTTCTGGCTTGGAAAATTTAGGAGCACCCGTAACGCTATTTTCAAGCCCAAGAGTGACCCGCTCACGGCCTCATAGCAAATCATTATCACATGTCCCTCACAGTGAGGTTGTAAGGATACCGGCTTCTTGTTCAACCTCATCGAATTTTAAAGCTTTGGGAAGTACCGATGATAACTTGAGTCGAATAATGTCAAACCAAAGTGGTGTCTCTTCCCTCTTATCTTCCAGATTAGGATCAGAGACGGCAGAAGGGACAACTAATAGAATCGATAACGCTCTGGCCCCAGCAGATGGGAACAACCTTATAAATGAATTAGGACTACATCAGCCAGATGCAATTCATGAGGGCCAAGTGGTATTCATTGATAACTCCAGTGAGGTAAGTTGCTTAGCAAAACCACCTGGATTGCAAAACCCTTCAGATTGCCCCGATTATGATCATAAAATTCACTCGTTTATTCCTCCAATATCTCCAACCACGGCCACAATGAGTCGAGATGATACCCCAGATGTGGAAAACATGTCTAAGAACTTTCAGAATAATTCCAAGAATCTCACTCAATCAGAAACTTCACATTCGAATAATACGGGTGTGAATAGCATCGATGAGTACTATTCCCTTCATGACGAGGAGAAGCGTAGCAATATGTCTACAGCCAGTGATTATGACACCGATAGTATGATTGGCACAAACGAAGATACAGGCAAGTCATCAAATTCTTTGGCCTTCTCGTTCCAGCCTTCTCTGTTACAAGGTCACAAGAGCAATGATGATATGCATCTACTCAATACTCGAGCACGTGATAACTCACGGGCAAACTCGAAGAATCTTGACGATTCATCACAGAATCAACGGGAGACTTCTCCTTTCCTAGACTACAAGGTTGTTCAATATTCTCACCCTGATATTGTCAATGATCCATCTCTTCTTCGGAAGACTGCAACTACTCCTTCTTTCGGCAGTACAAATGCAAGTCTTAATGACGAGTCGGGTGTGATAAGCAGTAAGAAGAGATCCAACTCGATAAATGCGTCCGAAGATAAAGGTACTGGTAACTCTGGAACAAATAAACAGTCCGGTATATTTTCAATTGTTGCAACACATATGCCCAACTCAAATACCAATCGCAACGTTGTGTCATCTTCAGAAAAAGCAAGTCATTCTTCTGGGATTTCTAAGTCCAATTTGAGGGAAAAGGGCAAAGGCAAAAAGGAAACCATAGAAAAAGGCAAGGATGTCAAAAGCAAAGAAAGGTCCAAAGACAGGGAAGAAGAAAACTTCAAAGACAAAGAGAAAATTAAAGACAAAACAAAAGAAAAACGGACTTGGTTCGATAAATTGAAAAACAGATCCAATGCAAAAAGACTTTAGTAACAGCTTTTCAGGTTACAGCAGGTATGTACATATAATAGGTGTCTTTCTCTAAATTTTTTTCTTCTTTTTTCATTTCCGCTACGTATTTTTTTTTATGTAAAGTAGTAAAACCACAACATTTTAATAATGGATTAAACATACTAAAAGAATACACCTTAGTTAATTTTTTGCCTTTTGGCAGCAGGTTCTTCGCCAATATTATCGTCCTCGAGAATGATAACAGAACTAACATTTTGATTACCATCATTTGATTTTTCGTCTTTCCTGTCTTCAACTAATAATCCATCCTCAATCAATTCGTCTTCATCTAGGTTTCCTTCCTCACCATCATCTTCGATAACCCTTTTAGGAGGTATCGTCAAATTTGGAAGATCTATTCCGGAAGATGCAAAGTTATCAATGATGTAGAGTTCTATCATATCCAGACGTTCGTCTGAGTCACTAATGAGCAGTATCGTACCATCTTCAAGAAAGTCAGACAAAGGTTTTTCAAGATTTTCTTCAAGATCAAAGTCATACAACAATCTCGCATCTAAAGTCATGATTTCAACTTCATCATCATATTTGTATTTTTCAATCAAGGAATCTCTCAAATCGGACAATTTAAGTTCTTTCAAATTTAATTCTACAGTGCCTTTAACAATTGAACATGCACTACATGAAGGATTCGGTTTTGCTAGTTTGGATGAGTTGACCACTTTGTCTGTTGCGGAAGAATCAAAGAGCATTTTGGACTTGGCAGCTCTTTCTTCATTGGTCTTTTCAAGATAGTAGTTGACACTCGAAAGAGCAGAAAAACCAGCCATTATTGCATTCATGGTAGCCACTGCGGGAATTATATTACCAGCAATTTGCTTGACATCAAATTCAGATTTGATAGGAATATGGAAAATAAGTGACCTGATATTGGATGTGGCCATCACAAATCTTAACGTATCAACATCATCTTTGTCAAACTCTAACTTTTCACCACTGCGTAGACGATCCGCTAACCTCAAACAGGACACAACATAGGTCTTGATGATGCTTTCAACATTGGATTGTTCTGAAGCGTCAGGTTCGTATATTCTGTTTTTGGTTGCATCCTCAGAGGATGCTAAATATTGCTCGTAATCTCCCAGCTTGGAAACGGATGGCTTTTCTCTTGATCTCCATAAATCCTCTATCTTCAAAAGACGTTCTATATCAGTGATGAAGATTTTATTGAATACTTCGACTGCAAAATCATGATCCCCGGCTTTAGAGAAATCAACCAATTTTCTCAAATCAGAAAGCTCATTTATCTCATTAGCAGAAGCCTCTGCTTCTCCCTTGCTTGTGAATTCAGAGGCATCTGGGGTTGGCACATCTTCCGGACTTCCTTCCCCGAAAAGCTGTGAGAACAAGAAATCTTTGGCCCAGGTGATGCAGTGAACCGGTTTCGACGGGGTAGATCGAATAGTACAAACCGGGAAAGTTTTAGGAGTTTCCTTGGGAACACAGTGGAAGCATTCACTGATGTATGGGTATATAGGTTGCACTTGTCCTTTCAAACCTGTGGTTCCGCTTTCGTAAAGTGGTATACTGAGATAGAGACAAATTCGGTTCACGTAAAACCTTGCTTCTAAGTTATCCAAGGCGTTGTAGATGACGCTGAACTGTTGGAAAAAAGATAACGGGAACATGGTTTTATCCAGCACACTGCCATGATAGGATACGAGCTTGGATGTGTAGTTGAAAAACTCAACAGCCTTTATGGCCGTTTTCGATTTAGATTCTTTGATATCTTTGTGACGAAATAAAAACTGTCTGTTTAAGTTAGACAAATCAATCGTATCCAAATCTAAAACGTGAATTTCACCGATGTTCATCATAATTAGGTTTTTGAGTAGTTCACACCCTATTCCGCCAGCTCCGACAAGTAAAACCTTGGACTGGACGAAGTTGTCGGCTCCAGGCCCAAACATGTGCTTGATGTAGCTGTCCACTGCCATGATGTTTTGCTTATTTATAGATACACGTCTTTAAATTTTTGTGTAGCATACATTTCAATCGGTGTTCTCTCAGTTCCTCTTAATTTGTCGCAAAACTTTCCAAGCCGTCTGTCTTCATCTTCAACACCCCCGCGTCGCTAGATCTTTTGTTTGTATCTTGGTGTTTAAGTTACGTGGTCTTTCCTCCCCGTGAGATATATGTTCTCGGGAGCAGTGACATAGACTAGCCCGGGAGAGCACTAGAGAGATTACTACAAATATGGCTGGCGACAAATACTCCGTTATTCTACCAACATACAACGAAAAGGAGAACCTTCCTATTATCACCTATCTTATTGCCAAGACCTTCACGGAAAACAAGCTCGATTGGGAAGTTGTTATAGTGGACGATGCTTCTCCAGATGGAACCCAGGAGGTTGCTAAACAACTCATTAGTGTTTATGGCCCTGAGCACATTCAATTGAGACCACGTGCAGGCAAGTTGGGTCTTGGTACCGCATACATGCACGGTTTGAAGTTTGTCACCGGTAACTTTGTCATTATTATGGATGCCGATTTTTCTCATCATCCGGAAGCAATCCCCGAATTCATTAAAAAGCAGAAAGAAGGCAACTACGACATTGTTACGGGTACCAGATACGCAGGTGACGGTGGTGTATACGGCTGGGATTTGAAGAGAAAACTTATCTCCAGAGGAGCAAACTTTTTGGCCACTGTTGTTTTGAGACCTAACGTTTCGGACCTCACAGGTTCATTCAGATTATACAAGAAAGATGTGTTAGCAAAGATCATTGAAGCAACCAAGTCCAAGGGTTACGTTTTCCAAATGGAAATGATGGTCAGAGCAAGAGCTTTAGGATTTACCATTGCTGAGGTGCCAATCTCCTTTGTTGACAGAATATACGGTGATTCCAAGTTAGGTGGAGATGAGATTGTTGGTTACCTCAAAGGTGTCTGGACGTTATTCACCACCGTTTAAAAATTCACCATTATCATTTGTGTTTAAATCTTATTATACATACTAATACATTTATTTAACGTTTTTCAAAAATGCGTACACCTCGTTTCATTATGAATATTCTGGCACTTGACAGAACATACCCGAGCCCTGCATTTTATGCACGAGCTGTAGCTGACACCACCACATATGGTACATAGCTTCTCAATTTGAAAGGCATTTGGTTTCACCTCTAGGGGGCCATCATTACTGACTAACTTCAGCTCGTTTTTGTTCAACTCGTCAGCAAAGTTGGACCAGCCCTTCTTTGATATAAGCAACCGCTTCACAACAGCACCAGCATTAGTGTTGCGTTTAACCACTAGCCCTGTAACATTTTTCGGTATTTCTATTCTTACATTCTCATTATAGTTTTCTCTGTTCAACTCCTCGAATCGCCTCTGAGCTTTCTTTAGTTCAGCAACTGATATGTTGCTGCGTCTCACTGGGGCGTTCTTGTTGCCAGTGGAATCTATCAGCTCAGCCTCTAGCTCTTCTCCTATGGACTTAGACTTGGGACGTGCGGTTAAAAATTGTTCTGCCTGGATCTGCTGTATATTGTAGTTTACTCTTTTGCGCTTCACCGAGGAAGATGTCACCGCCTGTCTGGCTGCTATACTCATCCCGCCACCACCACCTCCACCACCTCCTTCAGATGATCTAGATGCTCCATTTCCACCAAAGACATCAACTCCTGCTATCCCTCCAGTGGCGTCTCCTGCTGGAGTTCCACTTCTAGAATTGACAAAATTTGCGTTACTAGCTCCTCTTCGCCCGACTCCACCACTGGGATTCTGGTGGTACAGGGAGGAAAAGTATAGTCCAGAATCACGACCCTTTGCTATCTCTTCTACACCTCTCATTGTTGTCCTGTGTGTGCCTGGCAAACTTGAATCAGCATGTTCAAATAATAGGCAAAGTTGTTCACGACAATCTGAGTTTTCAATTTTGAATCGAAAATTCATGTCACCCAGCAGACGCGAGATACATTTCAAGCTATTGTTACACAGTGTACACAGAGAAAGTACAAAAGAAAAGGAAGAGGGGTGAACGGGAGGTCTGCGGGCGAACACGATAACTCATTATTTATCTACCAAAGCATACAGACGGGAATGCAAGTCTTCTAATACCTTGTCGATGCTGTCAAAATCACAGCATAGCCCGTCTCTTAAAAATACAATACTCCCGTTGTTCAAACTCGTCGGGAAGTCCTCGCCGGTGAAGTATCTCCCTACAACATCGGAAATTTTGGTAGTAAGATCGTGTAAAACCTTCCCACTCCCTCCACAGGCGGTAGTAATGGAGGCGGGAGAAGTGATCTTCCCGGTGGTCTCAGTTCTCAAGTTGCCGAGGGAAATAAAGAACTTGGAGTGTTTTTTCGAAACACAGGTACTCCTATGGCGTAGCTCCACCTTTATCTCAAACTTGAACACGTCAGATACAATCTTGGTGTTCTTCTTTTTCCCTGCTGACTGCTGGGTATCCACTTTCACACATTTAAAGTAGATTAAACGTAAGCTCTCAAGGCCACAAACAAAAGGAAGATACCCATAGCTAGGCATATGTTGCAAATCATCGGGCTTGTTTTCATAGTCAACTTCTTCATTTTCGAGGTTAAATCTGTCCAACTCAACTTTTGTTCTGGAACGTAGGTCATGTATTTTTCTACAGAACTTGAGTGTGAGCCTCAAATAAAGCACAAACTCTTTGATGTTGATATTATTGAGCTGATCGTTGGACAAAATTTCATTCAAGTAAGGCAAGCAATAGCGATGAGGATTTTTTTCTGGTAGTTCAATACTAATTTTATCATTACCCTGTCTCGGAATCTTTAAAGTCATATACTCCTCCTGATTCTCACCATACTTGAAGGTGACGCCATCCGATAGCACCTTCATGATACTCAATGCAGGGTTGCCACTGACTATTTTCAATAAATTTAGCGACTTTGCGAACTTGTTCAAAAAGGAAAGTATACTTGATAAAATCATCGTGTCCTTACGGATAAAATTCTCCTTTACTATTGGTCCAAATTGATGTGATAAATCAACTTCTGATTCGATACTAAAAATTTTTGATCGGGAACTGTACTCAAAATGGGTAGAATTGCCATCGCTGTACTTAATATCTGGTAAGTTTTTCACTCCATTATCATTGATTAGCTTACCATACATTTTAGCGTTCAAGTCACTGTTTTTAATCGTAATCAATAGTACTAAAGAATCCTTTGCACTCTGAATATGGAACAATGACTTATTTTTGATCAAAAGAACAGCATTGTCAGTCGAACTTAAATTCATGTTATCGATCTTGAAATTGTTCTGTAGAAAGTCGTTAACCAGTTTATCGTTTGAGTTCAAAATTTTCAATTCACAACCTTGGTCTTTAAGTTCTTTAACAATTAAGTTAGATATTAACTTGGAGCTTGAAATTTTTATCAGATTGATTAAGCAGTTATACGTTAGTGACTTGGAGCCACACATGGTGCTGTTCACATCTGCTTTTTCATCTGACCGTGGCTCATTACCATCCACGGTTTTATTGTCCGTTTGAGTGGAGCCGATTGACACTTCCGAAGAAGCTTCATCGCTTAGTTCGTTGACGTTAATCTCACTGCACCAATTAATGACCCATTGGCCTTCAACGGACTGGATTTTGCTACACCAAAGTTGAGCATTTGATTGAAATCCGAAAGTACCAACTAGGATTGACCAACCAATTGGCCAATCTTTTCGCCTGTATATATCTATCGATGTTAAAATTGGCTCCAGGCTTTTGTTTTTCAAATTGGAATAATCAATATTGAGCTTTGAAATTTCATCTGGATTGAGTCTAACTGATTTCAAACTTACCCAACCAGTGGCATTCATCATAGAGGAGAATTCTGATTCCTGGATAAGCATCTTCAATTTGAGAATTTCTATAAAGTCTAGACTGTTTCCTGTATTTATTTTGAATGCACTTCTATTCATGAAGTTTGTTGGATTCTCAAAGTAGCATGAACCGCTCAAGGAATCTATGCTGTATATTACATCTTTTGTTTGTGAAACTCTGAAAATTATTTTTTCAGAATTATTTGATAGGGAGACGGCTTTCTCTATGTCTTCAACAGACCCAATTAGTAACTGTTTCAATCTTGAAATGATACATTGAACATGGTGTTTTATCAATGACGTCAGAAGCTTCAATAAATTGATATTTTCGCTGTCATCCACCAACGTCAACCCATGAGATTCATCAAGGACGCCATCTTTAAACCATTTGAAACCTAGTTTAGAATCTTGAAATATGCCAATCTGTATAGTTGACGGCTTAGCATACTTTCGTTGTGCCCAGTATGTTATGGTGATTAATGAGCTTTCGGCGTTGTAGTTATGTGTCAAGTGGCCTCTCCAGAGTCCCATTCTCATACTTATCAACTGTTTATGTAATAGATATATTTTTGTTGTTAATGAATATGAGTAAAGAAGTTCGTAGAATTCCCTTAAGCCCTTCTCGCTATTGAGAAGACTGTTTGAGTACTGTTGAATAGTGTGAAGTGTCTTCGGGTCTGATTTTTCGGTGGACTCTTTTACTTCATTGCCGACTAGGGCAAACCCGAGCTTAAAATCAATCAAATGGAATCTATCATCATTCAAGGTCGACAATGCACATGAGAAGTAGTTCGGAACATTGAAAAAGACGCATCCGTCTTTAATCTCATAGTTCCGGAAAGGTTTTGGAAGGTTATTCTGCAGAGACATTTTGATCGACAGCTCAACCTTTAGGTTATGCAACACCTTCAGCACAAACTGGGGGCTTAGAGTCTCTGCCGGTAGAAAGTTATATGTCGGCAAGTTGGGCCTACCCTGAAGCAAGACCTCCAACGAAGTTAAAAGATCGGGTTCGGGCATTTTCGCACTGATCAAAGAGGATTTGATGGCACCAAATGCCATAATGCTGTTGGTAATCTCCTGGTTCTGGTCTCTCAACCACACAAACAGGTCTATCAACTTGCTGATTTGATCGTGGTTTCTGGACCACTTGCAAAGCACATATAACCTCACGAAATTTTCTCTGAACATCACAAGCAGTTCAAGAAACTGTTTTTTCTTCACAATCTCAGGCTCCGTCCCTGACTCCAGGAATTTGAAGTACTCCTTCAACTTTTTGAACGTGTCCAGCGCAACACGCTCCAGAATGACATTTAGAGGAGTCATATTCATCGTGATGTGTGGAATTTCCGGTGGCACCGGTCCCTTTCTGGCTGCCAGGTCATCTTGTGCAGCAGCCGGTGTCATCAGCGCTGTCGGCGTGGTTGCCGTCGTCGTCGTGGAAGCTGTTGTTGTTGCCGTCGTTGTTGAGCCTTGCACCTGCTGTGTCTCAGGTGGCAACGTCAACGACGAATCCCCGACCATGGCTGCACGGGTATTTTCCACAGAAGTCATTTTCCTCAACCTTCCGCTTCTCTGTGACCGTTGCTTCGGCGTGATCGTGCCCTCTGCCTTCCCATCTCTTCTCCTTCCACCTGCGTTCGGCTCCCGGCTTCATCTTCTTTACCTTCCTTCATGCACAAACTGTTTCTCCTTCCCGGTGCACGAAACAGGCAGACCGCAACGTCTCTTTCCCGGTGCTGACGTAAGCAGCATGTTTTTGGGCCCAACTACGGCGGCTAGGCATGTAAATAGTAAATACAATGCCGATAGACGGATCTTGGCTCTAGCTGTCTGCGATTGCAGGAGAAGAAGAGGGTAGGAGGACCTGCTACGTGTACGTAAGGTCGGTAGAAGCTCCTGTTGTCAGCGGTTCGGGTGAAGAGAGATTTTACCGAAGAGACATCCAGCATTAAGGGAAAAACTGACAACTGTTGGCAGATAAAGAAGGGAAAAAGCAGCAAGTTTGCACAACAAAAGAAAGCAAAAGAAGATAAAGCCAGGAATCATCCGCAGTATGAATCACTCTCACAATGGTATTGGCTTTCCAACGTCCAACAACGTCAGCAGCCGGAAACCCTCGAGCAGAGATCACACGGCAAATATCGACACGGACATGGCTGATGCACCGCCCTCTCTCAAGAGCCCCGGGCTACACGATTACACAACGCCTCCAATGCAGACGCAAATGACGTTTGATGGGAACAGCACCAGTGAGAAAAGATACGGCGAGATCCAGAACTTGCCCACACCGTTGGTGTTTAACAATTCCCGAGCCAAAATACGTAAATATTCGTTGGCCAGCCCGACATTCTCAAACGAGCATGTGTTTCCCATAAGCGAGTCACCCCATGACGCTGATTACGATGATACTAGTGCCACTAGTGACAATGTTGATGTAAGGATGGGTGGTGTTGGTTACGACGACTGTAATACCGACGGCAGTTCAAGCGTAGATGTGGAGAATGGCTCTCCTTCCTGTTTACGCATACCTAAAGCCCGTCAAAAAAACATGGAGACAAAAAAAGTCCTAGCAGACAAGAACATATCGAATAACGAGAGATACTTCTCTGAGTTCAGGGTAAAGCAAAGAATTCCTTCAAGTGAAACATCCCCACCAATAGTGAACACATTCGAGGATATCACCAGGCAGCGATCATCATATAGTCCCGAGAGGGCCTCTTTACTGCCCAAAATTAGACCGGTAGATAGAGTTGTTTCTTTACCCTTTCATGATAGTTTTGCCCATCATTCTGCGGATAAAGCTGAAAGAAAATCCAAGAATATAAATCCTAAAGTACCGCAAACTGAGCCTTTACCAAAATCAACAGTAGATCCTAATTTCTCCACCAATTGCCTGATTCAGTTGCACAGTATTGACGAACCAGTACGACCTCAATATTGGAAGCTTTCCACTGAAATCGGCAAAGGATCTTTCAGTAAGGTGTATCTGGCGGATGACGGCAAAACTGCAATCAAAGTCACAGACATAAGATGTAGCAATGATGGCACCCAGTCGAACGAGCTACGATTACGGATTCAAAACTCCTTGACTAGGGAGCTGGAAATATTAAGAGTGCTGGACCACCCCAATATAATTAAACTTATCGGAACAGATTACGACACAGATCGGAGTACTCCAATGGAGAAGATTACAATGGCGATCGAGTATTGCAAAGGTGGAGATTTATATAGTTTTATTTTGGACTATAGATCCGAAGTATCGTCTGAGTTAATCAGATGTATCTTTGCCAACATAGTGTCTGCCATTTCATACATGCACAAAATGGATGTCTGTCATCGAGACATCAAACTCGAGAACATTTTGTTGAAACACTCTCAGTTAGAAATATTGAATTATGGAACCGCCTTGGCAGTAAAGCATAATCCAATTGCAGTTCTCTCAGACTTTGGCTTAAGCAAGAAGATCGATCCTTTAAATCCAATGTTAACCACACGATGTGGGTCTGAAGATTACGTCTCTCCTGAGTTGCTACTCGGAATGCCTTATGACGGTAAACAAAACGATTGCTGGTCACTTGGGGTTGTGCTATACACAATGCTCGAAAGCAGATTGCCTTTTGATCCATTGCCAAATGAGCGTGAAAACAGATTGAAAAGAAAGTCTAAACCTGCACATAGAATAGCGATGATATTATGGGAATGGTATGTTATGAAAGATTTCAAACTGAGTGAAGAATATGGGTCGGCGAAACAGATTGTAAAACAGTTGCTAGCCAAGAGAAATAAACGTGCCACTATTGATGAAATACAGGAGAATCCCTGGTGTGCACCTTACATTATCAAGTCAAGTAAAGACAATGGAGTAAGCGAATAGTCCACCGCAGAGGCACAGATGTCAGTTGCTAATGAGAAGTTAATGGTAAGCGAAAAAGGGTCGACAAAGTACTTAGTTTATAAATCTATTCATTCGGGTTCTAGGTTTTATATGTATAACCATCTTCTATCTATAGATGGACAACAAATGTCGAGTAACTGACAAGTCACAGTATATCTGAGTGAAAGAGAAGAAAAGGGAGAGAAAAGTAAGTAGGAAAAACGCAAAGCTAATTTTAAATAGCAATTCTTGTAAACTAAAGTAAAAAATAATTGAGATAGTAAAAACAGTTTGAGAGCTAAAGGTCTAAAAATTCCAAGCAGTGGATGATATTTTCCGTAATAAAAAAAGAGCCCATTAATAATTGTGGATCAGAAAAGAGTAAACTAATAAAGCTGATAAATTGCAAAACGATGAGAGATGGGAGAAGGTAGAAAAGTTGTAATTCTTGCTTACTGAATCTGTTGCTCATCCAAAAACCAGTATCTATCCTTGAAAACCTCATAGTTAGATACTTCGAACTGGAACATGTTGATCAGATTTGAAAAGATCTTACAGTGGAAAAAAATGGGTTCGTCTATTTCACTGAATTGGTAAATTTGATCTGACGAAGGAAATTTATCATGAACGACGTTAGCGTTAGACCTATAAAGTTGCTTATCGTGATTGTCTCTATTGAAGTTACCATTTAACGAGTTCTGGTGAGCGGAACCATTGGAGTTCCCAAGTTTCATGTCTATTTTCTCAAGCTCATAATCTAATAAAGGTTTGAAAGTTTTTTCAAGAGGCAGAATCGCACATAACCAAATTCTGGTTTTGTAAATCTTAAACAATTCTTTAATCAAACCCCTAAAGTCTAAACGTTGTAAGCAATAGTAATAAATAATCAACTTCTTCTTATCAAACTGGAATTCCACGTTTTTAATAATCAAATCCAAATTCAACGAAGCAGAGTAATTTAGACAAATTTTATAAGCCATTGTTTCATCATTGTACTTTAAAATGAGTTGATTCAATTCATGGGGTTTGGCAAATCTCAAAATCTGCTTGTTTGGAAGGGTGATAAAATTCTCGTCTTCATTAATAATTGATTTTTGATGGGAGTTATTACCATTGCTATGACTGTTGTTGTTATGACTGTTGTTGTTATGACTGTTGTTATTATGATTCGAATGACGTGAAGGAGGTGCTGAGGAAGAGGAAGCGGAGCCAGGCTGGCTTCGATTATTCGAATTGTTCCCAAATTCTAAACTCTTCAAATGTAGCTTCTTCTTCAAGTAGTTGAAAAATAGGGCAAACTTGAACTCAATCACAGGTTTTAGAACCATAACAAGATCTTTTCCCCTATCGCCTTCGATTATGATCAAATCCTTTGGCATAAGCTGCAAGTTGGAATTTTTGGGAAATGATATTATATCAAGTCTACCATTTTTGTTCAAGATCAGAGAATAGTTTTTATTGTTGAGGTGATTGGGGGATTTCAAGTCTTCATTTTGTTTCAGCAAAAACTCTAAAAGCTTGTCAATCCTCTGCCTGATTATACCTAGCTGAGCAGTCGAAGCTGGATCATCTGGTGATTCTCTACTGTTTGACAACCCTAGAAGGTTGTCTAATTGATTTATGACTTGAGTTGCAGTATTGAAATCTCCAAAATACACTGAGCACTGATCGAACTGGCACTTTAACTCAGGAGATATGACGATGGTGTTTGTTGCCTTGTTCAACAAAAGCCCATCATCCAAGGAGATGTATGTTGAGTCAAATTCTGAGTTGCTTCTAGAGTTCGGATTTGAGTTCGGGGCTGAGTTCGAGTTCGAATTCGAATTCGAACTAGAATTCGGTAAACGGGGAGGAGGGTTGAATGTGGACAACGGAGAGGAATCAACATTTTTGCTGTTATTTCTCAAGTCGTACATTTCATTCCTCTGATTGTTCAAATGATTGTACTGTAGAGGAAAAAGCTTCATGCTATTGGTAGAATTGTCCTCGGCAGAAGTATTACTATGCAAGTCTGCGGCATAGCTGGGTCTTCTGTTGAAGATGTTGTTAACGCCACCTTGGAGCTCCAGAGGGAGGGTGAAGTTCGAATTATATTGATTCTGGTTTAGCGATCGAGTGTGTTGTAAAGTGTTATTGGAAAGCAGAGAATCTTTGCTAACCGAGCTAATAGAAGAATGTGGGGAGATGAAAGGTTCGTCATGACCAGCTGTCGTGAAGGTGAGGTGGGGGTTCAGGTAAAATTCCTTATCCGAGGAACTGTTACTTTCGATGTTGCTTGCATTGTTACCAGTGGCATTCAGCAAAAGCTGGTGATCGCTCAAATCCTGAATTGGGTTTTGGTATGGGAATTGCTGTGGCGCTTGTAGGTAGCTTCTCTGCTGCAATTGCTGCTGCTGCTGCTGCTGGATTTGGAACTGCAAGAATTGCTGTTGTTGCTGCAATTGCTGCTGCTGCTGATGCTGAACCTGTTGTTGTTGCAATTGCTGTTGCTGGAGTTGCTGTTGTTGTTGTTGTCCAAACGTGTTTCTTGAGTCGAATGCAAAGTTCGCCGCACCGTTGAATTTCAAGTTTCTTTGGTTGTAAGACATGATGAGGCCCTTGCTGTTTTCTATAGTGTATAAAATTTTATAAATGACTGGAAGCGATCTGATGAAGTGCTGGAAACGCTCGGCGTTGAGTAAAGAGTTGGATAAGTGTGGGGAATGAAGACTCAAGAGACAGAAGTCGTCAGTGTATGGTTCTATTAACAAAATCTATAATTAACTTTTCGTGAGAAATGATAGCACTGAACTGAAATACGGTGTGGTTTTGTCAGTTGGTAATTCGATTTTTTTGGGGAAGGCTGTTTGGTTCTATTTCTATTCCTTTGTAGTTATTATTGTGTTCTGATCTGAACAGAAGCAAAGTCGTGGCTATCTTCTTGTGTAGATTTGCCCGAGGAGAGTGTCGTTCTATTTGGGGGCTGGGGAAAGGGCAGTTGTAGCAAAGTCGGGAGGTTGTAGGGTGAACGCTCTGATCGGATGTGGTTCGGTATAGTAAAGAAAGGGCCAGGAGCGGGGAGGGGGATAAAACGATACTGACAAAGAGAGCCGGTGGCGGATGGCTGTTGTTGACTAGTAAAAATGCAAATCGGATCGGTAAGTGTATCTAGCGAGGCGATTGCAGCATATAATGTGTATAAATTGCGTGTGTGGTGTGCGTGTATATCAAAACAGAGGCTCTTTCCAGAGACAGACCTGCTAGGCGACACAAAAGGAAGGTGCTCGGATCGGTTGGCGACGGCGAATGGCTATCTCGAAAGAGCAAACAGGCAACGCAGGACGGGACAACACGAATGCACGCACACCTCGCGGAATGGAGGGCCTACGAAAGACTGGCAAAGGAAAAGAGAGGCCTCGATAGCGGGTCACCAGCCTTCGGACAACCGTGTTTCCCACCGCCACCAGCAGCGTTCGGCGCCAGCCATCAACACCATCCCCGTCATCAACAACAACACCGCCGCAGCACCCGCGGCTGCGTGGGCGGGCCCGCCACCGCCGTCCCCTCGTTTCTTCTTCCTCTGCCGCGTCCCGGCGTGCGCGCCGGCCTGTGGTGACGTAACTCAGGGCAGCGGGGCGAGGGGCCACGGCGGTCTAGACCGCCTGAGCGGGGCCACCCTTGCCGATTGGCCACTCCAGTAGGTGGGTGGGGTGTGCAGAGCGCGGACCAAGAGAGGGAGAACGCCACCGATAGAGCCAGAGATAGAAGCAAAGGTGCAGACACGTCGCGGGGGAGGCAGAGGGAAAAGGGGAAAGGGGGCAACAATCAAACGGGGGGTTTGAGTTATCTGTGGATCTTCACCACGTGCGGCTGTGGACAACGGCTGAGCACGCCGCGTGGCAGGCCGACAGCTGGGCATGCCGCCAGGGCAATCAGGGCAACTCGGGCCTGGACGGCGTGTGGTGCTGATGTGCCGGCACAGGCTCGGCGGTGGTGTACTCCCAGCACCACTTGTGCACGCCGGGCGCAATCCGGGCACGCGAGACCACCATGCCGTGGTATGCATCGGCGCTGCCGGAGGAGCCCTCCCACTGCTCGACGCGGGTCTTGATGGCCTCGTTGAGGTCCTCGAAGAACTTGAAGTCGCCAATGCTGAGCCCGAGGAAGCCCGTGAGGCAGTTTTCCCGGATGGTCAGCACGAGCTCGTGCCCCCGCTCGTCGGCAACGACAAACTTGGCCCGCTTCACGCCCAGCGCCCGCCGGTGCATGTACACGTAGCTGTCGAGCTTCTTCCAGATGCGCACGCGCCGCACAAGAATGTACTGCGGCGCGTACTGCACGGACGCACGCTCTGCCCACACGTTGTCGTCGGCAAGCTCGCTGACAAGCGTGTACTGGATGTCGTCAAACCGTCGAGCCGTGTCCTTCTCCCTCTGCTGCGGTCTCTCCTCAGCCAGAGCCAGTTTCCGACGCTTCTCCCCCCGCGGCGTCTCGCCAGCCGTACTCGGCGTCTCCACATCACTGTCAGAAAAGTCCTCGTCAAGCAAGTCCTTGTGGTTGTACACGCGCACAAACTCCTCCCACACCCACTGCTGGCCGTACGAACGCAGCTCCCGCTGCAAAATGAGCTCCGGAATGACATAGAAGTTGTTCATGCACACCAGTTCCATCTGCTCCTTGTACCGCTTGCCGCGGATCCTCACCTTAATCCATATTTGGAACTTGTCCAACAACCAGTAGTCGATCCCGAGTTCCTTCCCCGCCAGCTTGTTCTCAATCCCAAGCTTCAGGTATAACACATCGAGGTCCTCCTGGTTCCACTCGTCCTCGTAGTACGGCCTTCCATTCTGAAACTTGTAATATCGCACCTTCCCGTGCAAATCAACTATATCCCTCACGTCCTTGCTGATGGTGTCAAACACTGCTGGAAACGTAACAACATCAAACGTCTTGTGTTGCAACTCCTTCTTCTTGAAGTCTCTCCCATCGAAGTACTGGGGAAACTTAAATCTCGAGTCGCTGAAGTCGGTCATGTGTAACGTGTATGGATAGTTCATAGCCTTCGAGGGAGGCCTGTTTCTCGAAACCCCTAGCAATAAGCCCACGATCGTCTCATCGACAGGATAATCCGGCAATTCGCTAATCCGAGTCACGCTCTTGGATCGATAGTTGTTGTTAATGGTAAATTGGTTTTGTTTATTATCCATCCTATCCTTAATTCTCTTTCTGGAGTTCCAGCACCTCAATTGTCCCTCTATCGCTCTACTTAGCGTGACAGCGAAAGTTTGGTCGAGTCGACAAGCAGAGGCTTGAGTGTGTCTTTTTCAACAGTCCGTGAAAAAAAAAAATAACGCGTACTTTTAAAAAGATCGCTCTAGTCGGAAGGTTTTATTTTTCAGTTTAAGTCTATATTTTTAACAGAAAGATGCCAGTTGATGACTCAATCCATCATTGAATCTCAAATATATAAATGGGGAAAGGGATTATACACAAAATTGATGGGAGTGTTGGGAAAAAAAGAGTGGAACTATAAATAAAGTTTCGGAGAAAGGAAAAAATGATAAACAGCGTGTAAGGAAAAAAGATGAATACATTAGAATTCGTTGACTAATATTAGTTTTTTAATTCGACGAGTTGAGCGTGGAATTGGATTTGATTATTTTTAAAGAGAAGAACGTTGGGTAAGTTGTTATGTTTGTTTCTTGTCTTCCATTCATTGCTTTATCTTAATTCGAATGACAAAATGGGTAGAAAAGATCTATTCTAGAAGTGAATTGGATTAACTTAGTACTTTAATTTCTTTGGTTGTTCCCAAGTGTTTTCTTGGTTAGTGAAGTGACCGTAGGAAGCGGTCTTGAAATAGATTGGTCTTGCCAAGTCTAATTCTCTGACCAAACAACCTGGTCTCAAGTCGAAGTTGTTTCTGACAATAGCAACCAATTCTTCGGAGGTCTTGTCAGAGGTACCGTAGGTATCGACGTAGATGGACAATGGCTCAGCAACACCAATAGCGTAGGAGAATTGGACCAAACATCTTCTGCACAAACCTGCGTTGACTAAGGACTTGGCAACCCATCTTGCAGCGTAAGCAGCAGATCTGTCAACCTTCGAGAAGTCCTTACCTGAGAAGGCACCACCACCGTGAGCACCCCAACCACCGTAGGTGTCAACAATGATCTTTCTACCGGTCAAACCAGCATCACCTTGTGGACCACCAATGACGAATCTGCCGGAAGGTTGGATGTGGTAAATAGTCTTGTCGTCCAACAAATGTTCTGGGATGACCTTCTTGATGATGTGCTTGGTCAACTCGGTTCTGATGTCGGCAGTGGAGATGTCGTCGGAGTGCTGGGCGGAGATGACAATGGTGTCAACTCTCAGTGGGACAACAGCACCACCTTCCTTCTTGTATTCAATGGTGACCTGGGTCTTGGTGTCAGGTCTCAACCATGGCAAAGAGCCGCTTCTTCTGGCGTCAGCCATGGCGCCGTTCAACTTGTGCGCAAGCAAAAGAGTCAATGGCAACTTCTCGTCAGTTTCGTCGGTGGCGTAACCAAACATGATACCCTGGTCACCGGCACCCAATTCCTCCAAGGCCTTTTCGTAGTGCAAACCTTGGGCGATGTCTGGGGATTGTTGTTCAATGGCAACCAAAACGTTACAGGTCTTGTAGTCAAAACCCTTTTCAGAGTCGTCGTAACCAATGTGCTTGATGGTGTCTCTGATGACCTTCTGGAAGTCAACGTTGGCCTTGGTGGTGATTTCACCGAAAACCATGATCATACCGGTCTTGGATGCGGTTTCACAACCAACCTTAGACAATGGATCGCCGGCCAAACATGCGTCTAAGATGGCGTCCGAGACTTGGTCACAGATCTTATCTGGGTGGCCTTCACCAACGGATTCAGAACTATGGTATATAGTGGGGCGCGGGGGGTCGATCATGTTAGTACTCTCTTCTCATCGTCGTGTTTCACCTTCGTCTCCTTCTTCAATTCTTCTGTTCTTCCGTCCTTCCTGGTACATACGTAAAAAGGAAAGTTTCAGACATTGTGTGGTTTATTTGGGTGTGGTTGTAGGCGCTTTTGCTTGTACAAAGGTCGTCTGTCGGGGAAGAAAACCTAGACTGCAGCAGAAGAAAGGGCGGTACCTGCTATGACACCCGCAACCATACAGGCCCGTCTGCAAGATGCGGGAAATGGGTCCGTCTTTATACATCGGAGCCAAAAAAAATTTTCAGATGCAACAGCCCCCAGGGAGAACGAGCACCGGAACAGGCTTGGGGCTCTCGTCTCGCTGCCGCCGCTGCATGTGCTCTCTCGTCCGCTCGTACAGCGCGCTGCGCTGGCACATGCGCTGCTCGTACCGGCAGGCACCACACATGTGAAAACGGTAAGCATGTGCTCTTGGCGCCCTGGTCTAGCTCTTTGCCGTCCTCGGGGGTAAGGGCGGCACGTTTTGTCCACGTTGCCAAACAGCGGAGTGTCTCTCTGGCGGACCCGATGGCCCTTTTGGCAAAGGGAAGAACCACGGGCACACCCCCTCCCCCCCCCCCCCGGGGCCCATACCGGTGAAGGGAGCGGGGAGGCCCGCAATGCGTTGCCAGATGTGCGCGGCGGCACGTGATGCGACACTGCTGCTCCGGAGCCGGCGTGGCGGGGAAAAGTGGAGCGGTCACGTGAGGCGCATGGTGGTTTTGTTGACATATACTTACTTTAGCTATTACATACATATATATATTTAAATATACACCACTACAGCTTCGGTTTCTTCCAGAAGTACTGTTTGTGGGTCTTTCTGCAGCTTCTCAAGTGCGAGGAGGATCCCTTCAATTCCTCCACGAGTTGCACACGATGGATGTCGGAGTCCTTCTCCGGCATATAGTAGTACTCCTCGTCCAAGGGCTTGCCGGCAGCATCCTTCCCCTGTCTGAAGATGACGCCGATGCAGGCCACAGAGTGGATGAGAATGCACCTGAGCTGCAGCTTCGTGAGGTTGTGTTTCTTGATGGAATTCAGCTCGCAGATGGAACTGAAGGGCGTCTGTAAGATCCGCGAGTAGGCGATGTGGTTTGTCACCAGGTTCGAGATGTTGGCAAGCTCCGGCACCGTCGAAAGCACGGCGTCTACCTCTGCCTGCGGCATCGATCTAAGGATGTCCTCCTCGCTCTGCTTCGTCTTCTTCGCCCGGCCTCGTTTCTTCTGCTCCTCGGCAGGTAGCTCTGCGCCCTTTGGCTCTGGCGTCTTGCTGCGTTCTTCCCTAAAGATTGGTTTCTCCACAGCAGGCGTGTCTGATGCTGGTAATAGCGGTGGCACGCTCTCCTGGGAGACAGCAGCTCGGTGGACAGGGCTACTGCTGACAACACTGACAGGTTTCTTCTTCTCAGTGGAAGAGGCAGCAGCAGCAGTACTCTTGTTTTTGTTGGTGATGTCTGCAAGAGGCTTTTTCACTGTCTTTGCAGGCTCGGACATGACAGGAGAAACAGCATCAGCCTTCGGACTCTCACTGGCCTTCTTGGCTGCAGCTTCATCAGCAGGCCGCTTCTCGCATGGGGCTGGACTTGCGCGTTTGTAGATGATGGTATTTGCCAAGTTCTTTCTCATAATTGGTCTTGCTCCCGACGACGAAGAAGACAGATCTTTCTTCTCCTTCAGCTCTGCAAGAGTAGGATGTGTCGAAAACTGAAGTTTCTTCTCCTCGACAATCTTAAGCAAGTCTCCGGTGGAAAGCTTCCTTTTGTTGGGCTCATCAACCGGAGCGCTACTTGGGCCTGTGGAAGTCTTGGAAACAAGATTAAGAGGATCCTTCTTGTACACCAGCAACGCCAAGTCGCCTCTGAAGTCAAGAACAGTTCCCTCAATAAGAGGCATTCTGATGGTCTCGTCCTTGAGCATGTAGAAGTTTGTGAAAGCGGAAGATCTCGTGAGAATCCGGGATTCGGAGGAGGTGGCCTCGTTGACATTATCGTTTTCCTCTTCAGAGTCATCTTTGTTGACTGTAATCAAGAACTCTTTGTCTTTGATGTGTTCGACGCCTATCAGTTTTGGAATGGTGATGTTCAGTCCATTGAACCCAAGACACTTAAGCACTATCATTTGCGTCTCCGTGTCGAATTGAACCTCTGCGTGTACCCGGGAAATCAGCTTGTTACTAGAGTTCAATTTGAAGCTACAGGAGAGTCCAGATCTACCAATCTTGAAAACATCTCCATTCAAAGGAATGTACATGACGTTTTGGAAATTTTTCGTGCTCAATGGTTGCAACACGTCGATCCCGGACATTCCATCAGGCTTAGCTCTCTTGGACTCCTGCAAGAAGCCCGCCTCTGGTGCAACTCTAGATATTTTAGAAGGTGACGAGTCGGCAGTGATCTTCACCATCGATTCGTCGGCTTCTGAGTGGTCACTGGTGATGGTAACATCCCCCAATGATGAGGACGGGTCAGGCGTCAGATAAGCATCGTATCTGTCCTTTTCCCTCTGTTCATTCTTGTATGGTTTTGCTTTGGATAGCGATTCAAACCCGTCCTTGAAGGGAATGTTGTCCAGCTCGTTCTCACTATGGAGCAACGGTGACGAAGGTGGGAATTGGCTGTTGATATTCATTCAGTTGTTTCCGAGTCTGTGGCTCGTTGTATCTTTCATTAACAATTCTACACAGAAGATTTGAATGTCGTAAACAAATTGCTTAGACAAAACAACATATAGAAACCAACAAGAGCATCAAAGCTCGTAACCAGAATAGTTCACCATGACTCCAAACACGTCTAACGCAGTCTGCCTACTCGCAAACAATAAAATTTCTAAAGTGTACCAAACGTAAACAAGAAAAAAAGAAAACGCCAAAAGCGACCGCGTCCGTGTTTCTGCACTAGCTTTCCTGTTCTTTCCAGCCATCGAGGTTGCTAAGCAGAAGCTATTGCCAATTCATTCCTGGATGTTGCCTAGCCGAATCTCTTTGTACTAATCATCTGGCATATACTTGGTTCTTGTGAGTGTGACATCTCAAAAGACTAGGCTACACTGGTAGGCTGTGTTGTACCTAACAGTAGTCCATAAACGCGTCGCGTCACGTGTAGTTCAACTGGTTTACGAAAATTTCAGATACCACACATTCATTTCCAACCTTTTTCACTGTGTTCGTATTATTTCTACGCAGCTGGCGGTTCCGGACTATACAAGTAGTTACGGTTTTAAGGAAGGATTAAAATCATAAGTGATGTAGTCGGTATACTTCCGTAATGGACAGTCCACCCTCCAGGTTTTCCGAATACTGACCCGGGGAAAGGGAGAAAACCACTCTCGACTCCAATAGCAACTTGGACTGCTTGTATAGTGAAATCTCTCGGCACGCCGCTGTTTCCAACACTTCAGTGCGTACCGTGGGCTACCGGCGTGTTTTCTTAGAATTTACGCCTATCGACCCAAAACAGAAAAAATATAGCCCTCTTTTATGGCACGTGCTTTTGCTCAGGGTTAGGCTTACAACAAAAAAAATTTGCGCGCAGTCCCACCAGCACAGTTTTCTGGTGCAAAGGGAGAGCCGGGGCAAGGACACCTCGCTCCGCTCCATCAGCAAAAATTGAGAACAAGCGAGGGGGAAGGCGAGAGAGAGGGAGGAGTGGAAATTTGATATACCTACATTTCTGTTTATCTGGAATAGTTGTTGACGGGTTATCATACACTAAAATACATCACTTCGTATAACAAGTAACAATACACAGACAACATGAGTAGTATGTACAACATTCACTGGAGCCGCTGACATGCAAGAGAGAATATCGCAATAGTACGGAAAGTGAAGACATGCAAATAAAGAAATGAAGAAAAAATAGTCGACACTAGAAAATGTGGACAAGAGAAGTGCAAGGTCCAACGGAGAAAGCTGCAACAGCTTAGCTGCTTGAAACTATTTGTCAATAGAAGATGTGAACAGTGTTGAAATTGCAGAAAGATATAGCCATTTGGGTATAATATGACAGCTTGAGCAAGGATTTCACCGATTTTGGCTACACGTTGCACAAATAACCACTGGCATAGTCAAGGATAAGAGGACGAATTAAGGGCTTCACGACAGATCACAGTTGATTTCCATGTCTGACAGTTTCACATACTGTACCGTACTTATAAGCGCATTCTCTATATATGATTGACTTGATGAAGATACTAACGCAAATTTTTTATTTCCAACCATTTCCATTTATTTCTAATTTATTACAGAGGGTACTCCATCTTTAGGTAAGAAACACGTCAAATCCCACACTTTGTGCAAGAGATGTGGTAAGAGATCCTTTCACAACCAAAAGAAGACCTGTGCTTCTTGTGGTTACCCAGCTGCCAAGATGAGAAAGTTCAACTGGGCTGCTAAGGCTAAGAGAAGAAGAACTACCGGTTCCGGTAGAATGACCCACTTGAAATACGTTTCCAGAAAGTTCAAGAACGGTTTCCAATCTGAAAACTAATTTTTTTCAAAGTTTATTATTAATTAAAATCGTATAGTACTTTTAGATATAACTTTAAAAAAATTTGCAAATCTGCTTTTGTGGTATATTATATCAAACTTCCATGATAATATCTACCTAGGCACTTCCCTCGAAGTCGCCTAATTCCGCCATTTCGTAGTCTTCGTCTTCATCATTTACATAATTGATACTATCGTGCAATCGATCTGCCTCATCGCCTGTAACACACATGCCGACTATATCTCTAGCTAAATCTATAGTTTCATCTGAATAACCAAATTCTATCCCATTGTACAAATCGATTTCAATCTGTATACGATTTTCAGTTACTCTCTTCTGTTCCTTTGGAGGCAACTTAGTGAGCGAAAGAATGGAGTTCCACAGTCCATACTTGTCTAGCTCGTTCTTTTCTTGTACGCCGTTGAATAAAACTCCGTTATAGTTGGCGTGTCTCAATTTGGTCACAAAATCGATCGACTCATTTTTCATGCTTTTGGAAGAAATTCTGAGCAATACGATTATCATCTCACGTAACGTCAAATTCGATAACTCATTAATCTTGACACTGCTCTCCTGTGCGATTAAATGATGTAAGATTTTCACCGACTTGGATATTAAATCGATTCTTAAATTGTTGTTCGATGAACGTGGTGATCTAATGATCATCTCCTGTTCCTCTCCAATCATCTGGCACAAAATTCTAGTAAGTTTCGAGTTAGTGTTAAGCGGCAATGTTATCATGATCAAAGCAGAGTAAAAAGACTCAAACAAATCCATTATTAGCATCTTTGTACTCAAAATGTAATGCTCTTGCTTCTGAAAGTATTCAAACTTTGTTCTAAGTATCTCCTCATATTGATCGAAAGAGTGTGTTTGAGGATATGATGATAGTTTATTCGAGGGTATTGAGACCATTTCTAGTAATTCTAGATGGTGATTGCTCCCTATCAAATGGTTCAACCCAAACACATTAAAGTGAATTTGAGAAGGCGAAATAGTTGTCAAAAATTGCATAATCTGCTCCAATATCTGGATGGTGATCTCGTTAGCCGTTGTCGGTTTAGTGATTGAATTTCGCCTAGTATTGCCAAAGGCAAATCTGTCGTCGTCATGGATCGAATTTAGCAAAATTTCAACAGTGCTGTATATAAAATGAATTGGAGTTTTTCTTGATAAAAAGCTATTGACCATATTCTGTTGAGGAACTTTTTTCCAAAACGTAGAATTTGCACTTGAGTTGGTAAATGTAAAAACGTGAAAAGACGCAACTTTGCTTAGTGTACTTAGAAGATCCATTAAAAAAATTGCAGTAAACACCTCCAAAATTTTAACATGCATTGTTTTTTCGACAAAACTATAGTCCATCAGTCCACTGTTCTCTTTATCTTGCATAGTAACAAAGTTCATCATATGGTTTGATCCTGGTAAAGACAAATAATCAAATTCGGGCTTGAAAATTCCTTGAAAATGCCATAGCATTGAAACAATTTTATCTGTAGTTTCGCCAATGAATTTTTCATTAATGGCTTTCGGTCGATAATTCAAAGCAAAATTGATTAAAGACAATAAGAAAGGAATAGGTAGCAATTGGGATTCGTCAAGCTCAAACGTCTGGATAACATATTCTAGTAATATCTCTATGAAGTTGATGAGTAAATAATCTATTCGGTTTTTATCCTGGAAGTTGATTAAGTACCTCAATATTGCTGACTTAAAACTGTTTTCATTTGCCAAAATCTGAAAATCATTTGACGTGTAATCGAATGTAGACGAAATATTCTCAAGGTAATTCAACGTAGGTCTTGGCATTCCTGAAATAACATAATTTGTCACTGCCTCTATGAACAAAGTTTTTTCATCTTGAAAAAAAGTGGCTTGATTCACAACGACAACCTTGATATCGGTATGTGATTTTTTCTCTGAGATTCTTTCCACCTCAGATCTGCTGTTATTTTCTTCATTCATAGCTGGGGTAGTGTTTTGCGTTGATGCAGACATGTGGGAAGTATTCTGCGTAGAAGTTTCATGTTGCGACAATGCTGTGGAGTTGGAATCAACCGATCTCAATTTCCTTTTCCTGCTGTTGGTCTGATAGAGATTTTTGTTTTCAGAGACCAAGAACTCGTTTTCCGATTTCATCTTCGATAGCGACTCGTTCAACGCTTGGATGTAGGATTCTTTATCTCTTAGCATTTTGTCAAAATCTTCCTTGAGGCGTTTCTGGGCTTCAGTTTGCTCCTTGTGAATCTTCTCGATCTGACCTCTCAAAATTGCATTTTCTCCCTTCATCTGGTATATATCATCCTTAGGTCCATATGTCTGGATCTGTCCTGATGGTTGTGTCGCCTGAGCATTGTTGTAGACTTGCTCCAAGTCGAAATCGTCGTCGTCGTCAAAGGTGTCATCATTTTCCAATGGCATGGTGGCTTGGGATTCCTTCTTAATCTCTTTGTATTTCCCTCTATGACTACACAGAGTGAAAACTTGTTCCCTTTGTTTGACGTGCTTCGCCGTTGGAATGGCTTTGTAACGCGTATAGGACATTGCAGATATTGTCACGTGCTCGCGGTTTCTGCGGAAAGATTCATGTTTCGCTGCAAGATGAAGGTGAAGATTACAAACTAAGAAAATTTTTCAGGGTGCCGTTTCCGGAGGAGTAAAGCACTTAAAGATCAGGTCTTTGCTGCTTTTGCCCTTAAGTCTCCAATAACGGAAAATTGACATCAGCAACTAGCCATGGTGAGCGATTCCAAAGAAAGAGACGCATTGAATGCAAAAAAGCACGGAGTGAAAAGAGAAGTTCCAAAGGCATCACTTGTTCCGGTGCAGCCCAAGCCGCTAAGTTCCAAAGATAAAACCACAAAGAGACTTATAGTGGTTCTTACACAGGCATGTCTTGAAACGCACAAAGTGAGCAGTAGCAGTGGACCTGGGCACGACAAGTATGTGCTACTCAACTGTGACGACCACCAAGGATTGCTCAGAAAGATGGGTCGTGATATCTCTGAAGCCAGACCAGATATCACCCACCAGTGTCTTTTGACTCTTTTGGACTCTCCAATAAATAAGGCCGGAAAACTGCAAGTTTACATTCTCACATCGAAAAACGTGTTGATCGAAATCAATCCATCTGTGCGTATCCCTAGAACATTCAAAAGATTTTCTGGTTTGATGGTCCAGCTTCTGCATCAGTTGTCCATCAGATCTGTCGATTCCGAAGAAAAATTACTCAAGGTCATCAAGAACCCTATAACCGACCATCTTCCCACCAAGTGCCGTAAGGTGACGCTTTCCTTTGACTCGGAAGTTGTGAGACCACAAGAGTACATTAGCAAGTTAGATGACGACGAAAGTCTCTGTGTGTTTGTTGGTGCAATGGCCAGGGGAAAAGATAACTTTGCTGACGAAATGATCGACGAAAAGATTGGTCTATCCGAATACCCACTCTCTGCATCTGTGGCCTGCAGCAAAATGTGTCACGGTGCAGAGGATGCGTGGAACATCCTCTAATCACATTGTTACAAATCAGCCCCCGTATGTATGTGTATGTATATGTATATTCTTCATAAATAACGCTAATAAATAGTATGCTATAGAATAAAGGGTCCAAAGTATAATATATAGAATTGAAAGGAAGGTGACTGATGAAGATGAATCTGCCCCTTCCCAAAAGGGAAACTCTAGATTTGAAAATGCGCTACATCCACGACAATATTTTCTGTCGTGGACAGGCCTACTTGTTAAAGATACCAAGAAAGAGAGAACGGGGATGGATGTTGGGCCCATGAAGGGCACTGCATGCTCCTTTTAGTTGTTTTGAGATTGATTTCTAGTTTTGTAGCCTTTTAGGGTTCTGTTTTCTTCTTACTGCTTCATCCTTGAAATTTTAAGTATTGGCTTAGTAGTTCTTGATAACTAAAATTCTCGAAACTTTTTGCTAACCATAAATAAGAAGTAAAATCTTCCAATCAAGCAACTCAAAGTTTCTTAAAAGACGTAAAAAATAAGATTCAAACATGCCAATTGTTGAATCTCCTGCTATCTATGTCCAGAGTGTGTTAACTACCATCGCTACGTATTTCATCCAACATGCTTACGTCAAGCCTATCATTGATTTGCACTCCACAGATGCAAACTTTATTCCATTGGACAAGCCAACAAAGGCCTTGCATATAAGAAGAGACAACAGCAGTAGACAGACCAAGGTCAATGTGTTTGACAACAAGGGTGACAAGCTCTACACCATCGAGAGAGAGTCTGCCAGTACGCCTACCTGGTCTATGTTTACATATCCCCACAGACACGAGGTTGCTACCATCAGAGCTGGGTTCTTCCTAAAGTCTTTTGATTTCCACAACAAGTTTGGAATGCAACACAGGGTCTTGGAGCGTGAGAACGGGTTATCCGGTAGATTGAGAACCTTTTACTTGAATGACGGATACAAGTACGTGTGGACCAGGGGTTCTAAGTTTCTAGAACGTGTCACCAATCCGGGCGGTAACGAAGAAGAAACCAGGGAGCGTATTGCAAAAGTCAGATTGATGAGACAACGTAAGTTTGATTACGAGTTAGTTGTGGACGAAAACAAGGTCGACCTCGAGGTTGCCATTGTCACCGGCTTCCTCTGCATGATGACATTCTGGGGTATGGGAGATATCACCGAGACTGTCGGTCCAACGTACATTCCAGAGCCCCAGGCGGCTCCTGAAGTGAAGGCTGTTGAACCTGTCGCTGCCAAGCAGGAACCGGTTATCATTGAAAAAGTGATCGAAAGAATCATCGAGAAGGCCCCTGCTGCGCCTGAGGCCACAAAGGAGCCTATTCCCAACATCACGCTTGAGGTGCAAGCAGACGACGACGCCGATGTAATCATCGAAAAAGCTTAGTCTGTCACCATCATCTGAGCTCCTCTACTTTACCGCTTTCACTGTTATTTTTCTATCTCTTCCTACCTTTTTCTCCTGTCCTCTTTACCCGATTTCGCCTTTCGGCGTTTTTCCGTACCGTTTCACACCTATGTAATCCACATTGTTCCTGCAGACGTTTGTTCGCAGACACGAGTTTCTAATCAGCCACTCATAAATAAGACACCCATAGATCCCACCCCCTTTTTCGCCCCCCACCCCCGCTGTCGCTGTCCGACAAAGTTAGATAAGCGACACGCTCGGAGTTGTCCCGCCTCCTCCCCGCCGCTGCCCATCGCCCTTCCCGGTCTCTCCCCACCCCCACTATTCCCGCACAGCCCGCAGCCGGGCATCACGTCAGTGTGACATGGGGTATTCCTGGCGCCGACAACGGGCAAGAAGGGCACGCTGCCGTATAAAGGCGGCATTTCCTCTCTCTGCCAATGTTGATCTGCCCTGCTCTGCTCAGAATCAGCTGGTGGCTCCGGCTGGATTTTACTGTCACAAACCATTGCACGAAGGATAGCCAGGAACTATCAGGTAACGAATAGACACAGCAAACATGAGTGAAACACAAGGACCATGCACCACCGCCATCTGCCCCCTGTGCCAGGGCGTCTCGTGGACGGGCGAGCCTGTGAAAGGAGACGATATCAAGGACGTGATGGAGAAGTACCCGCAGAAGGACTGGTGCACCTGCGAGCACGTCCTGGACAGCAAGCACGCTGCCGCTCCACCGAAGGCCGGCACAGGGGAGAAGAAGAGCAATTGAGCACTTAGTACTGGAAACTTAGTTGTCTCTACCAAGTTTAGCTTCTCCTATGTCACGATCTACAGCATATAGCACTTTAAGTTATGTTATCTCTTGTTTTTGTACTGCAAACCGAATACACACCTTTTTACGTAAGCCACACCCCCAGATTTGTCATCTTACTAAGCGGAGTCTCGTGAACCCGGCTTACGCAATCGCTGACGAATGCGTATTTAATAGGCCTGCAGCAGCAGCCGGGGAAACCTGCGAGTATATAGGGCCACGGAGATGTGGTCCTCGAGACAGACAAGCACACGACGAAGGTGTGGGGCCCGGAGGAAAGCAATGTACATATCTTTTACAAGTATAGCCATTGCTGCCGCGGTTGTTTGCATGTCCTTCTTTTACAAGTTCCTAAACACGCTCAGTAAGTCCTCAGCACGAGTAGCCGATCACGTGAAAAACTTTACCATGCCGGAGTCTGAACACTTTGTCTTCAACAGATCCGCCAAGCCGCTGCCGTTCTTCTTTCTGTCCCACGGTGGCCCCACGTTTGTCGACAAGACTGACAAGCTTGGCAGCAATCTCGGGGCGTGGAACAAGACGAAGGAGATCGGCGAGTACATCAAGAAGGAGCTCAAGCCGGACTTCATCATCGTTGTCTCTGCACACTGGCAGACAGACGTACCGGACGAGATCGAGGTCTCCCTTCCGGGGATCGGTGAGGCGTGGTACACGCAGAATGGTGTGCAGTCCAAAAAGCTTCGACCCGATGAAAACGCTTTGATTTACGACTTCTACGGCTTCCCGCAGAAGTTCTACGAGTCGCAGTTCCACACGATCCCGAACAGGTTTATTGCCAATGACATTGTGAAAACATTGAAGGCGTCCGACTGGTTTCAGGCCAAGACGCAGGAGCGGGGACTAGACCACGGTGCCTTTGTTCCGATGAAGGTTGCCTTTGCCGACACCAACGTGCTAGACTCTCACAAGCTCGACGTCGACGTTCCGGTGATCCAGGTCTCTATGGCGGGAACGCCAGACATCGAGATTCACTACCATTTGGGCGAAGCACTCAGCAGATACAGAGACTACAACGGCCTACTTCTTTTTTCCGGGATGTCTGTACACAACTTACGGGACATTGGCATCGCCATGGCGATGGACAACGAGCCGTTGCCATACGCGAAGCCCTTCAACGACCTCCTCACGAAGGTGCTCACGAACAAAGACCCCTCTAAGATCCTTGACGAGCTCAAGCAGATACCGCGGACCCCGGAACTTGACAAGCTTTACAAGGCGGCCCATCCGACCAACGAACACTTGTTGCCGGCTGTGGTGGCGGCTGGGGCCGCCCGAGGCGACGAGTGCAAGCTCATCTACGGCGACGTGTCCGGCTCCATGGGCTGGAACCTCTACAGATGGGGCACCACCAATAACAAGGACTTGTAGCCTTCTGCTATCTTGTTTGATAAAATGTATACACCTACCTGAAGAATATAGAACTGCGCAAAGAAAACCTTGTAGATAATAAGACAATTCGGAAGGGCGGAAACAACTTCATCGACGCAGAAGTGTGGCTTCTCGCTGAAAAGTCCTCAGTTAGTGTTTTCCGGGGTTGGGAAAGAGAGGCATCTGCTGCCACCTGCACTCTCCCAATAGTGGTGCCATGTAGAAGGTATAAATAGAGCTCATTTCCTATAGCGGCAGATATATGCAATCTCTAAGAAAATTTGCCGTTGTTTGCTTGTTTGCGCAACCACCCTATACCAACCATGACACAAACTGAGCAGTTCGAGTTCCACAAATCCAAGCCACAACCCATATTTTTCCTTTCCCACGGTGGGCCTACGTTTGCCGATAAGCACGACAAGGTTGGAAGCAACGTCGGCGCATGGAACAAGACAAGGCAGATTGGCAACTACATCAAAAACGAACTCAAACCTGACTACATCATCGTCGTATCTGCCCACTGGCAATCTGATGCACCTAACACGATCGAAGTCTCCATTCCAGGTCCAGGTGAGAAGAATTACACAAAAAACGACACCAAGTCACGTAAGCTAAGACCAGACGAAAATGCCCTCATATACGATTTTTATAACTTCCCACAAAAGTTTTACGACTCGCAGTTCCATACGGTCACAAACAGGGCACTGGCAGACGACATTGTCAAAACTATCGGAGAGTCCGGCTTTTTCAAGGCAAAGACTAGAGAAAGAGGCATTGACCACGGCGTTTTTGTGCCATTCAAAATCGCTTTTGCCGACACCGAAGTTGCTGACTCTGAGGAGCTTGACGTCGACGTCCCAGTTATCCAGGTCTCCTTGGCAGCAAACTCAGACATAGAAACTCATTTTAGACTTGGACAGGCTCTCAGCAAGTACCGGGACCAAAACGGTCTTGTGGTACTCTCTGGCGCTTCTGTACACAACTTGAAAGATCTCAGGTCCCCGGGACCTGGCGAGTCGTACGAATATGCCGCACCTTTCAACCACTTGTTGACCGATATATTGACACACGAAGATTCGTCAGCAGTACTGCCAAAACTCATCAAAATACCTGAAACTCCAGAATTGAACAAGATCTATGTGGGGGCCCATCCAACCAACGAGCACTTTCTTCCAGCAGTCATTGGTGCTGGTGTGTCCAGGGGCGACAAATGTAAACTCCTTTATAGTGACCTTATTGCATCCTTAGGCTGGAACCTGTACGGATGGGGGCTAACTGAAAACAGTCGCCTTTGATGTTTTTTCAAAACCCTGAGACTTTCTGGCCCCTTTATTTACAGCAAGTAACTCTAGTTGTAAGATGAACCACAATTCGATTCAGTCCGAACTCCGAGCACCGAGGAAAAAAACTGCCGTGTTTACCGCGGAGAAGATGAAACACGCGGTTGTTTCAAGACCGTTTTGTACCATACGATTTGAGAAGTGGACAATTTTTGAGGCATAGCTCTGTTTTCCAAGCCTCCAGATACTTGCAAACAAGTACTCCGGAGCAAAAATCCCTTTAATAGTATGTGTTTGCTTTTATCTCCCTTTTCCGCCTCACATAACCTTACCTTATTAGACTTTTCAGAGCAAACAAAGGTACATTCACAATGACCGAAGTGTTCACTAACCCATCAACAATAGGTAGTTCTACATACAGGCGTCCATATCTGAATTTCAAGGAAAAAGTTACACAGCTTGTATTAAATCCATATTCGTTTGTTCTTTTTTTATTTATAGTAAAGCTCTTATTTTTCCTCAATTCATTGATCAACACATTGGAAAATGCAAAAACGCAGACCCTCCTGCTACACTCCACACTCGAAGGTTATGCAACTAACCTAGTTTCATTTCCACATTACATGGCTCTTGTTTCTAATGTTATGATTGCTAAATCTGTTGAGGCTGCTAATAAGGGCTTAGTGAAAACATTGCAATTAATGATAAGTGCTTCTGAAAACTTAATTTATTTCGTTATAGATCTGTCCATCGGAACATACGCATGTTTGCTTACGGCTGCTATTGATGACACCGTTATTTCTGCCTTAAATGCAACAGAGAGCATAATCACCGTTGCAAACGAAACATTGGTTTCATTTGCCACTGACTTAAATGACGGACTTCAGGATTTATCAACCGCATTAAATGAGCTAGTCGACACCGCAGAAGATACGGGAGATGCGTTGAAGCACCTTTTTGGAGATAAATCATCAAAGAAAAATATAAGCTCCGTTGAGCAACATGTGAGCCATATAAATTTAACCATAGCTTCCATGAAAGAATGGGAGATACCTGGAAGTATTAACGATAAGATAGAAAATTTGAAAGGCGATGTATTGAATTTCACAGACGTACAATATTACACAAGGAAAATCATTGACAAACCATTCACTGAGCTGAAACGTCAGGTTTCTTCTCACCTCAATCAAACTTTTGATGCTGATGATATGTTTGTACCAGAAAAGACAGTGCTAAATTTTAGTGAAGGAACCGATCAAATTCATAAGTTATACTCAGAGCTTATACGGATAGCCAAAACAACCACACACGTAATTATGGGGCTAGTTTTGTTTGCTATGTTGCTTCTGATACTGTACGAATATTATATAGAGTTGAAGGATTGGAGAAGAGTTAAAGAAGCTTCCAAACATTTAAACTACGCAAACGAATCATACATTAATACAACTAGTAAAAAAAAATACAATATTGAAGTGATAAAGTCTATACAAGATCGAAAGTCCAACTTCATTGGCAATATTATCACTCAAAAAATACTTAGACTTAAGAGTCCCGTTGCGGTTAATAATACACGTTGGGTCATAAACTATGCTGCTTCCCCGTACTTGTTACCTTTTTTATTAATTGGAATTTTGGGAGTAGTTTCTGTTATTTGCCAGTACATCGTGCTTGCATTAATATCCAGGATTGATATTACCAATGCAAGCAAACATATTTTTAACAGTACGGAGAGAGAGGTTTATGCCAAATTTAACAGCTCGATGAATCAATGGACAAATGAAACTAATCTTTATATGAATGACTATGAAAACAGTGTCAACGATAATTTGTTTTCATGGGTTATTACAGCAGCAACTACTATCAACGACACAGTGAGTGAGTTTGACGAAAAGATGAATAATGCACTCGAATCTATGTTCAAGGGCACTCCACTATACCAACCTATCGAGCAAATTGTAGGATGCGTTATCGAATCAAAATTGAAGAAGATTGAAAAAGCCATGACATGGCTAGAGGAGAACGCAAAATTTAGCATGCCTGAATTAAATCCGAAGCATATTATGAATAAGATGATGGAGATTGAGTCTTCCAATGCTAGTAGTTCTTTGAACGATGATGCAGAGAAGTTTAAATCCAAAGCCAAAACATTATTACATGATGCAATACGTTTTTATAAGTCTGAGTGTCTTACATTACTTTATTTTTCAATTGGAATTATTGTGGTTTGGTTTCTCTTTTTCTCTATTGGACTACTTATCTTGTTTTTGAAAGAAAGAAAAATTTGCAAAAGTGAAAAGAAATCTTTAGACGTTAACGATAGTGACAAGGAAAACTTCGACTCAACAATCGAGATCCCGTTTGATGGCAGTACACTGCGATCTGTCTACAGTGATGAGCTTGAGGAGCACATGTTCAGTGTTTCACATATGTTGCAAATTTTCAGGGACAAATATTTGAAAACAAGGGAAGATTATTCGAGGACGCCAACAGAACCACAGCCACAGGAAAAGGACGGTAGCCTGTACGACAATTACAATACGTTTTTAAGTCAAGTCGTGACAGAGGTGTCAACGGACTCAGCAAACAGTTTAGAAAATCCAAAAAGCAATAGCAACTTTGTAGATGAGAAAGGCACAATTGGAGAAGATAGCAAAAGTGATCAGGACACAAATAATGATGGTACACTTTCAGTCATCGGAGAGAATATTATATCAATCGAACATGCAAAACGATGGTCACCATGAGCTGAAGTTTTCTGAATTTTTTTGTTTTATTTATGTATGAGTAGTAATTAGATAAGTGTATAATATACAAGGTTGAATAAAGAGTGTTGCATCATTCCTCATTATGAGATGACTTCTTGTCTTTTTTATGCTTCTTTTCTTTCTTTTCCTTCTTCTCCTTCTTTTCCTTTTTTACCTTCTTTTCATCGCCAGCTTCTTCATCCTCCTCGTCTTCGCTATGCTTTCTCTTCTTTTGCTTTTTCAAGAGAGGGTTTTCTCTTACATCTTCATCAGGAGCAACATAATCCTTGGATTTTTCTTCCTGTCTGGCTTCTTTCATGTCTTCTTGTTTCTTTTTCTTCTCTTGCAACTCCTTCACCCTCTTTTCTTTCTTACTCAAAAAGAACTCACCAGATTCAATTTGAAGATCCACCTTACGAGGCATTTGTTGAGGTGGAAATGGCGTGTAAACCTTATCCTTCTTGCCCTTTGCTTCAGCATCCTTGACTTGCTTAGGCTTCTTACGAGCAACAGTCTTCTTTTTGAATTGTGGTAAAAATCTATCCCAGCTCTCATTTGCCAACTCTGGTCTTTTTGCTAATTCCTTTTTGATCATCAACTCTTTGATGTTGTAAATAGGATGAATGTTTTTCATGCAATCTTCAACTACCTTTCTCAGAGTTTTCAAGCCCTGATGCGGCCCCATAATGGAAACAGTGTTACCCTGCACTAAGATGTAACAGTCGGTCAACAATTCTAAAGCCTTCAAAGTGTTACCGTTTGGACCAATCAACCTCTGTCTTCTTTTCACAAATCTTTCTTTATTTCTAGTGTAACCATCAATCTTGATAACTTCACAGGCTATGTCATCTTGAAGAATTTTGACTGCTTGAGGAAATGGAACGGATCTTGCCAACAGCTTAATTAGATCTCTTGCATTCAAAATCTGTACCGGGTCGAAAGTTTTTCTCGTTGTCTTCACAGTCATCGAACCCTCAACCAAATTCAAAGTTGCATCTATACAGTGCTTCTTGAGCGCCTTCACCACTTCCGTCCAAACCTGCTTAAGATATTCTTCTCTGTATTTTGGGAAAAGCGTCACAAAAGATGATTCTTCAAGAAATGAAGAACCACTTGCGTTATCTTCTGGCTTGAACTCATCAATCTTCCACTTGTCAATATCTGGGGTGTCCCAAGGTTTTTCCTTCTTGTGCGTAGAGACCATTGTTCTATCTTTGTCGGCAGTGCTGCTGATTAGTGAAGCCTAAGATGTTCTTCTTTTTTACTTCACAAAGGTCTTATTATCTTTGAACAGCTGAACAGCTGAAAAGCGTCAAATTTTTTTTTCATTATCCTTCAATTTTCTCATTTCTTATTTTTTTTTTTTTTCCAGAAGAGACGGAGACAAAAAAAATTCAGAAAAATTCACTTACAGTTTACTATGGAGAGAGAACCTAAAGAGTCCTAAAGGGAGTTTGAACTTAAGGCATAAAGGTAGATTTCAGAAGCCAGTGCAATATACTACAAATTATGGCAGCGAAAAAATCGACAAAGGCAACAAAAACTCGGATTAGCAATGACAGCAACAGCTCAATAAAGAAGAAAACAGTAAAACCCCTCTCAAAGAAAAAACAGCGGGCACTGGAAAAGAGCACCAAAGTCATGATTGAAAAGATGAACACGCACACCACAGAGGATGACATCTTCAACATAATCAAATCGATCGAAACTCAAACTGACACCAAGGCCGTGTCCGATAGCGAAGTCGATAAAAGATCCTCCCCCGCCAAGGGCCTTGGTAGTTTGGAGACGCACCAATTGAGAAGCGATCAGGCAAAAGACGAACGCATACAAGAAAAGGAAAAGGCTGTACAATCAGACATAGCAGAGCAGCTGCGGTTGATAAACGACTTCACCTTATGATATCCGGTGCACCGTCGACGTGCCAGCAAGCAGGCAAACAAACCCTATAACCTCTTTACTATGTAATATTAATATATGCTCCACAGCTATTAGTCCTGCGCAGTGTTTCTTTATCAACAGTGTCTCCGCGCGGTGCCCAAAGCGGGAAAAGGTAAATATGCCCGGGCGACAAACTTTTCTAAACCTTTGACTGCATCTTTTGACTGCATCATTTGTAGACCTCTTGATAAGACCTTTTTGTGTTGTTGAAGAGACGTAGCAGTTAGTGGAATAGTTTAGAACCAACAACAAGGAAATCATGCCAGTGATGCCTTCTGGTTACTGGCAGGAGATGTCAGCTCTGAATAGAGAATCTCAATCCGTTTTGACGCAAAATGAAAGCTTGCAGAACAGACTAAAAGACTTGAACCAGCAAATGAACGCTAAGGATACGGAGCTGTACAACCTTGGAACACGACTAGAGAACTTGGATATCTTTGAGCAGCATCTGACCTCTTTGAATCTTCGATGCGAGTTTTTGGATAAGCAAGTTACAAACTTGGAGAGCAAGCAAAAGGTTTCTCCGCCACTCTTCAACACCAACTTGCATTTGGCCAAGATGAGAGCAACCCCTGGACTAAAAGGATTTAAGGATCGCTCATGCTTGAATATAGAGTGGAGGACAACGGAAACTACTTTTGAAAACCTCTGTACCGAGTTCAAATATCTTAAAGAACAACTCACTATCGCCAACAATCATATCCAGCTCGATTCTTCTCACGATGACTCTCTCCTCTCGCATTCCTCCACAAACAGGTCTACTTCTTTATTTTCTGAAACCGAAATACCTTCAATGGACGATGCCTGTAGCTCTCTAGTTATATCTACCTCAAAGGAAGATCAATTTACATCCAATTTTGCAAACACCGATCTTAACCCACAGGCAAAGAAGAAAAAGCTGTTGAAAATGGAAAGTTTTCTCAACTTTGCTGAAACAGAGAACAATAACAAAGAAACCAATAAAGAAAAAGAATCACACAATATTGGCCCTCTGAGAGGGTTCAATATCAATACCATCCATGACAATCCACTATTTGAAAGCAACTCTTTGACACACTTAGACGGAGAAGAGAATATACCAAAGCCAGAATTACCTTTGGGGAGGAAGGCGCCTACAAAGCCTATTAAGAAGAAACTCGAATTAATAAGTCTGCCATGCATCACTGAGGAAAATCAAAGTTTGTGTGAGGTTAACAATTGTGTTGATCAAGAAAATATAACCTTTGAGCATCACAATCCTGTTCTTAACAAAAACAATGGTTACAAGGAGATTTCCATCTTACACGACCAAAAATCACACCGGCGCCACTCATCACTTCCTGAGACATCCTCATTAGATGGAAATAACTTAATTCTAGCTTCTGATGAATCAATAAGGCATTTTATGTCACACGAAACAGGTCTAAACTCTAAATATGCTAATCATAAAAAATTTAACATTAGTGACTTTTTGTTCGTGAAACCAAATGAGCCACGCGATAAGTCCGGGCCAAACACTATGGACCAACTGGAGTTACGAGATCCATGCATAATATCTTCATCACCATTTTCAACTTTTAAAGCGAGCTACATTGATGATGAATCATTTTATGGCGGATCAGAGGATAACAATAAATTTAGTACTCAATGCGTCAATTCCCATCACATTGACTCTGATTCTGATTCTGACGAAAGTTATGGAGATGAAAATGCTACTCCCTTAATACTGAAAAAAGAATCAAGATTGTCACTTTACAAATGCAAGTCCCACGAAAGTATTTTTTCTGCAATGACGAAACATACCAAAGATTTCCCAATGAGGGAACGAAATTTGGACTTGAAAGCTCAAACTATGAAATGGTTGAAACCGAACAATCCAACAGTGTCATTTTCCACTCAGCCATTCATTACTTCAAACAACGTTGCATTCAAAAACAATGCACACGATGATATCATAAATATTTTACATTCTGGTGCCAACCTAGGCACCGAATTGGATCCACAAACCCCAACTGGAATTCGATCCGAATCTCCTGAAAAATCCATACCCAGCAACACATTCTCAAGTCCAATGCCAATTAAATCCATTGGATCTGAAGAATTTAACAATAACAGTGATGGTATTTCATCCTGGTTTTCAAATTTTATCCCAAACTCTGCTTTTACAAATCCCGAAGTAGGGAAATTGATAGGTCAACCGTCTGCAAAAAGTCTTGATGTTAAAGGTGGCTTGAGCCGATCACGTGGCAAACCAACCTCTTTCACATTGACCCCCATCAACTTCAGAAAAGTTAGGGCAAACATCAACGGACCTTCATCTTCACTAATAATCAACAAAAATGGGGAAAGAATCATCAGCCATGGTTACGGTTCAAGCTTCAACAACAGCGTCATTAGTTCCCGTATCAGCCATGGCGCCTTGAGAGATGCTCTAGAGTCCGAAATAATATGAAAAATAACTCATTTTTGTATCCTCTCTTTACATTTTTTTGGATATTGTCTTTTCAATTCGTCTTTCAATTTAATTTTTAGCATTTATATTTTTTACCTTTCCTAATAATCATTACCCTTATCATAATACAAGTATCAATCAAATCGTGTACATACATATAAGTAAAGTTTAATTAATGGCCTTTAGTCAACTTTTTAATCCCCAGTTTCCTGCTTCTAGCAAGCATTTTATCCAATCTGTCCACTCCAGAACCCTTTACAATCCGTTTGATTGAACGTTCAGAATTAAGTGATTCAGCTGAAGCCAGTTTTGTAACGGCAGCTCTTGAGTTGGTAACGGCTTTTGATGAAGTTGTCACATTAACTTCTCTAATTATGTTACCAGTATTAGCACTGATCTTAACTTTCTTTTCTGTGGCCTTTTTGAATGATGCTGTGATTGAACTTGACTTGCTCGACAACAAACTAAGGGATTCAAGCTCACTTTGATCATCATCCACAACAGCAGCTCTTGGTGGAGGAATTTTAGAGGCACGCAACTTTCTGTGCAAGTAAACGCTGGTTTTCTTTTTTAGTCTCTTTAACTCCTTTGCGCCATCAAAATCATCGTCTTCGTCTGCACCAGAGAGAACATCCTCTCGACTACGCTCAAACTCTTGATCTTTGAAAGAGCTGAATCTGATATCATCATCGTTTTCAAAAGAATAGTTTTTAGACTTTAATTTTCTTTTCTTCGACGGTGGATTCTCGTCACCGTAATCATTTGCTAAAATATTGTTGCTCTGGTCATTGATATCTTCTTCAATACTATCAGCTACGCTCGGGCTATTCAGAAAAGAGTCCTTGTAGATGGAAACATGAGAAGGGAGGTTCACTGCCATTGCATCAAAAAATGGTTTTTTAGGATCATCTTCTGCAATGTTCATCTTATTCTTTTCCAAAAATTCCTTTCTCTCTTTTAGTTTGCGCTTTTTGATAAATTCACGCCACCTATACAGCTGATCATTCTCATCTGCATCATCATCATCGGATAAATCAACTGCATACACACCATCCTTAGCACGCCTCTCTGCCAGTTTATGGGTTTTGACATCTTTATACGTCTTGCTAACTTTTTCTTGGTCTTCCTTTAAATCTTTTTCAAGTTGAATACGACGCAATTCATTTTCGTCTATATGTACATTATTTGCATCATCAATTAGCTTTTCATCCTCACTATTTTCCTCATCAGACAAATCCCCATCCACACCTCCTGTGCCGTGATATTCGTCATCGGATTCGACGGCTTCATTTTCCATCATTTGACCCAAACCTTTGGACTTGAATTCTTTTTCTCGTTGACGTCTGAGCTCACGTTCTTTTTTCTTCGCCACCCTAATCATTTCAACACGTTTTAGTCTCATTTCTTCAGTCTCCTCCTCGTTTTCAATCTCGTTTTCAATCTCTTCTTTAGCTGCACTATTGTTATCCATATCATTTTTCACTTTGGACTTCCTTCCTCTGTTGATTTTCTCATCATCATCGTCATCGTCCTCTTCATCAACAGTATCCTTAATGCTTTCTCTGCTATGAGATTTTGTGTCATTTTCAGTATCATGCCGTGCCACCAAGGGTTCTTCGGGCTGTGGGGTGGAACTAACCTGAGCCGACATTGACACTGACACCGCATGTGTCGAAATTTTATCTAATGGGGCATCCATTTGTTGGGTTGACATACTCAGACTATCAACCTGCGTCTCAAGAACCAAGTTTTGTGAATCAAGGATGTCCTTCAAGTGTGCAGAATGATGTATTTCACTCTTCACATCAGTTTGAACATCATTGTAGAAAATATCCCCCATTTCTTCCTTTTGCAGTTGTTTTGTCAAGAATGAGGTTTCATTCAATAATCTGCTATGTTCAGCAGTGGAGTCATTTGTTTCTTGGGTTTGCTCAAGAGGAATGCCGTTGTTTTCATCTCTCATCTTCTGAAACTTTTCCAAGGTTGTCAAGCGGTCATCTGTTTGTTCTGCTGAAGAGTTATCGAACAACTGTGTAAATGATAAGTTAAATTTTTGTAGTGCATCGGTCTGCGTCAGTTGAAACTCACCACTTTGCTGAATATTTTGGGTCAAGGGTATTGCATCGTCGTTGATTTCATTCATTTCGGTGGAAACCTCTTTCGTCTCCTTAGGTGGTGAATCTATGCCTGAATCATAGTGTGCAGAATCATCACTTGAAACTTCATAATTGCTCGAATAGTCACTAAATTCAGGATCGTCGTCGTGGGATGGGAATTCACCCTTTCGGAGTAAGTGCTTCTGTCTATGTGACTGCTTTTCCTCTTTCAGTTGTTTGGCCCGAGATTTTGAGTTTTTCATTTGTTCGTCCAATAACATCTTCGCCAATGTTTCGTCGGTGAGGTCAGCCTCCTTTCCAGAGGCATCATCCGTAAGATTTGAAATTTTTCCCTTCAGCTGTTTGGCGTTGAACTTTCGGATTCTTTCTGTCAAAGTTTCCTTTTTCCTCTTCTCCAACCTTTTCTTCTTCTTTTTTGAGAAAAATAGTTTAACATCCAACATCTTCGTTTTTTTGTTTATTGATATGTCACCTTCGATTCCATCATCACCATCGTGGTATATGTCGTCAGCATGGTCACTATCAGAAGCTGAGCCAAGGTCTACAACCTTGTCTGTGGATGAAGATTTAGCTCTCACGATATTCGCCACAAATGTTTTTCTATCCTCTTTTTGAGGTGAGGTTGGAGGTGTTTTCACATGCTCTGAATTGTTGTTCGAACTTTGCGCTTCGTTGCCATCATCGGATTCGGAGTCAAATCCGACTTTCAACGTATCCAGCAATTTGTTTTTCGAGAATTTCGTAGGCTCGATAACAGGATCTTTGGCTATCGATCTTTTCAAAAGCTCATTTTGCCGCAGCAGTTCTTGCTTTTTCAAAATATCCGACTTGTTCTTCTCAATCAGACCTTTACGTTGCCCGCTCTTGAAAAGAGTTTGTTTACCGCCTGTAAGATAAGTTTCCTTCCTAGGGTTCTGTGAAAGTGCCTCTGCAGCCCTCAGCTTGGACCTCTCGAGTTTTCTTGCAAGAAAACGTTGTTCTTTGGACATGTTGTGATAGTTTGCAATCTTTGAGCTAAGCTCATCTTCTGAAGGCGCGTCAGCATCATCGTTTTCGTCGCTCTGGTTCTCGGCAACAAACAGTGAGGCCAGGAAATTTGGAGCTGCAGCTTCCGCAACAGGTTGAGGAGGAAGCTCAGAGGGAAGTTCAGCAGAAGGATGTGTTACTTCGTCAGCAGATTGCTCGTCATCTTCAGACAGAGGGGCGGGGACCTTATGTTTTTGCTTTGGTCTGACGATGTCGTCATCGTCATCGTCATCGTCATCTTCTTCAGCGCCGGTTGCTCTCGTCTCGAACTTGGGGCTCGGTTCTGTGAGTATAGCCTGTGTTGGAGCAAAGTCCGCGTTGGCTAGAGCCTGCGTTTGAGCCAGCTCCTCGATGGGACCGGCCGGTGCACTCTGTTTTAGGTCTTGCTGCTCCTTCAGCTGTTGTCGCTGCTGTATCCGTTGTCGCACTCGCTGCACGGCAGTTTGGAAGTAGGAGCCCGTGTCCATGCTGGAAGCACTGGAGCCTGAGTTAGCAGCTGGCGGCTCCTCGTCGACCATATCGAACTGCTCCGCCAGTCTTTTCGACTGGTGCAGCTCATAGGCGTCGCTGTCGTCGTCCTCCTCCGCGTCCTCTTCCTTGCTTTCGTCCGGTTCCACTACCTGTGTGGAAAGCACCCTGTCCGCAGCTTCTGAGGCACGCGTGACGGCAGACACGAGGCCCATCGTTTTCGGAGCATGCTCCTGATTCTCTTCCAGAGACACAAATGCGTCCATTGTCTGCGGTAATGATTGCCAGTGAAATGGGTGGGAGTCGAACGCCGGTAAGGACACGGACCCTGGACCTTTGCACACACATCTTGAACAGGCAGACCATCTGAGGAGCACCTTTCATGTACGCGTAATGCTGTGGTAAGCGATCATGAAACACGCGTCTGCTCTAAAAAAAAAAAAAAAAAAAAAAAAAAAAAAAAAATCACATCACGTGACAATTGCGCCGATCGACCCAAAACAAAACCACCACAACGTGCACAGCCCGGCACGCATGCGGGGTGGGCTAGATAAGCAGCCGCGCACCGCATGACATCACAGCGAAGTATCTGTCTGGCTCCTTTTCCGCTCTTGTTACCTATACCGGCAACGCAATAGGAAGAGGGGGGCGGACCATTTTCACATGCACACGTGGGTGCGCCTGCGGAAAGCTGGCTAATTATAGTGGGGGGAGGCCGTTGCAGCGAGTGAAATAGATAGCGCACGTGAAAGTGGGCACGGCCCTGCCGTGCCCCCCTCGCGGCCGCCGCCTCCTTTGCCGGTGCTGTTCCGTCTCAGGCCACATCACACGTGCTTGCGGCACGACGTGTTGCCCTCTCATCGCCAACAGTTGTTCTCTGTCATCCTCCAAGTCTGCTGTCAAAATGCCGCCCCCTGCCACAAAACGGCCATGGGGGGACGATGTCCTGGGCGTAGGCCTCCCTCCCGAGGTCCGCACTATGTCCTCCCACGGGGCCCGTCCCGCGCCGCGGCAAGGTACCGCTCCAGGCCGTTTACAGAACCGGGCCTGCTCTGCTCGGCGTTATCTAAACGGGCAACTCCTTTCTCCCCGGACGGCAGAGCCGAGATAACAAAAGTTAGAAGTAGTCGTAGATAGAGCAGCGGTAAACAGTCGGGCCGGCTGGCGAGCCTGCGGCAACGTCAGCCGGGAGACGCTGTGCGTCCGATGACGGCGGAAAATACCTACTGGAAGCGGTAAACCGTACACGGGGCCCGTCCAGAACGGGCCAGCGCCTTTTGCGGGTGACATAGAAGGGAGCGGAGCTTCTTCCACGGCACGATCTGCGCATCGGCAGAACACTTGGGTGTGTGTGCGTTGTAGTGCACTACCAGCCTGTGTAGTTAGTTGGTCAGTAAGTTGTGGGACGGGAGGGGGCAGGGAATAAGGTTCAGTATCCGACGTGCACCCGTTATGTGCAGCCCGGGCTCGGTTCATCCTCGTGCACGGCACGGCACCGCCCCATACCAAATGTTGCGGCCGCCGCCGTCTCCGCAGGGGCTTCGCCGCCGCCGTAGCTACATGGGCTACCCACCACTGGGGTGCTACGCAAAGCAGGCTTGGAGCACAATAGCAGGGAGAGACGCCGCCGATATCCGTAATAGCGAAACAATGCTGCACGTTGCCGCCTTCCACTGTGCGGTGCACTACTTTTTTGTGCCTCTCTCGCCGCCGCTGCTGCAAATTGGGTTTTCTGACAGATTCGGACAGACCCTACTGTACCGACTGTTCTGCTGGGCGTGCCGGGCCGGCACTCCTATCTAGTAGAGTCTTGTTCGCCTGAGCTCGATATAAAGCTGCACAGATCCTCCTGTTCTCCCAGCTTCTTCTCTTCTTGTCCTCCAGCCCGTGGATTGTTGTTCTACCTGCTCTTTTCTTTTTCTTCCTCCGTCTCCCTCTGTCTCCGTATCCACAGATAGATTGCTCTGCCTAACCCGGTCAGCAACCCTGAGTTCATCCGCTGCACCACCCACCGCTTGCTACTAGGTTTGTATAGTCAACACAGTCACATACACACGTATACAGACACATACCACCACGTACATACACACATTCCACGATGCCGTTCAAATCCCTACCAGGCATCCTTAGAAAGGAGATCACATGGGGCAGAAACATCCTCACCGAGGAGGACCACCAGCACTTGGAGGTCACCGACAAGGACGGTAACATTGTCGAAATCGACGAAGAAGACATCGCCCCAAGCGGCAAAAAGAACTACTGGCCCATCTTCACCGCCGGTGCCGGTTTGTTTTCCGACGGTTATGTGAACAACTCCATCGGTACTGCCTCCACCTGTCTTTCCGTCATCTATGGCGACCAGTACACCCACTCCCACGCCTTGAGAAACGTGTCCGCCATTGCCTTTGTCGGTACCGTGGTGGGCCAGTTGACTTTTGGTGTCTTCTCAGATTACATCTCCAGAAAAACCGGTATGTTGGTCTCTTCCGGAGGTTTGATCATCTTCTCGATCCTTGCCGCAGGTTGTTGGGGTGTCGGCACAGAAGCCAAATACGGCGGTAACGCAGGTGGCCTCTTTGCAGCCTTGACAGCCTACAGATTCTTCTTGGGATACTTCATTGGTGCTGAATACCCAACTGGTTCAGCCGCATGTGCTGAGGCTTCCGCCTTGTTACCAGCAGGTAAAAGAAACAGATATTTTGCATGGTTCACCAACTTCATGATTGATTTCGGTTTCGTTGTCTCCGCCTTTGTGCCAATGGTTCTCTTGTGGATCTGTGGCACCAAACACCTCCAGCCTGTCTGGAGAATCACCTTGGGTATTGGTGCAATCCCACCAATCTCCTTGTTTATCCTCAGACTATTTTTCAAGGAAGGTAAGCAGTTCCAGAAGTTGAACTTGAAGAACGCTACCATCCCATTCTTCTTGATTATCAAGTACTACTGGTTCAGACTACTGATCGTCTCAATCATCTGGTGGATCTACGACTTCTCAGCTTATGCTTTTGGCATCTACTCCACCCCTATCTTGAAGCAAATCATCAAGGATAAGGACATGTACAAAACTTTTGGTTGGAACGTCGTGCTCAACCTCTTCTACTTGCCTGGCTCCTTCCTGGGTGCCATCTCCACAGATTATATTGGTCCAAGATTAACCTTGGCTCTCGGTGTCTTTTTACAAGCTATCATCGGCTACATCATGGCCGGCCTCTACCCTAAGCTCGAAACCGAAATCGGCGCCTTCGTCACCGTCTACGGTATCTTCTTGACTCTGGGTGAATTTGGTCCTGGTGACAACATTGGTTTGTTGGCCGCAAAGACCTCTGCTACCCCGGTGAGAGGTGTCTACTATGGTATCGCTGCTGCTATCGGTAAAATCGGTGCGTTCGTCGGTACCTACGCCTTCCCATCGTTCCAGAACCACTACCCAGGTGTCGAGGGCTACCAGGTACCATTCTGGTTGGCCTCCTCCTTGGCCATCGTTGCAGGTTTGTTAGCTCTTTTCGGTCTACCAGCCGTCGACCAGGAAGCCATGCAAAGAGAAGATTTTGAGTTCTTGTCTTATTTGAGCCAGAACGGTTTTGACATCTCTACTCTCGGTGACGGTACTTTGATGTCCGGTGAAAAACACTCTTCTTCAGCTGCCAACTCCGTTGAAGAAGAAGTGGTTGAAATCTTTGACGATATGAAAAAAATCTGATTTCTTCCTCCTACGACTTTTTCTCCTACCTTGTTCCCCCGTCACCACTTCCTGTTTTTATCACCACTTTTAATTCTATAAAACCTAGTTGCTTCTAATTTTTCTCCTATTTTGCTTCTTTCCAGACTCTCTCTCAATTCTGCTCAATTCACTTCCTCTCTTTATAAAGTCTTTAGCAGAATCAATCTTAAGCCCAACCCCGACTTCAATTTTCAGGCCGATCGGCCCCGCCATCCATTTTTGTGACACCCCCCACAGCACAAGGTAGGATGAAATTCGCTTTTTCGTAGAAGCTAATCCGTACACATATTTATAGTACTCCTCTTGCTCAGACATTTTTAAATGGGTAAATTTACTGCTGCCAACTTGTAGCACTTTGGGTTTTCGGGCAGCGTCCACACCACGAGATAGCTTCCGAACAAGGTCGGGCATTCAATTACAGGACTAGCATTCGTCAGCAACGGTGGATTTGCATTCTTGGTTACCCTATCTTGCCTTCCCATCTCTTGAAGTCAAAAGAAATTAACCCGCCTCCTCCGTTCTCCATCTGCTAGCTATTCCGGATCAATCAATTACTGCTCACAGTAAATAGGAAGAAGTACCACGCCCTAACAAACATTGACGCTTGAAAATGGGATCCCCTAATGTACCACAAGGCATGGATCAGTCGTTCTCGTTTGCCAATAGCCCGTCACTACAGCCCAAACAGATCGATGTCGAAAATCAGCAACCTTCCCCGTTACTCCATGCAGCAGCGGGACCGGAACTGTCATTACACAAGACAGTATCGGAGGGCTTGGCCTCACCAACCAACCCACCCCCAAATCCGCTTGGCTTGGTCAGTCAAAAGACCGAAACTAAGCCTTCGATAGCTCCGGGACAACTGCCGCCGCCACCGCCACCGCCACCTCACAGGGCTAACAATTCCAGCACCAACAGTAACTCTTACAGTCTATACAACAACAGCCAACTGAAAAGGAAAACACCACCTCCACCCCAAGTTCCCGGCACGGTTCCAATGCCGTCGGCTGCTGTTCCAAACTTGGCATCTCGCCAGATGTTAAATGGACAAAGCATGCCACAGACACCCCCAGTTTCACAAGTCCTACCTATCCAACAGGCGCCACAGGTCCCACCAGTCCCACAGGTTCCTCAGGTTCCCCAAATACCACCACAAGTCCAACAGGCCCCCAATTTCCCTCAACCCCAACATGCACCATCTATGAGAGATGTTGCAGCTCATCAAAATGCACCTGTCGGTAGACCTCCTAGTTTAGTGAAACTGCCACCAGGGACACAACTAACCGTGGGTAAACACCAAGTGACGATTGTGAAATACTTGAGCGAAGGTGGCTTTGCACACATTTATGTTGTGAAAACTAACCCAATGGAAAGAGGTACAGATGTTGCATGCTTGAAACGTGTGATTGTGCCGAATAAGGAAGGCTTGAACCAGTTGAGAGCCGAAGTTGAGGTGATGCAAAGGTTGGCAAAAGCAGATAACATTGTTAGATACTATGATTCTAATGCAAGCCGCCTCCCAAATGCTCCTGGATGTTATGAGGTATTGGTTTTAATGGAACTATGTCCTAACAAATCTCTATTGGATTTTATGAACAGTCGTTTGAGAACAAAATTGTCTGCGAGTGAGATCCTGAAAATCATGTTGGATATCAGTAAAGCGGTCTACAACATGCATCGGATGAAACTGATCCACAGGGATATAAAGATTGAAAATGTCTTGCTTGATGAAAACTTCAACTTCAAGCTGGCGGATTTTGGATCAACTTGTCCGATTCTAAGGGTTCCTAGAAATCATCAAGAGTTTCAAATTCTTCATAACGATATCTTACTGCAGACCACTCCTCAATACAGATGCCCAGAGATGATCGATCTTTATAGGGGGCTACCTGTCGACGAAAAGTCAGATATCTGGGCTTTAGGTGTTTTTCTTTACAAACTATGCTACTACACCACACCATTTGAAGTTGCTGGTGAATTGAGTATCCTGCATGCCGCGTATAGTTTCCCGGCTCAACCTCATTTTCCATCTGGTATTAGAAACCTTATAAACATCATGTTGCAGGAAAATCCAGTTTTCAGGCCAAACATCTATCAAGTTTTAATGGAAGTTTGCAAACTATCGGGATTTAATGCCGAAACAACAGCCAAAGTCACAGAAGGGTACACAGACCTTTACAACGCTGGCCACTATCAGTATCCATTGAATGAACAAATACATCCAGCTATAGAGCCTTTCACTCCTAGTGTAGTACCAATATTTTCTCCATTCAAGGCTGCTCCAAGGGATCCTTTAGAAGTTCAAATGGAAATGAAGAAAATGATGCAGCAACAGCAGCAACAGCAACAGCAACAGCAGCAACAGCAGCAGCAACAACAACAGCAGCAGCAGCAGCAACAACCACTAACATCCATGCCTTCCAAATCCAAGCTTTCTTCAGATAGTGTTGCGAATTTCAATACACTTGAAGATGCTGATCCATTTTCTTTGAGAAACCTCAAGAGGTCATCAGGCACATCCGGTTCTACAAAGAGTATACCAAAGATAACTCTAACAGGAGTGAAGAGCGCTGGGGGCGAAGATCTAACTAGCTCTAGCTCAAGAACAGGTATAAGTATTGACAGTCCATCAGACTTTAACAATGCTGCCACCGGTGTTTCTGCTGATGATTTGAATGAGATTCAACTGCTTGACACATATGATGAAACTAGCAGGAGTAGCACCAGCTTGAACAAGGCCGCTAAAAACACAGGTGCATCCGGTAACAATTTCATTTCTAATATGGACATTCAAGGCGATGACATGTCCTTTCAAAATGTGGAATCGAGGTTCCCAGAAATCAGTTTGAACCATGATGATTCTCGACAGGGCCTGTCATCGGGCTCCAAAAAAGAATTTGACACTGCTATCAATACGACAGGTAACTTTCTCGAAGTAAAGCCAGCAACCGCGTACCCGAATTCAAACAATAACCCTGGCGACGTCCGTAGAAGCAAGAGCATGAAGGCTGATGGTTCAAGAAAGAGGTTCAGCGTGAACAATCCCTTCCCAGCGTTGAACAAAGTGGAGTCAGAAAGGACAGGCGATAGCATTATTTCATTCGAGGACATCAAAGATAACTTGGTTAAGATTGAGACGGCTCAGCCATTGGTCTCGATGCCTGGAGTAGAATCATCCCAGACCGAGTCTGATGGATCGAGACCCGAACAGAATGCAAATACCAACAAGAATGAAAGTGGAGGCAACACATTGAACGTCAGCCGAGGCAACACCACCAATGCTAACCCATCTGCGCCCGCACAAACTTCTAGGAGTGCCTTGAACTTGCCTGGTGGGTACCGCAGATTGAGTTCTGAACAGTTGGCTGAGCAAATCATCGACTTCAGCGATGAGGATAGCTTATAACGGACACTCCAGCGGCATTGTGCCAACCCGTTACACCTTGCGATTTTTATACATACACTTTAGTTATTTATTTCCTACTTTTCCGTTCCATAAACACCCTCACTTGTGGGGCTTTTGATCAACACTTTTTTTACTCATTACTCATAAACACATCGAATGTAATGGCATTTAATAAATATAAGATATAAAAAAACGTATATATATCTATGATCAATAAATAAATAGGTTCCAACAGCATTTGGCAAAATCGGACATCATGGTTTGGTGGAGGGACAAAGGCAAGAAGGTTTGCTTCTTGGCTAGTTTTTGTGTAACTGTCACTGAAACGGTTTCCGTTTGTAACGATCAAAAAGCAAACTATTCACTGGATCTGGATCAACATATCAGAGATCCAGTAACTTAGTGGTGGTGGCCTGGCTCTTCGTCGACTGGGAACACAAACCAGTCGTCTGGCTTGTATTCTTCGGCGGCGCCGTTGGCTGGAGCAGCAGCGACGACATCGACGGATGCAGAGTCGTACTCAGCCAAGGCATCAGCTCCTTCGGCCTCCAAGGCTGGCACCTTGGCGGCAGCTGGCAACTTCCATGGCTTGGTTGCTTCTTGAGCATCTGCAGCTGTGAGTGGAGTTGGCTTGAAGGCCTTCAACTCTCTGACGTAGAGGTCAGCAATGAGGTTAGCACGACGTGCGGAGGTTGTGAATTGTCTGGCTGCTTGTCTGAACATTGTTGGTGCCGTAAGTGGTTCTGGTGCTGTGATCCTGTCCTGCCCGACGCCTGTACCTCTTCGTCCTTGCAAGTCGTCTTCCCTTATTATACCACGTTGTAAACACCCAGCGAGTGGAGACGGCGCCTGCAGTGAGCTGGCGAGCGCTACGGGGGGCGAAGAACCACTGAGAGGAGGCGAGAGCGGGATCTCATTGGCTGAATTTGCTACGGACTCGGCTGGAAAAATGCCGCCAAGACGATCGACGCGTCGATTGCGTCGATCGTCCTGGGATAGGCCTTTGAAGAGGTGGGAAGGGTCGGTACAAGTCCCCTACAAGAGGAGGAGGAACAGGAAGAAGAGGAAAGCAAGATCACAAGTAGGGTTATTATTACTATTTTATATTAAATGGACTAGTATAAAATGGAAGATACTAAAGTACAAATGCCTATGACAAAGGAGCGGGTTGGAGGGGGTGAACCGCCATAGACAGATTTTCGTGACGGAGAGAGGGAATGAACGAAAGAGTAGCTCGGGAGCGTTTCCCTTTGCAGGCCAAACCCTCTATAAATCAGCGTCATCCTCGTCAGGCAATGGCATAGCAGCAGCTTGGTCCATTTCGGCTTGGTATTTTGCCATCAAGTCGGAGTCGACAGTGACCTCTGGAGGAGCCAAGGCTGGGGACTCGACAAACTCCAATTGGTTGTTGCCAACCAACTTTCTGGCCAACCATAAGAATGGCTTCTCGAAGTTGTAGTTGGACTTGGCGGAGATGTCGAAATATTGTAAGTTCTTCTTTCTGTGGAAAGTGATGGTCTTGGCCTTGACTTTTCTCTCCTTGACGTCGACCTTGTTACCGCAGAGGACAATTGGGATGTTTTCACAGACCCTGACCAAGTCTCTGTACCAGTTTGGCACGTTCTTGTAGGTGATTCTGGAGGTGACGTCGAACATGATGATACCACATTGGCCGTTGATGTAGTAGCCATCTCTCAACCCACCGAACTTCTCTTGGCCGGCAGTGTCCCAGACGTCGAACTTGATTTCACCGAAGTTGGTGTAGAAGGACATTGGGTGGACCTCGACACCAGAGGTGGCCATGTACTTTTTTTCAAATTCACCAGTTAAATGTCTCTTGACAAAGGTGGTCTTACCGGTACCACCGTCACCGACAAGGACGAGCTTGAATGTAGGAACTTGTTGTTGTGCCATGCTGTGTTTCTGGATACTGCTTTGCCAGGAGGGGAACGAATGCGCAACCAAACAGCCAAGCAGACAACGTCGCAAGCTAGATCATCCAGCTGGCAAAAAAGCCCAACAGCAACACAGAGAGGCCAGAAACGAGATCAACGGAAAGGGGCGAGACGTGCGACATTCAGTGTACAATTCAATTTCCTCCTTTTTTTTTCGCCACCATGGGAAAAAAAAATTTTTAGCTGGCAAGACTAGCACCGTCTGTTTTCGGGCAGCGACGCGTCGATTGGAAGAGTGGAGCAAGTGATAGGTCAAGTCTGCTGTGATAGGAGGGTAGGATATACAGGATCTACAGGATATACACATGTTAGACACATTAGGGGGGGGGGGGGCTGGGACTCGTGCTAAACCTAGTAGTAGTCTCGGGAACGGTCCTGCTGGCCCGGGTACCGCTGGTATCCCTGCTTGTAGCGCTGCTGGTAGCTCTGGCGGTTGCGCTGCGGAGGCTGCTGCTGCTGGGAGACGTCTCCTTGTCCGTGCCTGGCCTGGGCGTACCCCTGGCCTCCGGCGGGCCTCGATGGCCGGTCCTTCGAGTCATAGCCGTATCCGTAGCCGTAACCGTTGTGCGGGCCAGTCCTCACTGGCGCTGACGAGCTCGGGTTGCGGTGGCCCAAGTCTGTGCCCGAGGCAGCAGCTGGGGCAGGGCGTCTGTGTGTCTGGCGGTGGTCGGTGCTCCCACGTCCGCTCGTGCCAGCCGTCGTCCGTGGCGAGGCCTCCCTGTCGCGTGGCCGGAAACCCCTGTTCCCGCCACGGTTGAACCCCCCAAAGCCATGGCCACGGTCGTGGCCGTGGCCGTAGCCATTGCTGTTCCCGTTGCTGTAGTACGGCTTGGTCACCCGGCTCTTCTGCACGTAGTTCGAGTAGTTCACAAAGAGCACGTTCGGCGGAGGATTCGGAAGTCCGACACTGGTGCTCGGAACGTATAGCTTGAATGCGGGCTTCGCTCCGCTGTCCCGCTGGTGCTGGTCAGCGTACTTGTTTGTCAGCCCCGGGATGCCCTTGTACATCTCCGACAGCAGCGGGTTGCCCACAGACGCGTCTGTGTTCTTTCTGTCGTACTCGGGATGTTCGTTGGCGACTTTCTCGTAGTATTCGTTGTAGAGTCTCAAGTGGTGTTTTCCGTGCAAGTGGTTCTTCCGCACGCTCAGCGAGTCGTGCGTCAAGTACGACTGGCAGTAGTCGCAGAAGTATTTACCCATGTGGCTTGTCGGGACGCTGGCCTGGGCTTCCTTCTCCTGTCTCCGGTCCCGTACCCCTCTACCGATTCTCCTAGATAGACACAAGCTGTGTGTGGGTTTTATATACAAATTGAGCTAATGCTGATTTTGCCGCCGATCGGCGCGAAAATCGTGTTTTCCTCCCGGGGCGTCAGATCGAGAAGCACAGCTGCCACGTAAATTCGGATCCTTGCACAGTATCAATCATCGCAAGGTTTCAGCATGACAGGATGTTTATGGATGTTTACAAAACAGGTTCCAACTGCACTCATTATACAGGCATTTAGAGCTAAAATGGCAACGACAGTGCTACCGATAACATACGACTCCACGAGCAAAAAGGTTTCTTTGGAGGACACGGTGCCCCTGAGCTCCTCCAAAGACCTGCAACTGGAAATTTCACAAGTCAACACGTTATACACGGACTTCATCAAGGCGAACTCCGAATTCCCTCCGCCACCTTCCAAAGAAGCATTCACCAAAAACCTCTCAATGATGGTGAAAAAGATGCACGAGTCTGCAACCACGCTGATGCGCCAAAGACAGTTTGCAGACGCAGCCAAGAAGTTCGATATTGCGCTCGGCCTCGCCAGTGCCAGATCCAAGTTCGAGCCATTCCAGCCTACGATGTCAGAACTCATTATTTGCTTGATGGGAAGATGCGACGCTTATACCAACGCAAACATGTTCGTAGAGGCTCTCGAAGACGCAGAAGTCTTGGTGCTACTAGGAAGCCAGATTCCGGACAACCACTTGAGACGCGGCATCTGTAACCTTAATCTGGGGGAGTTTTTGAGCGCCAAATCAGACTTTGAAAGAGGATTGGCCTTCAACCCTAAACATCCGATATTGTTGAAGCTTTTAGATATATGTCTCAAAATCATAGATGAAGAGAACGGTGACGACTGATTTTGCTCCCGTCCTACTCATGTATAGTGCTACTTTGTAGTGTTTCTTTTGCTACTAAAAATCTCTCTGACAACAGTTTTATACACGATATCTCAAGCATTTAGACCATGCTTCAGACGTATGAGCACATGATCATAATCTCATGAAAGTTCAGTCCCGGTAAGAGATAAATTTAGGTCAGGGGTCGAAAAATCTCCGAACCCGGGTTCGCTCGCACAACAAAAACATGATACGTAAAAAACAAATAAAACGTGTAGATGGTTTGAAGATCCTTTGTTGTTATCAGGATGAAGCTTTTCAAACCTTTGCTTATTGCCTTATTTCTACAAGCAGAAAATGTCTCAGTTTCTGGATATAGATGAAGCCAAAAATTATTCTCCGACTCTGGCTTTCAAGAAGCAGCAGGATAATAATTTGAGAAACCACCTATCGAATAATTCACCTCAAAGTCCAACTCCTAATCCGATACAAACTAATAGCAAAAGGAACGGAGTCGCTCATGATTCACTGAACTTTAAAATAGACTCTTTATCGTTTTCTCATGACCCCAATATACCCAAGAAAGACCTGCAACTACAGTCTCATGATAACCAATTTCAGCCCCCACATTCTCAGAGCAGTGAACATGCGCCTGAAAGAGCAGCATCTAATGATAACACAGGAGTAAATCCAGACACGTCATCAGATAGGCTTCAAACAAAAACACTGATACCCCCTGTTGCAGATTTACAAAATCTGAAATCATCTAAAACTACTGAGCCCATTTTACATGATCATGTTCAGCCTCGGAACCGGTATCCTAGTCCCACCCAAACCTCCACACACACCTTAAATTCGGGAGTTGGAAGACTAAATAGCATTCTTGATTCTACTTTCAGAAAGAAAGTTGCAATACCGACAGCCTCTAAATTCTTGCTCAGTAAGTCTAGCACTCCCGAATTGAAGGACGGAAAAGTCGCATATGATAATATTCCAAACACTGTGTCCATGGCGTCAATACCGAGAGTTAGCAAAGCGGAATCTCAATCATCACAAAATTTGGGATTCATTGATTTAACGAGTGATGATGGAAGCGATGATGATATAAACTTCACAAATGTAGCAAACATGAGGTCCTCAACAGATTTAACCCGACCCGCTGTTTTCAACCCACAAGAACAAAAACCATTTAAGTTTGACTCCAACCCCCACAATCTAGCTAGCAGTTTAAAAAGCGAACCTCTTTCTATGAAACCCAGTCAAGAAAATACTGAGGTTACAAAACCACCGTTCAATAAATTTGCTTACAATGATTCAGATGACAAATCAGAAACCGATGAAGAAGATGACATTATAATAACTGGTGTCGGTCATAATCCAACTAACGCTTTTGATGATGATGACGACGTGATTCCCCTTGAGACAAAAAATTCGTATTTTACACAAACAGTGAAAAGGGAACGTCAAGTTGAGACAGAAGAGGAGATGGCTAGAAAAAGGCAAGAAATTCTGAGAAATAAAATGAACATGATTCAAGATAACGTTAAAAAGGAAGAAATTTTTCAAAATGAGCTAGCTGAAAGAGCTAATATTCAGAAAGAAAAAGCTGAACGAGACAGAATAAACAAACTTCTTGAAAAGTACCCGCCCATCAAAGCCTTACCACTGAAATACCAGATTGAATTTCCGACTGAGACTAATTTTGTAAGTGAAGCAATGCCAATACTCCCAGACTCGATTCAAGCCTTCGAAATAACTCAAGATGGGGTAACACATTTACCACCAGAACTCAGAGTAACAAAATTCAGAGATGAAAATTTGAACGCAATGCATTCAGTTATTCACAGGCTGAATAAGTTCAGTGATTTGCACAGTAGAATGGACGCCTTCTTGAAAAAAGCAGCTGAAATGAGGAATCAAGTACAGGAAAAGGCTGTCAAAAATTCAGGTATAAAAAAGGCTGATATCAGGTATAATCAAATTCTACGGTTTCTTGATAATAAGATTAAAACATTATCCAAATATTATGGGGAGGTGGGTTCTGGAATATTCAAACTAAAGTCTTACAAAATGAAAATAATTGAAAGGTCTAGATTGCTGGAGGAGCTAAGGAAGGCATACATATTCAACGGGTTTACTCAGAGTGACATTACACATATTGGCACATATATGAAAGTTTTACCAGAACTGAATTTGGTGATAAATACAATTACCGAGATGTATAAACTCACTGGATCCTCTCCTGCCGAAACATTGAAGACTGTACGTGAGTTCTCGTTGACTTCCCAACCTATCCCACCAATTCAGATCCCAGCTCATTCTGATGCAATCGCACCTCGGATTGATAATCCACTGATACCAAACAATATGCAAGTAATTGACGTTGATAACGATGAGGAATATACAAACGGTTATGACAACATTTTTACGCAAATGGATCAATACGTGAATGGAAGAAATCCATCTTATATGCCCTTTTCAAATGTTTATGATGATAACATGAACCATCTCAACCCATATAGAACTAATTTAAATGATAGTGACGGTATTAGAAACTTAATGGAATCAATAAAAATCACCGAGTTCAAAGAAGAGGGTCTTGCTAATACTCCAAAAGAGCTATGCATTTCACTTTTAAAACATCAAAGAATAGGTGTATCTTGGATGCTTAAAATAGAAGAAGGATCCAATAAAGGCGGAATCCTTGCTGATGATATGGGTTTGGGTAAAACTATTCAAGCAATTGCACTTATCTTAGCTAATCCTTCTCAAAGGGAAGACGTTAAAACCAATTTAATTATTGGCCCAGTCTCTCTACTGCACCAATGGCAACAGGAAATTGGAATGAAAATCAAAAATGAAAATAAACTTAGCACGTACCTTTTTCATTCAACTAATAAGCTGTCTAATTTTGAAGAACTTTCACAGTACGACATAGTATTGATAAGTTATCAAACTTTGGGTTCAGAATGGAAAAAACATTATGCAAAAGAACTCGAGGACGCAAAGAAGGGTAATGCTCCAAGAGTTCGTAGACGTGATTATAAGTCTCCTTTTTTTACTGCCAACGCAATATTTCATCGCATTATCTTGGATGAAGCTCAGTTTATTAAAAATAAAAATACAATAGCATCCAAAGCTGTTGCATCGTTGAGTAGTACATACAGATGGTGCTTATCTGGAACTCCTATCCAAAACAGGATTGATGAGTTGTATCCATTGATTCGCTTTTTGGGAATTAAACCTTACAACGACTGGACAAAATTTAATCAGCAGATTGCTTTATCTGTCAAGAGCAGAAGCTCGAGTGCAAATAGAAAAATTCATGCTCTTTTAAGTGCAATTCTTTTGAGGCGTACCAAGGATAGTGAGATCGATGGTAAGCCTATTTTAACACTACCGGAAAAGCATATTATTGAAGAAAAAGTTGAGATGGAGGAGAAAGAGAAAGAGTTTTACAGCTCTCTTGAACACTCTTCCAAGAAAACCGCAGACAAGTTACTTAGATCTCAAAACAAAACTTATTCTTCGATTTTGACTTTATTGCTTCGCATGAGACAGGCGGCGGATCACCAGTACTTGGTTCGTTTGGGAGATGACGGAGATCGAGTATCGAAATTGGACAGGTTCAAAAAAGGTTTTGAAGCCGTCAAAGACTATCCTAATAATGTTATCAGAAGGATTGAAGATGAACGTGAAAATGGATTCACTTGCCTTCATTGTACGGAAGAGCTAGCAGAAGGTCAGGTTCTACTACTAAGTAAATGTGGCCACCCCTTGTGCTATGATTGCCATACCGAATACTTTGAGCAGCACTCGGAAGCGTCATGGGAAGGAGATGTGTCTGCCAAATGTATCTCATGTGGGGTTACCAATTTATCAAGCATGTCAGTGGATCTCAGAGTGTATGAATCGTATCGAGAAGGTCTCACTTGGCAAGAAATTCGTAAAAGATACCAACTTGATTCTCGGGCTTCTGACAAGAATTGGAGACTTGCCACAATAAAGAAATTTATAGAGGAAGATGGGAAACTGATGATTAGTGCCAAAGCTAACAAGACGATCGAGATAGCTGAGAATATTTTGAACAACAAACCGGGAGAGAAGGTTATTGTTTTTTCCCAGTTTGTTGGCTTTTTCGACATTCTTCAGATCACACTACGTGAAAGAAACATAGACTTTTTACAATACGACGGTTCGATGGATATGACCACCAAAAATGATTGCATCAGCGCATTTTACAAGGATCCGTCAAAAAGGGTCCTCTTACTGTCATTGAAAGCTGGTAATGTTGGTCTAACACTAACATGTGCCAATCACGTCATTATCGTGGAGCCATTCTGGAATCCATATGTGGAGAAGCAAGCACAAGACAGAGTTCACAGAATTTCGCAAACTCGAGAGGTATATGTGCACAGACTTCTAATTGCCGGAACCATCGAAGATCGAATCATGGAGTTACAAAAAGAAAAAGAAGAGCTTGTTGAAAGCGCCCTTGATCCAACAGCACGTAACAAGATAGGCAAATTGAGTAGAAGAGAGTTAGGATTTTTATTCGGTCTGAACGGTTTGGCCGAGCTAGAAGACGAGTGAGAGTAGAGTAGAGGAGAGGAAGGGTTATGTTTTGTCTGGATAGATGAATACATCTAGTTTTATGTAATTTTAGTGAGCAGTAGCTCTAAAACGAATGATACGCCAAAATCAAGCATCGCATACTTTACAGAGTGACACCGCACCGTGGGGAATTTTTCGTGGCAAGGTTTGTTTTTCGTGTTGATAGAGAAGACAATCGGGGTGAAGGTTTGTTATAGGCGTCGATCAATTGAAAAGAAGAGAATCAAACAAACCAGTCGATTGAAAGACTCATATCATAACGCCATGAGTCTATTGTACAACCAAACGAGCAAACAGATGCAGCAACTACGTCGAGACTTGAACTCTCTTCGGTCAAGTGTTACTAATGCCAAGGAGAATGAGATAGGATCATCACTGTCATTGATTGGAGCTATTTCAACTACGATTACATCTGTTGGACGACTACTTGGTGATTTTGAAGCGTACGTTTCTAACCAAACTGATAAAGAGGCGCAAGCGAAGAACCAAACAAGGCTAGACAAACTTAGAAGCGAGTATGAAGACTCGAGAGTGGAGTTTGGCGACCTACGTACCCGTAGGGAAGAGAAGGTGAGAGAAAGCGAAAGGGTTAAGAGTGAAAATGAAAGAAACAGCTTGTTTACCCAGAATATAGAAGATAGAGCAGGAATTGCCAGTGGCATCAGTGATAATCCTTACTCTATTGAGTTTCGCTCGAGCCGGAAACACGGTGCGTTGAATGAGGAAGGCAACAGTGATTCCAACGGTATGATGATGGACCAGCATATGAAACTTGATCGTAGCAATGCAAAGCTAGACGAGATTTTGGAGCTTGGACGACATGCATTTGAAGACATTGTTGAGCAGAACGAGACCATTTTGAGAGTGAAGGACAAGATGAGCCAGGGATTGACAACATTGGGAGTGAGTCGTGAGACTGTTGGCCACATTGAAAAGGTACTATGGGAAGACAAGATAATTTTCTACGTTGCCGGGTCCTTGACGTTGTTTATAATGTGGTTAATATGGAAATACCTTGGATAGTGCAGTGCTGTTGCTTCAATGAAAATTTTGGAGTAGTGTCGATTACGCCTGTCCATCCATGAAGGCCAGCCACGCACATGTTAAGATAGAAAGCATAATATAGATATATTTATACGACGTTTTAACCAAGGATCATGTTTAGTCGCATCACTATAGCTGGGAAAAAATACAGATAAACTCATAGAGATAATAAACAATCGGACATTTCGAATTGAACAAAGCAAGACGCTGCTAGAGGTCAAGTATTAGACGATTCTTCCCTCACCGGAAGCCAGAGCCACGATTGGGCTGAACTCGTCTTCTTCGAGGATTCTCTCTGGTTCCTCTTCGGTGTGGTCTGAGACCATGAAGAAGACGAGAGGAATGGCCACCACCATAGAGCCCTGTACCAAAGCCCAGGAACTTGCCAACATGCTCATGTAGGCGGTGCCGTAAGCGTCGAGTCTCCAAGCGACGGCTGCACCAGCAGATTGAATACCCTTGTAGAAGCCGGCGTAGTAGGCGGTTTTCTCACTGTCGTTAGAGAGTGCTCCCATGAGCCACAAGCAGTAACTCTGGAACATAGCGTCAAAGATACCGTAGAAAATGTAGAGGAACATTGGGCCGATGTATGCACCGTCCTTGAAGTCCATTGTTGCAATTTTGATGGTGCCGTTTGCGTCTGCAGTGACGTCGGCTCTGGTGAAACTCTTCTGAAATTTGTAACCTCCACCCCAGATGGCCATGGAAATGCAGAAAAGAAATCCCCATCCGATTCTGGCACGAACACTTCTCCTGAACCACTTGAGGTCCAAGATGGTACCCATGATAACGGCACCAAACATCTGGAAGAACCAGTAAAGCAAGGAGTTCAAGGATCTGGTTCTGATGTTAAAACGGCCAGCGTTGAACTCGTTGAACTGGTATGTGTAGAACCAGTTGGAGGCAAAGAACATAGGGAACATGATGAGGATTTTTGGCTCTTTAATCAGCAACTTGAAGGAGCCCAAAATCTCCGACTTCCAGTTAGGGAGCGCCTTGTCGACGACTCTGGTGCCGTCGTCTCTCCAGACTTTTTCCTTTGGCAACATGAAGAAGGCGATGACACTACCGCAGCCCATAAGGACCATGAAAGCGATGTAGGTGCCGTCCTTGACGGTGGAGGAGTCGGAGTGCATGTTGTTGGCCAAGGGGATGATTGCACCGATGACGGCGCCGAGGTTGAAGATGACCCAGAAGATCATGATTCCCCTGCCCTTTTTCTCTTCAGTTGGGTAGGACATGATGATGGAGCCCTGGGCAGCCCAGAGGCAGGCGCCGCAGAGACCGAGATATGCGCCGGCAAAGATGACGAAGCCGGCGTTCTGGTTGTGGTTGTAGCTCAAAAGAGAGCCTGCGTAGATGAGGTAGCCCGTTCCGCCAAACATCAAGCAGTAGCGTGGGCCCATCAAGTTGCAGAAGGTTCCGGCAAAGAAGCCGAGACCGGCAAAGGTACAGTAGAGAGCGACGGTGGAGTTGTCCTGCGTCTTGACTCCGTCGGGTCCGCTGATGGACGCCCCGATACCGGTCAAGGCGTTGTACATGCCCGGCGTCATGAACACGACGAAGGCAAGCATCACGATCTGGATCGTCGCGTTCGAGTAGGCCGGCAAGAAGGGCACGTATCTCTTGTCGTAGAACTTGCCGCTGCTCTCGATCTCGCTGGGGGTGTAGTGTTTCACCTCCTGCAGCGTCGTGGCGCCGGCTCCGCCGGCATCCTTCTCGAGGGCCACGTCGAACGAGTTCGACGAGCCCTTGCTCACGTTCACCTGGAGGGTGGTCGACTTTTCCTGTTCAGACATGGTGCTGCTGGGTATATCTAGGGACCGCTGTCTGTGCAGAGGGGAAAAGGACACGGACTGTTCTCTCAAGCCTGTGTCTGTGGAGGCTGCGGACGGCGGACGGCACTTGCTCTTTATACACCACACCCGGCCCCTGTCTGTGCCATAACCCCGGTGGGTGTTCTCTCAGACAGCCCTCCCATGTTCGTGCTGACGGCGACGATGGCCTTATCTGCGAGGACGCCTTTCTTATCGTGTGCGGGGCCTTATCAACGGTGCCGTTTGGCAGCTCAATGCTACACTAGACTGCCACCCCCGGCGAGCGTTCCGTCGGATGCGACATTACGCGGGTGCAAAAGGCCAAGCATGTGCCCAGGACAGCGATGGGATGAGACAGCGGATGAATGGGGATGAGACATGGTGTCACGAGCCAATGCGATGGGGCCCCTCATGTAGCACCCCGGCCGGCCCCTGGTACGCCTGGACAGAAAGACCGCCCCGGCTGTCTGTGTGTCGGGGGCTAGAGTTACACTGGCGAGGCCGGTGCAACATGCGGGGCCGCAAAATGCAACACTGGAGAGGATGCCGTCGTGGCCGTCGCAGGGAAGTCGACTGTGTTGCTGTTGCGTTTGCTGGCTGCCTGTGCTGCTGGGTTGTAACAGCGACGGCGGGGTGGCAGCTGGGTGACAGCTGGGTCGCAGCGGAGGTGGTAGCGGACAGGCGGCAGGTGCCGTGTGGCTGCTGCAGGACGGGTGCAGTGCAGGCTCGCAGAAGGCCGTGCAGGGGTTGGGGTAGCGGTTGTAGTAGTAGTTGTAGGGGTAGGGTAGGTGCGATAGATGCTACACGGGACGGTGCCCCCAGTCCGCGAGGATCGGGGCAAACACCTGTGGCAAGGTGTGGGCGCAGTCGCCGGCAAACTGCCATACGGGGGTCGCCGGGGCCATGCGGTCGATCTCCGGGTCCCGGACGGTGTTGAAGACGGCGATGCGGGCGCCCTGGTTCCTCACGAGGTCGAGGTAGGCGGCGGTGGGCCAGACGCTGTGGGACGTGCCGACGACGAGGAGCACGTCGACACGGTGGTCGACGATGAATTCGTCTGCCCGGTCGAGGAGCTGCAGCGGCAGCGCCTCGCCGAACCAGAGCACGCCCGGCCGGAGTAGAGACGTGCAGAGCGGGCACGTCGGGAGCTGGGCGAGCTCCGTGACGGCGGGGAGTGGCGTCGTGGCGGCGGGGTCGCCGTTGCCGCTGTCGTCGTCGTCGGCGGCGGCGGGGTCGCCAGCGTACTTCGAGACGTCGAGCGCCGGCGTCAACGGGTCCTTGCGGGACACGCTGCGGTAGCTGCAGAGGAAGCTGGTGCAGCGGAGCTCGAAGAGCGAGCCGTGGAACTCGAGCAGCTGCTCCGCAGCGTGGCCCGCCCGCTGGTGGAGGCCGTCCGTGTTCTGCGTGATCGTGAGGAAGTCCACGTGCTCGGACAGCCGGCTCAACGTCGCAAGCAGCCTGTGGCCGCCGTTGGGCGTCGCCGCCAGCGCCCGGTGCCGCCGGTACGCGTAGAACATCCACACGAGCGCCGGGTTCGTCTCGAAGGCGTCCGGCGTCGCAAGATCGATCGCCGTGTAGTTGCGCCACGCCACAGCACCCACATCCCTGCCGTCTCCGTCGTCCTCGTCCCCTCCCCCGTACGGCCGGAGCCCAGACGCCGCCGAAAGCCCCGACCCAACCAACGCCAACACCGTGATCCGCCCGTCCCCGCGGGTCTTCTCTCTGAAAAACTCCCTGAACGAGTCTGCGTCATCCATGTGGCACCAGATGCCTCTTCAATGCCCTTTCGCCCCTCCCCTCTCGCCAACAGCCCTCTTCTTCCCCTCCGCCTTCCTCCTCTAGCCCGTCCATCGCTTCTTCAACAGATCCGGGAAACATGTTGGCGGCTGACGTAAGCATATCTGGCGCGGTTTCTGTCGCGCCATCCTCTTTTTCTCGCCCTCTTTTTTCTTGCCACCGGCGAGAAAACGAGGGGAGAGAATGGGTGAGAAAGAGAAAGAAAGAGCACAACAACGCAGCAGCTGAGCACGTTCGTGTCGTGAAAAGGAAACAGAGCTTGTTTCGTCAGACAAGCCAGTTTCGGAAACTAGTGTCCGTGCGTCTATTTGCGTGTCTGCGTGTGTGTGTCTGCCCTGTCTGCCCGCGTGCCTGAGCAACCAATGGTGTCGAAGACCATCACAGAGAAGGAGAAGGTGTACATGAACGACAAGTTCTTCCACTTTCTTGATGAAATCTACAACTTGAAGGACGCCAGCGGGAACGAGTTTTCCTACGCCTTCCACGCGTTGCCCCTCCGGGCAAACATCGAGTACTACAAGGTCATCAAGGTGCCGATGTCGTACTCCAAAATCAAAATGGCCTCCAAACACAAACGCTACACCCATCCGCAGGCGTTCATCAACGACCTGGTGCAGATTTCTTGGAACGCCCGTTTCTTCAACGAAGAGACCTCCGACTACTACAAGTTTGCCATGATCTTGGACAGCTTCATCCGCGAGACCGTTATCCCAACGCTCGTCGGCGACAAGAACATCTACAAGCACGACGAGATCTTCTACCCAAACCTCGGCCCTCTTCCGAACGAGCCCCAGAGCAACGCAGGCAACGCAAGCAACGCCAAGGAAGCAGCCAAAAATGCTTCCGCTACTGGTGCTTCCTCCGCCACAGCTGCTGCCGCCTCCACGAATGCAGCATCCACTCCCGCTGCAGAGGACGAGGAGGACGAGGAGTACAAGGAAGAAGAGGTGAAGCAGGAAGAACGCCGCTACACCCATGAACCAGAGACGGACTATAGGGCCATAACGAACCAGTCGTACAACCCAAATACATACGTCGCCACCATTGAAGACACAGGAAAGTCACACATATACACGCCACCAAAACCCATCACAAACCCGTCGCCAAACAGGCAGGTTTTAGAACAGTGGGTCAAGCGTGGAAGACCGCCAATCGTCGACAAGCCCCACGAGCAAAGAATCAAGTCCATCATGAGAGGCCTCAAGAAGATAAAGGTTGGAAACAAGACAATAGTGTCCTTTTGGGACAAGTTGCCAAGCCAGCAGGAACACCCAGACTATTTGCGGATCGTTAAGGATCCAATCTCCATGTTGGACATTAAGAGCTTGATCAAGCAGAGATACTACAAGACAGTGGATGCCTACGTTTCGGACGTGTTCAAGCTTATCAACAACAACAGAAATTACTTTGTTCATGACGAGTTCATCAAAAACAACTTGAACATCTTGGAAACAAACATATCGAGGTTATACCAAATAGAGATGTCCAAGCCGGACGTCGAATACATGTCTGGTCAGCAGACCAGTAGATTCCCACTATCTCAAGTGGTATTCAATAATAGAACTTACAAGGTCGGTAACTGGGTTTTAATCGCCAATCCCAACGATTCAATGCGTCCGACAGTGGGTCAGATCTTCAGGTTATGGCAGCAGGAAGATGGTGAGATGTGCATGAACGTGTGTTGGTACTACCGCCCAGAATGGACTGTTCACAGAGTTGATAGGTTGTTTCTCGACAACGAGGTCGTCAAGACTGGTCAGTATAGAGACCACCTTGTTTCAGAGATCCTTGGTCCATGTTATGTTGCCTACTTCACAAGATGGCTAAAGGGAGACCCAGGTATCCCCTTTGAAGGCCCACTTTTTGTGTGTGAGTTCCGATATAACGATAGGGAAAACACTTTTGCGAAAATTAGAACGTGGAAGGCGTGTTTACCTGATGAAGTTCGACATCTCGAGGACCCTATCAAACCGTTAACCTCCAATAGAGTCTTGAAGAAGTATCCATCTCCTATTAAAAACCTTTTGGCACCAGGTTCGACACCAAATAGTCCAATTCCACAACCAATTATCTTAAACCTGAACTCTCCTCCTCTGGTTGGTGCGGTATATGTGCCAAGACCAAACGATGAAGTTGATCTTCACTATTTTGACGGTACCTTATCTGAATCACAGTGTAAGAGTTATGTTCCACCAACCACTAACATTCGTATCCCATCTTCAGCATTGATTGATAATTACAATAGTGGCGATGGTCACGAATCCACTCCTGAAACACAATTAGGAGGCGACTTCAATGGAAATGGAATGGGTATCATGGGTCATGGCCATAACTATAATGGGAACCACAACAGTCTAAATAACGGTATCAACAGCAACAATCCAGTCAACAAACTTATGGGCAACCCATCGTTCATGACTATTCCTGCCAACCCAATGGCCGGTAGTTTAAAAAGAACAAACAATTCAATGTCCAGCATGACTTCGTTCAAGGCATACACCAAACCAACAATGAATTTAAATGTGTCTCATGTGTATCCTGGATCTCATAAAATTATTAAATCGCCATACAATTTGGGCACTTACTCGTTTTCACAATATCATTCGCCATCTCCTTCATTCACGTATGTTAGGTATAACGGACAAGAGGAGAATTTGCAAGAAATGGTGAAGGCCTCATATGCCGGGGTCGACAGGCACAATTTTGAACGGATCAACAACATTGTAAAACAGCAGCAGCACAATATGGGATCTTTCAATGACGCGTTGGCTGGCGGTAGCCCGCTTGCAGGAAATCCAGGTAAAAGCGGGAACGTCGATAAGCATGCGTTGCTTTGGTTCAGAGGTCCACCGTTGAAGATTGTAGACCGGATTTTGGGAGACGAAGTTTACGATAGTAGGAAAGGATCCATCGGCGTGAAGAGAATTAGATGTGGCCATAGTGCTGAATACATTGCTTGGAAGATGAAGAAGCAGAAGCAATGAAGTGGTGTTACGATCTTTTCTTGATGTTTTTATAGTTGTTGTATTACAGTGTATATGTAGTTTTAAGTTTTTTTTTTAAAAGAAAAAAAAAGAAAAATTGAAAGCTTTTTTTTAAGTTAAGGGTATCTTTGTTGGTGATTATAAACTACTATAACAGTGTTACTTGAAGGAGAGGATTGTAGAAAATAGAATCAAGTAAAGAAAGTAAAAGAAAGTAAATGAACGCGTTGGATAATAAATGAATATCCATATACAGAGAAAAACAACTAAATGTAATTTATGATGATGCAAATTCTAACAGTTTAATCGAACAGTCCCCAGTATTGTTCGACACCGTAAGCACCAGGTTGCTTCCATGGATCGTTGAAAGTTGTAAAGAAGATGACACTCTCACCGACTGCTTCTGCTATACTCTTGACAGCAGCCAACTGTTGTGAGGTTCCTGGGACACCTTGGGAGCCGAAAGTGCTACCTTGGGTTGGCCAACCTGTTTCGCAAATCAGAACGTCCTTGTTGCATAAGGACTTCATGGAGGAAACAGAGTTCTGAATGAAGCTACCGGAGTCTTCAGGAGCGGTGTTACCGTTCCAGAAAGCGTGTTGGTTGACGGCAGCAAAGTCTGAAGCTTCACAAAGAGAAGGGTTGGATTGGTAGGCTGGAACAGTGTCAACAGTGACGACTTTACCATTAAAGCCCTTGGAAGATAGCAAGGAACGTCCCTTGGAGACAGCAGAGACAACGGTTCCGGCATCATATGCACCGGAGTTGACCCATTCGTTACCGACAGCGACTGCGTAGATGGCGTCCCAACCACGAGAGGAGGACGTCACTTGTTCTGCCAAGGTCTGAACATCTGTTTCTAACGATTCCATGTAGTAAAGACCTGCAAAAATTTGTTGGTTGGAGCCCATGCTGGACAGCATGGCCGAAACGACCGAACAGTCTGGGGCGTAGATTCTGATCACGCTGAAGGAGGACAGAGTGGCCATGTCGGCCTGGATCTCCGAAGATGACTTGCATGCTCCGTTGTTGCTGTATGGAGAATACGTGATTCCCTTACCTTGTTGGGCGTAAGATCCGACAGATCCATCGCCCGGGCTAGGGGCCGAAGAAGAAGAAGGAGCTGACGAGGATTGAGCAGTAGTGGCTGAGGATGCACCCTGGTACCCGTTGTTTCCTGCAGGAGCCGCTGAACTGTAGACGGGACCGTATGATGCTGAGCTGGAGGCTGCTTGTGGCTGATACTGGTATTCGTTGAAGGCGGAGGACGAAGGGGCTGCAGCAGGATCGGAGGAGGACTGTTCGTAGAAGTTCTGGTTTTGCTGCACGGTGACGGTGACGACATCTGCGTCAGCGTCTCTCTTAGCGTGTCTGAAGTGCTTGTGGTGCTCGAAAGGAGCAGCCAAAGTGAGAGAAAGCAACGACAGTATGGAAACGACGGTGGTTTGTTTCAAAAGCATTTTCTAGCAAGGTTTGTGCTTGTGCGAGTGAGTGTGGATCGATGGAAGCGTACGCGTCAAAGGAAGGCAGGAGAAGAACTGAAGAACAAATGCGGGGTGCTTGACTGCACGACTAAGTGAGTGGTAGAAGGGTAGAAGGGTACGTGGGTACGTGGGTATCTGACTGCTTGGGGCCAGAGGAAGCAGAAAACGCACTACAATGGGGTCCAACACCACCCACAACTCGCCCAAGCTTGGGAGCATGGTGGTATATATACTGCGGGACCCTAGATCGGCCCCAGACATCTACTGCAATAACGTTTGAAAGGCAGCAGGCTTAGAACGAGGCCTGTTTCATGGTGTCGCCATTGTTGCAACGCCGAGCGCGTTTGTTGACAGAAAAGGGGAAGAAAAAGGGCCGACACGGGCGAAAAGAAACGACAGCGCGTCGAGGAAAAGGAGGCCGGAAAGGGGAGAAAGGGGGGTCGGGGCCAGCGGAGAGGCCGAGGCGTGTTTCAGACGTGCTAGGGAGGCCAAAGGTGGGGATCTGCTATTCAGTGAGCCCCTGGGAGGACTAAAGACCAAAGAAGGTAAGCTTATGACGACGATGCTGCAAGGTTGCCGACAAATGCTGGCGCTTGCTACACGGGCCCGCACGGGTGTGTTTGCTGCTGGCTGGAGACGGTATGTGAGCAGATACGACGGGACGCCGGGGTCGTTGGGCCACTCGGACCTGGGCGAGGCGGCACTGGACAGCAAGATCGAGACGGTGGAGCTGGTGTTCGACAAACACGTTCCGCCGGCGAACCTGCCGGCGCCGTTGGCGCCGCTGCCGCCGATTGTGTTCCTGCACGGGCTCTTTGGCTCGAGAGCGAACAACCGGTCGGTGTCGAGACAGCTGGCGAAGCGTCTCAACACGGACGTGTACTGTCTGGACCTGCGCAACCACGGCGACTCGCCGCACAACGCCCGCCACGACTACCCGGCGATGGCGGCGGACGTGGAGCGGTTCATCGCGGCGCAGGGTCTGCAGCGGCCGGTGCTCGTCGGACACTCGATGGGCGCCAAGTGCGCCATGGCGGTGACGCTGCGGCGGCCCGAGCTGTGTGCCGGCCTCGTGGCCGTCGACAACGCCCCCGTGAACTTCACCGGCGGGGCGACGGGCTTCAGCAAGTTCGGGCAGTACATCCGGCAGCTGCAGAAGATCGAGCGGGACCGCACCCACATGCACACCATGAAGGACTGCGACCGCGTGCTTGCGGAGGTCGAGGACAAGCTCCCTGTGCGCCAGTTTCTCGAGACCAACCTCAAGAAGCGGGCCGGCGGCCACGCCGGCTACTACTCCCGCGTGCCGCTCGACATCATGGCTGCCCAGATCGACAACGTCAGCTCCTGGCCCTTCAACAGCGACAAGACCCGCTGGAACGGGCCCACCCTAGTTGTCCGTGGGCTCAAGAGCGCCTACGTCGCCGACGAGTTCCTGCACGCCGTCGCTCTCTTCTTCCCACGCTTCACCGCCGTGGACATCGATGCCGGCCACTGGCTCATCAGCGAGAAGCCCAAGGAGTTCATGGACTGCGTCGCCCGCTGGATCGACACCACCTTCGAGGACCCGTAGACGCCTCCGGCTTCCCTCCGGCCCCTATCTAATGGACTTTAATGTAGCCAAGCACACATCTTCTACCCATTAGTTGCCCGATTCGGCAGCGCTTGTTTTCCGATTCATGTTGCGGTCGATCGGCCCCGTCCGCCTTTTTTCTCTATGCCCACTCCGGGCCGTCTGGCGCCGCCGCCGCCGGCCGTGTCGCGCCCGCATCTGTGAGGAGAGCGGGAGCGCGGGAGGCAGGAGGGCAGGTGGTGAAGAGTAGAAGGAGGAGCCGGACTCCCTGCTCAGCTGAGCTCAGCTGAAGGAGAGTTGTGGTGTCAGTGTCAGAGAGTGTTTCCCTCTGCAGCACAAGCAAGCGTAAGACACGACAATGCTCAGACACACACAAACCAGACTCTTTTCCTCTGCGGCCAGACTACTCTCGGCCACCAAAAAGCACGACGTTGTTGTGATTGGTGGTGGACCAGGTGGTTACGTTGCCGCCATCAGAGCCGCCCAGCTCGGGCTTGACGCTGCGTGCGTCGAGAAGAGAGGCTCTCTCGGAGGCACCTGTCTTAACGTCGGGTGCATTCCTTCGAAGGCGTTGTTGAACAACTCACACCTGTACCACGAGATCAAGACGGAGTCGTCCAAGAGAGGTATCGACATCGAGGGCGAGGTGAAGCCTAACTTGGCGAACTTGATGAAGGCCAAGGACAGCGCGGTGAAGCAGTTGACGGGCGGTATCGAGATGCTCTTCAAGAAGAACGGCGTCACGTACTACAAGGGTACCGGGTCGTTTGTCGACGAGCACAACGTGAAGGTCGACCCGATCGAGGGCGGCGAGGAGGCCACTCTCGAGGCGAAGAACATCATCATCGCCACCGGGTCCGAGCCTACTCCGTTCCCGGGCATTGAGATCGACCAGGAGAGAATCGTCGACTCCACCGGGGCGCTCTCGCTCAAAGAGATCCCAAAGAAAATGGCCATCATCGGCGGTGGTATCATCGGTCTCGAGATGGGTTCCGTGTGGTCCAGACTGGGTGCCGAGGTGACCATCTTGGAGTTCCAGACCGCCATCGGCGGTGCCGGCATGGACGCCGAGGTCGCCAAGGCGACCCAGAAGTTCTTGAAGAAGCAGGGCCTGAAGTTCCAGTTGGGCGCCAAGGTCAACAAGGCCACCAGAAACGGCGACGAGGTGGACATTGAGTTCGAGGACGCCAAGACCGGCGAGGTCCAGACCATCAAGTCCGACGTCTTGTTGGTTGCCGTCGGCAGAAGACCATACTCCGCCGGCCTGAACGCCGAGGCCATTGGCTTGGAGTTCGACAAGAAGAAGAGAGTCGTCATCGACTCCGAGTACAAGACCAAGTACCCACACATCCAGTGTATCGGTGACGTCACCTTCGGCGCCATGTTGGCCCACAAGGCCGAGGAGGAGGGCATTGCCGCCGCCGAGTACATCAAGCTCGGCCACGGCCACGTCAACTACGGCAACATCCCGGCCGTCATGTACAGCCACCCAGAGGTTGCCTGGACCGGTAAGAACGAGGAGGAGCTAAAGGCTGCCGGCATCAAGTACAAGACCGGCAAATTCCCATTTGTCGCCAACTCCAGAGCCAAGACAAACATGGACACCGAGGGCTTTGTCAAGTTCATTGCCGACGCAGAGACCCAGAGAGTCCTAGGTGTCCACATCATTGGGCCTAACGCCGGTGAGATGATCGCCGAGGCCGGCTTGGCCATCGAATACGGCGCCTCGTGCGAAGACATCTACAGAACGTGCCACGCCCACCCAACCTTGTCCGAGGCGTTCAAGGAGGCCGCCATGACCGTCTTCGACAAGCCTATCAACTACTAACCCTGTCTCTTTCACCCATTCTTTCGTATCGACCGTATAAGCACCCCCACCCCATCCTATATACACGTATACTCCGAAAACACTTATTTATTAGCCTGTCTGTGTCTATGCCTGCTTCCCCGGGTCTCGGCTGAGCTCCCTCGCGGGCCCCGGGAGCGCTGCTCCGTGCCCGTTTGCGGGGCGAGTGGCCTGTTGGAGGGGGGAAGGCTGGCGGCGGGCAGGCAGGCGGGAAGCAGGCACAAGCAAGGGCACAAGAGAGCCAGGACGGGGGCATGGGCACGGGCACGGGCACGGGGGCTCGCCGGCAGAGAACAGCGCCTACAGCCACCCGGAGAGTGCCACCGGTACGTACACGATAGAACGCTCCCCGCCCTGCCAATGGCCTCCTCCGTGCCCTCGAACCTGAGCATGAATATGAACTCGAACAATACGAACACAAACATGAACATGAACATGAACGTCAACGTGAACAGCGGCGGTGTTGGTGTCGGAAACAGCAGCAGCGAGCTGCTGGGTCGGCGGCAGTCGGTGCCGATGGAAACCGTCGCTGAGGAGGTGTTTGACGGCAAGACCGAGCAACCGTACAAGCTGCTGTTTTCGCAGCGGTCCATGGTCGGCCACGGCTCGTTCGGCTACGTGTACCAGATCAACATCCTGCCGGCGAACAAGAAGGCTGCGATAAAGACGGTGTTGCAGGACAAGCGCTTTAAGAACAGAGAGTTGGAGATCATGCGTTTGATCCACCACAAGAACGTCGTCAACTTGATCGCTTACTACTACAAGACCAACGACAAGGATCAGCTCTACCTCCACTTGGTGCTGGAGTACGTCCCGGAGACGTTGCACACCGCCTCCCACTGGTACTTCTCCAAGCACAAGTCCATGCCGCTCCTTGCCATCAAGCTCTACTCGTACCAGCTTCTGCGCTCGCTCAACTACATACACTCTCTCGGGATCTGCCACCGAGACATCAAGCCGCAGAACCTCTTGATAGACCCTATATCGGGCGTTTTGAAGCTCTGTGACTTTGGCTCGGCAAAAATTCTCAAGCCGTCCGAGCCGAACGTCTCCTACATCTGCTCCCGCTACTACAGGGCTCCAGAACTCATCTTCGGCGCCAGAAACTACACCTCTAAGATCGACGTGTGGTCTGCAGGATGCGTCATTGCCGAAATGGTCCTAGGACAACCCCTCTTCCCGGGACAATCCGGCATCGACCAGCTGGTGGAAATCATCAAGTTGTTGGGCACGCCCTCCAAGGAGGAGATCAGATCAATGAATCCAAACTACATGGAACACAAATTCCCCTCCGTGCGGCCCATACCTTTGATCAAGATCTTCCCTAACGTTGAGCCGGAAATGGTGACCATGTTTGTGAAAATATTCAATTACTCGCCAGCAAAGAGAATCACAGCAGCACAAGCAATGTACGAACCTTACTTCAACTTGTTCAGAGAAAAGAGCTTTCAAAATACACAGATGCCAAATTTCCGCGGTTACAAGCTGATTAATGAAACAACGGTGCCAGACCTCCTAGATTTCAGCAAACGTGAATTGAGTTTCGAGCCAGAACTGTGGGATAAATTGCTTCCGGAGTGGAAACGACAGGAACTTGATATGCACTCATTTGTGCCATATTCCGTCCAAGAACTCCAAGACACCGACAACAACTTATGACATGCGCCCGCTTTACTCTTTGAAACTTCTAATCGTTAATCTCTTACCACCTCTTCTTTTCATGACCTCCTTCCGACTGCTACCAGTCGTATACTTACAGCTTAAATATCTTTCATGAACTCGTATATTAACATGTATAATCACCCCCTAGACATATAGTATAAACGTATGTATATCTTCCACAACAATTACTTATGATAACGAATAATGAAGATTGGCGCTAAATCGCACGCAAAATAGATAGTTTCCTTCTTTTTCTTTTTCGGTCAATTGTTTCACTTAGCTGGACCTCTCTTTCATCTAGATAAGAATCAACCCTCTGGCTCCCATGGTAGAGCTAACGAAGACAAAAAACCACGACATGTCTAAAAGGAGGATTTTGGGCAAGTCGGATGGTTTGCCAGGAACACCGAGACCTGCAACTTTTTTAGCGCAGAATGGTCAAGCCAAATCTCAAAGTGACAACTTCATCTGTCCAATGTGTAATTTGCCGATGAAATCGCTCACCCAATTGAACCACCATGTCGACTCAATACACTTGAATATTCCAACGCATAATGAACCGTTGGATAGTGAAATTGGAAAAAGCTTAGAGAGAAGAACCACGTCATCGAGTCCGCCGGGAAGCACAATATCAATTACTAGTTCGGGTCAAAAACAGCATAAACGAGTTGACAGTAAGGGAACAACCTCATCACGCTCTACTACCATATCTAGGGGTCCTCTTCGTCTTCCAACCGGGCACTTTGTTCGGCCCTCCAATGGAATGAAATGCTCAGATCCCAGATGTCACCATAAGATTGGATTGAAACATGGCACTATAAATTGCTCCAAATGTGGAAGGATATACTGCTCGGAACACTGTCATATACCATTGAAGCTAAATGCAAATCTAGAAGTTGTTGATAGCAATTCTCTGGAAGGTATATGGTCTAAATGCTGTTTGCAATGTTTGAATGATTATGATGGATGGAGTGGCGTTATTGGTAACGTCCCTCTCGTTGACAAGACTAACGATTTCATTCGTATGAGGAAAACAAAAATAGAGGACGAATCACTTCGAAACTTGGTACTTGAGAAAAGGGTCGAGAAGGTCTTCAGTTGGATTGTCAATACATTCAACAGTTCCGGGAAGTTTTCTGAAACCGAATTGAGGGTTTTTGAAGCCCAATTGGCAGATTGGCAAGATGGGCACTCGGTATCAGAATGTCCTATTTGCCACACAGCTTTCGGGTTTTTCATCAGGAAACATCATTGTCGAATATGCGGAGATATAGTTTGCGGAGACCTAAGAAAAGGATGCTCAATGGTTGTTCCGTTGGGAATAATATTCGATCTGATGAAACCAGACGAAAACTTGAACTCGAAAAATCAAGAGATTGAATACGAAAAGATAGAGCATTTCTTGAAAAAAGATATGTTTGGAGTACGAGTTTGCTCTAATTGCAAACGAAGGGTATTCAACAAAAAAGTTTTTGAGGTCGACAAGCTTAAATCTGAGAATGGCGATTTCATGCGTTCTTATAAAATGTGGAAAATGATCTCAAAGAAGATTCAAACAGAAAATATGACGGATATAAAAAATGATGAAGAAAATGCAATGCTTGTGAGGCTTTTCACCAGACTAGATAAACTTGCGAAACAAATCCAGAAAATCAAATCAGAAAGTCAGCTATCAATCGATGAGCTAAAAATGTACAATACTTTGGAATCTGCAATTGTAAACTATGTACAGGCCAAGCTGCCAATCTTGAGGAAGGCTCAAGAAGAAAAGTTGACTCGTGAGAGGGAAGTTTTACAAGAGTTGATTGATGGGAAACCTAAGTTGAGTATGCGTGATTTACGTGAAAAGCGTGAAAAGTTGATGGTACTTAATGAGCAGAAATATGTGGTGGAGAGTATGTATCAAGATTTCAAGAAACAGCGTAGGTTCGATGACTTGAAGGCACTTGATTCAAACTTAGAAGATATAGAAAGGGAAATTCAACAGCTTACGGAGGAATTGGGCGATGATGCGTTTCATTAAAGGAGGGAAAGAAATGTATAGTATACATATGGCATTATTATATTTATCTTTATATAGAAAAAAAAAGAGGACGGGACCCATAAACATTAGCTCAACAATCTTCTAGTCTTCTGCTTCCTGTTTGCCTTGTTGTGTTTTTTCTCTTGGTTCGTCGTAGCCTTGTTTCTATAAAATGGGCCAGTAAGTTTCCCTTCGACAGACTTCATATGAAAAAATTCGTCGTCTAATTCGTTCGAGGCACTATACAATGCTGCTTGCTTACCACCATAAGTTCTAGACCGATGTTTGTTTGATTCATCTTCAACAGATAAATGACCAGAAAATGTCACCTTGTCTAAATCCTTAGCAAGGTCAAAATTTTTCATGGATAAACCTTTCGCATTGATGGCTTGAATCAATTGGTTCCTCCTCTGCTCAGGTAGATGTGATATGTTGTATAGCTCTTTATTAAACTCTCTGCATTCAGATTCAGTCGCCTTTGAACCGTCATCATGTGGTGGAGGCTCAACATATAGTAATTTCCCGCTCACCAAATCTTTTAGAACGTATCTGGCAGCTCTACTTTCATCAGCAGAACCAAAACCCTGAGTCATGTAACCTCTTGCTCTAGCATATGCAGTCAAAAGTTCTTGAGCAGTAGGTATACCCGTTCCACCTTCTGTTTCAGACAATACAGGGATTGTTATACCATACACTGCTTCGATGAAAAACTTAGGGATTCTTTGGCACACAAGTTGACATGGGCCTGTATATTCTCTTAACTGATCGATCGGTAAAACACCATTACAAACTAATTCACCGTTGGTGTATGCAAAGTTTGGGAAAACCAAACCTGGACAATCACAGAGTATCACTTCATCCGATAGTAAAATTGTTTGAAAGTGCTTCGTTTTACCTGGGGTCGAAGAAACAGAAACCTTCTTTGATCCGACTAAGGCATTAATTGTCGAAGATTTACCAACATTTGGGTAACCTACCAAACCAATTTGTAATCTCTTTGGCTGTCCCTCTGGTGGTACACTGAGAGGCTCGGGAGCAACTCTTAAGAAAAGTTCCTCTAATTCTTCAACTGTGATAATACGGGTCATCTCACGAAGATCTGCATCTTCGGGTTCATCCTCTTCGTCAAAATAGTTCTCTTCTACTTTATGGTGTTCTTCATCTTCATCACGATCTTCATCTTCGTCATCGATATCATAGTCTTGCATTTCGTTTTCCAACTCTTCAAGTTCATCAAGCTCCTTTTGAAGTTTCAAAAACTCGGCCCTTTGTTCTTCAGATAGTTCGGATATGTCGAGTTCATTTTCAGATTCTTCGTCACTTTCAGTTTTTTCTTGTGATCTGTAAACAGGAGGCAATTCTCCTTCATGCTCATCAGCATACCTTTTCAAAGCCTCCTCTTCCTCTTTTTGCTTTTCCAATATCTCATTTGCCTTCGCAGCACTGAAAAATGTGTACTTAATACCGTTTTCTTTAAAGTAGTTTGCCCATGTTAATCTTTGTTGGTAGGTCAAAAGGTCGGCCTTGTTCACGAGCAACAAATTTCTCTTCAAAGGATTCAACTCCTTAACATACTTCTCTAAATCGGTTGATCTGAAAAGAAGAGGATTTCTGGCGTCCACAATCTGGACCACCAAATCAGATCTTTCAACAACTCTCCAGAGTTGCTTCCACACCATGATGTTTCTTTCAAACGGGGTTAATAGCAAGTCATGGTCTTCCTGCAACACAGCCAAACGTCTTCTCCATTCCAAAAAAGCGTCACTCTCCATTCGCTCAAGTTCAAATTTGGTAGTGTTGGAGTCCCATGCTGGTCTCCTTGGAACAATTAGGTCCTTGATGTGTTCCTTTTGCACTTTGAACTTATTTGCCTCTTCCGCAGACGTTAGGAGATATGGGTTGTAACTTCCTGTGTCAACCGCTTGGTTGTTGACCCGAATAATCTTCACACTTGAGTGTTTGTCAGCAGTGAAATCTGTGTCTGCCAACTGGGCAGTGTTCAAAAACTCATCTAACGCATTCTCCTGGGTGACAGATCTCAATTTCACCCAATCCGCTTCGTGTTTATCTGTCGTGAATCTCATCTGCCCATCGGGAAGATAATACACTTGGTTCTGCAAAGCCTTTGCATTCTTAATGGTTCTTCCGAGACCAATGGTATTCTTGTTCTTGTGGGGGGTGTTCTTTGGACCCTTTGGAGGTTTCCATTTTCTTGTTTCAACGTTTTTTGGAGGCATGATATGAATTGGACCTAATTCTCTTGTTGCTACCTGCTACGATACTACACACAATTCCGAACATGAAAGAGTTACTTGAGAAGAGAAAATGTGAAGCAAAAAAAATTCAGTAAAAATTCATGAAAAAATCGGAAAATAAAAAAATAAAAAATAAAAAAATCTGAAATCAAACTTGCACCGCCACATGAACTTGCCAATATTTGTGGCTGAGCAGTTCTGTTTGTCCTGAAGCAGCCCGGCCTTGGTTGTAGGGGGGTAGAAAAAACAGGACAAGCCGGCAGGGTAATGGAGATTACGAGCAAAAGGAGGACCACTGCGAGATGGAGCAATGCAAGAGCGCAAATATGCTTGCTTGCTGTAGAAGAGAAGAGCTTGTGTCACAGTGGTTTCAGAGTAGCAAACATGGAACTTACGTCATAATAACGTGGTACGAAACCAAAGATTCACGTGAAGTTTATTTTTATCTCGAAACCATAGTCGACAAGTCGATAAAAAAAAACGACGACTTCTTCCGCAACCGGAGCATGCAGGCAAATGCGTATTACTGTAGCTAGTATTGTGTGCCTGCAGACAGACGCCTCTCTACCCCTTCCGCAGTCGCTTTTCTTTACAAATACTTAACCATGGCTGTTTCCAGATCCGACTCAGTGTCATCGTTCAGTACTGCCGGATCATCGCAGTTTGTTGATGCAAACTCCAAATTTGCCGACGCTGAATCAGAGATGCAGAAGCAACCGACAGACTCGCTATCACACACAGAAGACCAAACCAAGGTTCAAAGTATAGCGGATCCTGAAAAGGAACAGGATACCGATGCTGTGGCTGAACAGGCTGAGGTGAAAACAAAACAACCGGAACCAGTGAAGGAGCCAAAGGCTTACGTGTCCAAACAGGAGAAGATCAGACAACTCAGAGAACAAAACCCTCAAAAGGGATACCAAAGAGAAGAGGGCGAATGTCACGAGTACGTGTGCTCAAACAACATACTAGATGTGTTGGACTTGCCAAATTGGAAAGGTCTATGTGGCAGTCTTGGTGTGATGTGTTGCAACTCGTGTTGCAGCAGCGGTACTTCCTCGGTACAAAAGGCAGCCGTCAGGTAAACGTATTGAAACCCCTCCCAACCTTACCCCTCCTTTCCTCATAGACTTAGCTAAACAGTTCTCTTTATATCTCACTAATACATCTAATATTCAAAAAAACTGATCAGAATCCGGCTGACTCCATGCTTTATCTGTAGCATTGTACTTTTTGAGCGGGGTGTCGTACGGAAGTCGTAGTCCTATTTTACAAACACTACCGCTCAAAGATTGTTCGTCGATAACGCTATCTCTGCCATATGTTGGCTCCAGAATTTGAACTTTTTCCTTTACGTTACTCATTACCTTCAATAATTGTGGAGCGATAAATATTCCAGCCTCAAAGGAGCAGATATCATACTCAATAGTATTGTAACCTTTTGGTTTTCCCCATGCCTGATGGGAGATGTTGGCAGATGTCATGAGAAACCATTTCAGCGTTTTGAAGTTGTCCTCAGTAACAGTGTAAGTTTTAACATGTGGAGCAAGATTAGACCTTCCAGCTCTTGACAACTTGGGGTCATCGGTACACGACCATTTATGAAAATTGTTCTTGATCTCTAGAAACTGTCTTTCGTATGCCGCCCATTTCCCGCGTGATGTGAGGTGCAACGCTATCCCCGATAACGGAGCTGCACATGACTTCAAAATCTCAGTGACGGTTGGCCAAACAATCACAGGCTCCACCTTGTTTTTATTAACCACGTACTTGTAATCCGCCTTTTTCGAGATAGGGTATCCCTTTTCAACGCATGAAGTCAATACATGGACAAAAACATTACGTTTCCAGTTATCGCATGGCCCTGCAATAGTTGAAACTTGTCCAACTAGCTTCCCCATCAAGCTTTGCAATTTCAATATATGTATTACTTGCCATAGCCTGCCGTAGCCAAACATAGGTTTTGAGGAAGGTTTTGTTAGTGTATTCCAGTCAGTGAATTGATAATGTCCAGGTGTAGAAGCAACAAAAACAACGTCAATAGGGTTGAAGTCGTATTTGGCAACCTGGTCTATTAATTTATTTATATCATTGTTTTCATAGCTTAGTAAGTAAGCAATAAAATCACGTTTGAAAACCAATCCCGTTTCATCAATCAAAGATAAATCAGGCTGATTGAAGTCAAACCAATCGTTCACATCCTTGTGCATTTCCAACTGGGGTGACACCCAGCACATTTGAGTTTGTATTTTATGATCAGCTTCAGTCAAATTCATAGTATGTAGAACGATTTGACATGTGTTGTCTCTGTAAAAATTGACCATCATTTTTGTGTGATGAGTACCGTATTTGCGAAGCTTGGATGAGACATCAATAGTACGAATTTTGTACCTCTCCCATGATTCATCCTTAACGTGGAGGTGATCGTCATCGCTTTTATTTATGAGCGTGAATTCACAGTCTTTAGAGGTGACAAACCTGGAAAGGTAGTCAAAGTCAATCAGCATGTTAAACTGGTAAGTGCGGATCAAATCTTTGGACCCAACCAAATCTGATAAGGTGACGGTATCTTTGTCGGCAACAACTCCAAACTGGGCACAATAGTCAGGATTCGAAATCAGTCGTATCCGAGATGATCTATCATCAATTGAGGTTGGAAGAAGTTTCGTTTGATGCCTTACCTCTAACCTCTCATCTTTTTCGGTAGAACGTACTTTCTGTCTCTTTTTAGGCATTTCCTCGGGCTCAGTCTTCTGAATTAACCGTCTCTCAGCTGCTTCCGCTAGTTTCAATCGCAGTTGCTGCTGTGGAGTCAATTCTTCAGTTGAGCATTTTTTTGGGGCTTCATCTTGCTCTTTTTCTTTGCTGGTTGCTGGTGGAGATTCAGAACTCAGGTGAACTACCTCTTCTTCGGGTTCCGGAGGCACGGTGACCTCCTCGTCTGATGAAATCTCGATTACCTGTGACTTTCCACCATTCGTGCTTTGTTCAACAATAACGCCATCACTCTCTTCTGTTTCCGAACCTGACTCTAGGTTTATCACACCATCGCTCAAGCTCATATCCCCCGTATGTTGTCCAATCGATAATGAGCATTTACTACTTCCCCATTGATAAAGGTATAATTGGTGTTCCCAGGGTCCGGCCTTGTAGCCGACTCCTAAAGGAACCCACAGCCTGAAACCGAAAAAAAGCTACTTTTTCTACATAGCGATAACATGTGACTTGAAAGGCCAACACAGGGGTGTCGTAAAAAAAAGTTTAGTATATTAAACGGCGACTAGATAGTTTACAAATAGTGAAACGCTTAGTATAATCTGAAAGCTGGACCCATGGAAGATTTGATGACCAAGGAACCGACGTTTTGCCAGTTCTTCTTCAACAGAGAAACCAAAAAGTTAATGGACATCATGATTTGGGACACCAAAGCGTCTTCTTCCATCTCGACGTGACCAACAGCAACAGCCAAACACAAGACCTTCTTCAATTGGAACTTGATAGTGGACTTTTGGTCAACAACCTTTTGGTACAAGTCGTCAGAGTGGGAAACTGGAGTTGGGAACTTACCAGCCTTGGACAATTGAGGACCTAATAATCTTGGAACTTGCTTGATCAAGGTTTCGGAAGCAATGAAAGCATTGTACTTCTTAGCTAACTTCTTGATCAACTTCTTGTTCTTGTTCAACTTCTTCAAGTCGTCAACAGACATGGCGTCACAACCCAAACCCTTGGCTCTGTCGACGTCGAAGGCGTCACCAAAGATACAGATGGTCATGTTTGGTCTTGGGACTTGTGGAAGTCTCAAGGTACCAGAGAAACGCTTGTCTCTTTGTGGGTCATAGTTCTTCAAACCGACTTGCAATTCGACGGTTTCCAAGAAGTTTCTCTTCTTGGTCTCAGTGGAGTACTTCAAGAGTTCCTGAACGTTCTCTCTAACTTGAACAGCGTTAATCTTAGACATGATTAGTGAATGATTGTCTCCCTAGTAGTAGGTAATACCGTAAATTGGTTTTTTCGACGATAGGTTCGGAAACAAAATCAAAAGAACTTTACAGGCAACAAGAAGAAGCGTTTTCAACATCTGAAAGCATCTGTGAAACTTTTCTTTCTCTCCTCCTAATATCATCAGAGAGGGGAAAAAATGGTGCGAAGAAAGTGAGCGCGGAATAAAAAAGGGTTTTGCAAAGCCCTCTTTGTAGACACGTGACTTTGTGTTCTGCCGTGGAACATGAATTAGATCCGTTGCCACATATGCTGTTCCAGATGCAAGGAATACCTTCAGAAAACTGACACATAAAGGCTTCTGTGAGCATTGAAATATTTGAAAAGCTGTAGATATATTTGACATGGGTTCCTTGTTTGTGCTGATCCGGTCATTTCCCTCGTCTTTACCATGGTTTAGGTGCTTCAGTACATCACATCAATTGTTCAAAACTGCATCTTCCAACCGATGGCTGAATAGGCAGAATAACGATTACTTCACAAGAAGAGCAAAGGTTGAAAACTACAAATCGAGGGCCGCGTTCAAGTTGCTTCAGATTGACGAGAGATTCAAAATTTTCAGGTCAAAATCTAGTTCTCCTCGCAATACCTTGAATGTACTCGATCTAGGTGCAGCACCCGGAGCTTGGAATCAGGTCGCCCTTGACCGAAGTCCTCACGGATCGAAGATATTGGGCGTGGACATCCTCCCCTACCAGCCTCCAGACGGCGCTTCTACGCTTCAGGGTAACATTTTGAGCAAAGGGACACACCAACAGATCAAGAACTTTTTCACGTTATCAGAGCTGGAAAAAAAGGATGAAATATTTAATGATGTTGAAATTATTACAAGCTCTAAAAGTACACCTGAGCCTATGGAATCCGATGCCTCGATACTAGAAAAAGAAATAGAAGTCAGCCAATTAATGGGCAAGGAATTAAGCAATAAAGACAATGGCCCCGCCGCCGATCCAGCCTCTTCAGGTTCCGATTTGACAGCTTCCTATCCTGTGGATGTTGTATTGAGTGATATGTATGCACCTTTTGTTAGAGACTCGGGATTTTCAAGCGCAACTACTAACAATCCATATCTCAGGATGGCAAATACAACTGGGCTTGCGTTGAAAGACCATGTCATGTCCATGGATCTCTGTGACGCAGCCTTAATTACAGCAGTGGACCTTCTCAAAAAGAATGGATCCTTGGTTATGAAGTTTTTTTCCGGTGAAGATGATGTGGTCCTAGAGAAGCGGTTGAATGCGGTGTTTAGAGAGGTAAAGAGGTTCAAACCTAAGGCTTGCCGGTTGGAATCTAAGGAATGTTACTTTGTATGTTTAGGAAAGCGAGCCTATGATGTTGACAAGGTAGAGTTGTTCAGCATGCGCTAATTTCATTCCAATGCAAGAAGAGTTATTTTTTAGCTATTCGTAAGGAATCGTTTTTCTTTTGGATAAGTGTTGAGCTTTTATTAATGATGTTAACGATTAAAAGAGAGAGTGAGAAAGAGAAAAGAGAAAAGGGAAAATCCATATAAAGTAAACTAGTTATTCTTACTATTTTAACATTTACTTTCAGAGAACGAAGACACATCTAGGCCCATTTACCAATCAATGCCATGATTCCTGTACCCCATAGCATACAGAAGATGGAGTAAAGCAACTTAGTGGTGTCACGCTTGATAGCCTTGTTGAAGACAAAGTCTCTGGCCAAAAATTCAACCAAACCGGTGTAGATCAAAATACCAGAAGATAAGGAATCCAAAACACCAGAGACGATATTAGCTGCATAGCCACCAGACACATAAGTGGTTCTGACACCAAGACCAATAGCAATGGAAACTGGAGTAACTAAACCGTAAGCAAGACAAAGCAAATATTTGTAAATTTCAGGCTTGGAATCTGGCCATGGAATGGCAGACAATCTTGCACCAATACCCAAACCTTCGAAAGATTGATGGAACACCAAGACAATGTACAAAGTCTTGAAGTCATCATAACCACATGAACCCAAGTTCAAACCAATAATAACAGAGTGAAAGATGACACCGAATTCCAAAATCAAGAAAGCTGCGAATTGCTGTTGGAATTCGTACGAAGAGGTAGTAGAAGCCAAACTTCTTTGACAAACATCGACGCTTTCTTTGCCCTTGGTATTGTTATCATTGTCATCACATACAACACAGTCATCAGCAGCCTCACAGTTATCAAAGTCAGCAGGCTTTTCTTCTTTGCCGGTGATCAACTTTTGGATATCTGGTTCATCAGCAATAAAACCATATTTGCGTTCAACATAAACCTCACTTCCGATATCAACTAAAAAGATACCGAAAATGGAAGCCAAAATCAATGCCGGGACCCAAGAGTATGAAGCCCAATTACCCCACATACCAACACATGTGTTACCACCAATTTCACCATACGCTGGATCCATCAAGTGCACAAAAGCAGTTGCGATAATAACACCAGCACCAAAGAACTTAGCAAACAAGTAAAACCACACTGAGATCTTCCAATTGTATTTTTGCGAGAGAAGTGGGAACACAGTAACAAATGTTGAGACAATACCAATGACAAAGATAGAACCTATACGGGTACCGATACCACCAGAGAACTCAGCGTCTGCATCGACCATACCTTGAATGACGCAAATCTTGAAAGCGTCTGGGACACTATCATCTGTTAATAAGATGTCGTCTGGGTTACCGAATGAAGACCAATTAGGCATGCTGTGATTTTAATTGTTTTTCTATGTAATGCTGTTAGTTTCAGTCAAAGAAAGAATAGACTGGATGAGAAGAGTGATTTACGTTTGGCTTATTTTTCAACTTTTGGGAGCAAGTTGAATGTTTTATATCGTTTACTTCAACGGTTTATGAAAACCAGTTGCAGAGAAAAAATTTTCTTCTTTCCAATACATTACTTTTTTATTAGAGAGTAAGTGTTAGCCCTCTATTACATGTTAGCACGTCATTAATTAACAATGCAAATACAGCATTGCTGTCACCTTAAAGGTTTGATATAACCATCAAGGTATTCGATAATTCATGTTTTCTTGACTGTAATGGTTCTCGCTGATCAGAGGCCACCCGCTCTTTCCTCTTTCAGAAATTTATGCGTACCTTTGAGCCAACCGCCGACGGAGAGCTGCAAACTCGAGATCTGTAAAGATCCATGCTTATAATATGTGACTTGTTCTTTCTTGATTTGATGGAAACGTATATGGGTGATACATAGAGTATATAATGTGGATCGAACTTCAGATTAATCCACTTAGAAAATGTGTAATCTCGCCGGAACTTAAGGTCTTATAAATACAACGATCGGCAAATAGAGCACTGTCTAGTTGTCATCTTCTTCAGCGTCTTCAGCAACTTCGGCGACTTCGACAAGCTCAGCGTCTTCATCGTTTTCATCAGATTCCTTTTCCGCATCAATTGGCTCTTCTGCATGGCCGTTTTCTATCACTACTTCTTCTGATGGTGCAGCTGCTTCCACCTCAGTTTCCACTGGCTCTTGTTCTGGTGGACCATCTATGTCGATGAGAGTTTCTGTAATTGTCTTTAGAGAAGGAAACGCTTCCGGGTGTTCACTTGGAACTAGGATTCTAGAACCAATACTCTCCTTTCCGTTTTTACTCAACTCATCCTTCCAGAGCTTCGTAATTTCATCCACTTGTTTGCTGTCGCCTTTGTAAACAAGGCTCAAAAATGTAGCTTCTGTAAATCTATCGGCTCTCTTCAAAATATCAATACATGCTTCCAAGTCCTTTGCGGCCCATGATGCAGCAAAAGCGGAATTGAATTTTTCAATTTCTATGCATGACTTGCTCAACTTCTTCAATCCTTCAACATCATTGAAAGATGTGTATAATAAAAGTAGTGATTGGTAATCTTTACTATTTTCAAATGACTTGATTGCTAAATCAAATTTCCAATGTGAGAGAGCAGAATCACCAAGTTTCTTCCATTTATGAACAGAGTCTTCCTTTGTTGCAATTTCTGCTGCCAACTGAAGGTTGGAAGTTTCAATGGCCAAATCAAATTTCTGGTCAAGATCCGTTGATATTTCCAATGCTTTTTCGGTGTAACCTTGCTCTTCTAAAAATCTTGCAATTTTATTTATATCCCTTTCATCGATGTTGCCTATTATTGAATCTGCATATTCAAGATCACCTCTCATAACAACAGTTTGATATTCCAATACTGACAAGGATAAGTAGTAAGAGACAACATTCATATCTTTGTCACATACAAACACCTTGTTGTCTCTGGACATATAGCCCAATAAGAACATCGCTTTATCAAAATGGGCCAAATTATAAATAGACCCACCAACCAGATAATTCAATCTGTTTGAAGCTGATGTGTATATGAAGACATGGCCAACCCATTTACCTGTAAGAATTTGGTCATCAACCTCAAATGCAACATCAAAAGATTCAACAACACCTTCCTCAGGGTCAATTGTACCATTGTCTAAACTTTCTTGGAAAACATCTCTATTAAATGATAGAGCGTAAGCAGATTCGTTGGACGATATCAAAACCAATCCACCATCTTCTGACCAATAGATATTTTCAGCATCAACAGAAATTGTTCTAACAATCTCACCGGATTCCCAATCATAGAATGATACAGAGCCCTCAGATTTCACACCTAATAAAGCTCCACCGAAGATTTTTTCTGCTGGGTAGAGAAGATTGATTTGACCATTTGGCTTTTCCTTGAAGTTTTTGAAAATCTTGATACTAGTCTTAGATTCTCTGATAGCGTAATAATTAGAATCTTGTGCCCAAATAAAATCTAGTGCCTGACCGTACATTTTGTTTCTCCACGCTAGAGATGTGTAAATGATATATTCATCATCACCTGTAACGGCAACAAATCTACCGTTTGGAGAATGAACCAAAGAGTTGGGGAAAACTTCTACTGACCCAAATTCCTTTTGAGATAGATTCAAGATCTCACCATCTTCAGCTTTAGCATCAGAAGACTTGATAACGGAGTGATAAACCTCATTGTGTTTACACCATATGATTTTACCAGATTGATCCATTGACAACAAAGGCTTGTCGTCACCCAATTGAAACACGACGTTACCTGCATCAAAACCAACTGTAACCAATGAAGAGTTTTTCTTGGTTGAAACACACCAAGCTCTCTCCAGTCTATAGTTCAACGTTTTTTCTAATTTGTAGGTGTTGCTGTTCCAAATCTTGATTGTTGAATCTTCAGAACCAGAGATAATCAAAGGCAGCTCTGAATGGAAAACGGCAAAGGAAACATTAGAGATGTGGCCTTCAAGTGATGCAATGCAGGACTTTGTTTGGTAGTCCCAAACTTTGACGCTCTTGTCATCGGATGAGGTCAACAAGTATGGCTTGTCGCCGTGGGGATAGTAGTCGACATAGTTAAAGCCCTTTGACTCAGGTGCAGTCAGTGTGAAGTTCGGAACCTTAGATCCCAAAGACCAGATCTTGACGGTCTTGTCCAAACATGCAGAGGCAAAGGTATTTGCGTCTTTTGGATTGAATGCAATAGACATCACATAGTGTTGGTGGCCTTCAAAAATTTGTTCCATTTTCCAGTTGTTCTCCCAGTTCCACAATTTGATGGTGTAGTCGTCTGAAGAGGTAAGAACGTACGGTCTCGAAGGATGGACAGCAATCGATCTGATGTAATCTGGATGAGCTTCAAACTGCGCAACTTTTTCACCTGTGTTGTAATTGTACACTCTGATCTGGAAGTCGTCTGCTCCGCAAACAATCCAGTTTTTCCGAGCAATGAACTTACCGGCTCTCACAGGAACATTTGTGACATCAATTGACTTCACCAACGTCTTTGTTTCGTAGGACCAAATCTCGACCTTGCCGCTGTAGAGCGTAGTCAAAATCCATGGTTCCGAGGGATGAAAATCAATCCCTTTGACACGGTCGGATCTTGTGCTTGACACTTTCTGTTGCAAATATGAACATGTTAGTAATACGTCCGGTAGTTACTCACCTTGGCGGGAGATCACAACAAGAAATCACACCTGGTTGAAAAGCGTTGGACATCCACTCTTCCTTTGTCTTCTCCTGCGCCCTTCATCCTGCTCCCCACATTGCGCCCTGTCACATACCTTGATATTGAGCTTCATGGTTGCAAGCCTGATCAATGTCTCTGCCTCACTGGAATCACCACTACAAGTAGACAGCCACGGAGGCGCCAAACTTCAACAGAGCCTTCTCTCCACCGTTTCAATCCATTTCTGTGTTGTTGTCCTCATTGCGCTCTTTCTCTCTCCTTCTTCCCTTTTCCAACAACACGCGCCCTGGAGGCGCTTGCTGACGTAACACGCGGCCAGGTGTTCCTCGGCGTAGTGGCGACAGCAGTCCTTACAGGTGAAAGGGAGGGATAAGCTTCAAAGAATGGACGATTGGATGGGATGGCGTCTGCAGGAGGAAAGAGTACGGTGGGAAAGGTACGCAAGCACAGTATAATTACAGAATGTGGATTTTCGACTGGTGTAAGTACAGTGGTGCAGGCAGAACATTTGTAAGGGCTGGGAACGAGCAGAAAGGGTTTCAGTAGAGATGGATCTGTTATGGGTTATAAGGGAAAAATCGATGATCTGAACTTGCCTTCCTTTCTCTGTATTGCTTTCCAATGATCATTGGATTTTTGTTGCTTCACGCTATTGATGAAGAACTCTTACTAACATCAACACAATTTCGCATCCAATTCTTTACTCTCACAGTTCAAGACGCATTAGCATATCTCGGTTTATGGAACAAACACGCCAAATTGTTGTTCCTTGGCTTGGACAATGCCGGTAAGACTACCTTGCTACACATGTTGAAGAACGACAGAATGGCAACCTTACAACCAACGTTGCATCCTACTTCAGAGGAGCTTTCGATCGGTAACGTCAGATTTACGACGTTCGATTTGGGTGGACACCAACAGGCAAGAAGATTATGGAAGGACTACTTCCCAGAGGTCAACGGTATCGTATACTTGGTTGATGTTGCAGACCCTGAAAGATTCGAAGAATCGAGATTAGAGTTGGACGCTCTTTTACACATGCCAGAATTGGCCACGGTTCCTTTCCTCATCCTAGGTAACAAGATCGACTCTCCAAGAGCAGTCAGTGAAAACGAAGTCAGAAACTACTTGGGCTTGTTGCAAACCACCGGTAAAACTGCAACCGTTCCAAATGGTGTCAGACCATTGGAATTGTTCATGTGCTCTATCGTCATGAGACAGGGTTACGCAGAAGGTTTCAAATGGCTATCTCAATACATCTAGATGCATCCAAGCATGCACGGACGCACGAAATCACTGAATATAAGAATGTATATTATGCAACCTTTATTTTATATAGTTGATTTAATTTAATTGGATCTAATTATACAACACCTCTGTATAGCAGCTTCATCTTTTCTTACTACTTCCGCCATCCGTAGAATCAAGCTTACGTTTCTTACCATGCGTCTCAAAGTACTCTTTCTTCTTTTCCTTCTGCTTCTCCGTTCTGAAGGCCTCAAGCTTTTCACGGGATTTCAACTTCTCCTTCATCTTCGAATCTTTCGTTGATGTTCTCTTGCTTTCCTTATCATTTCTAATGGTTTGAATGGTTTGGATTAGCTTTCTGGCTTCTTTCTCCTTACCGTCCATCACAACAGCTCTCTTTTGAAGATATGTAGGTTTCTTTTGTTTCTTCATATCCTGTATTTGAGATTTGAATGGTAAGCTACTCTTGATTGTCTTCGGAACCTTCAATGAATGGAACTTCCTTTCCTGTCTCTCTATCTTCTTATAATTAGAGTCTTTCCCTTGTGGGGTTTCAACACCACTCACTGCTCTGACTTCTCCTGTAAGTCTCATACCCTTCCAGTTATTTTTGTCTTTCAGAAGTAACGAAGTGACTGGATTGTAAAATTTTTTGGGCTTGACAGGATACCACGTTCTCAGGATAACAATGTCACTCATCAAAATCCTGTCCTCAAATGTGGCTCTGAAGTGGCCTTCGGGACTCGACAAAGCTCGCTTAATCTCACCTCTTATACCCGAAACGGTCTTGATGGATGCTCCTTCAAACTTAGCCACTTCCATAGCAGATGTAAACATGTCTTTAATGAATGCAGTATTACGGTAAATCTTTTGCGGATAACCTACCAATTTTAATTTCTTCACAATTGAACTCTCTGCATTCAAGTCTTCAACAATACCAGTAGCTGCAATTCTAAAAGAGCCAGTGGTATGATCCTTATCCACCACTTGAATTCCACAAAATGTAGTATTAGGAGCAACTAAAGGACCATAGAATGTAGTGAAGCAGTAAGCATGCTCCGGGGTGTACTTAAGCATTCTGTTTCTTGTTCTAGAGTCAGAAGTAGTGTATATTGGCAAAGTTTGAAATCTTCTCCATCCTAAAGAAAGAATCAATGGGTCGTTAGACTTCAAAATCTTCCTGTGCCATCTATGTCTCCTGATTCTAGCATTCATAAAACCAAATCTTTCTTCTGTATTCAATAACCCACCAACAATAATTGGAAACGTTGGATCAAAGTTTTCAATGAATTCCATAGGTAAAGAATCAAAAGTCAATTTCACATAGGAACCGGCTGAAAATCCTTCAATTTTATTACGCGTATCAGCATCAAGCTTGCTCATTTCAGCTTTATTAATTTCAAGTTGCTTCGCCATCTTAGCTTTTTGAAACTCATACCAACTATCATGCTCGTTGAAAGGATCGTCATCGCCCTTATAGTCCTCTTCTTCTTCAAACTGCTGTTTCAACTTTTCTTTCTTTTTGGCATTTAGGGCCCTCTGTTTTTCAACAGATTGGTCAGCATCGGAGTCATCATCATCAGCGTCTTCTTCGTCTCCTTCTTCTTCTTCTTCAATCTTAGTACCAATCCCCATTTCATCTTTCATTTCTTCCTCTTCAAAATTGGTAAAATCGTCTTTTTCTGACATTTCCCCATCAGGTTCATCACCAGCTTCGATATACTCTTTCTCCTCAGCATCTTCATCTTCGAGATCTTCAAAATCACCATATAGCTCATTTTCTTCTCCATTCTCTTTGGCTTCCCTCTCCATCTGAATTCTCTGCTTGGCTGACAAAAAAAATCTCTTCTTCAGATAATCAAGAGACTTACTACCTGGTGCCCATTTTTCCTTAAGAAAACTCAATGTCAACTTCGATTTATCGTTTGTCTCTTCTATCATCTTATCCTCTTTTTTGGTGAAAAATTCTTCGTCGTTTTCTTCTTCACCACTTTCACCTTCGTCAGAAGATGGAGTGATATTTTCTTCATCAGACTCTTCTTCTTGTTTCCATCTGGCAATGGCATCCTTGGGGTCAATATTATTCATGTATATTAACTTATTGATATTCCAAGTTTTCTTTATGTTCAAATTCTGAAGTTTGCCACCCATGGCTTTCCATTGTGATAGCCCGTTATCTTCATCGTCATCATCTCCTAACTCGGAGTCAGTCTCAAATTGTAAGTCTTCTTCATTCGCAAGGTTTTGAGATTTTCTTAGCTGTTTCAATTTCATTTCTCTAGCTCGGTCATCTGCATCTTCGTCAAATATGACTAAGTTATCCTCATCTTCATCATATTCATCGATATCGGCATTATCGTCGAGGTTCTCAAGATCTTGCTTGTGTATCCTGGCCCTTCTTAGCTCATGCCTTCCCATTTCTCCATGTAATTCTTCATTGTCATCTTTCTCATTTTCATCAGGCTCACTGAGCTCATCATTATCATCAGAATCAGTTCTCGAGATTTCAGGGCCATCGCTGAAAAGCTTTAAGCGAGATGACTTTCTGGAGTCGACTATGTCAGCTGCATTTTGTAAGTCTGTAACCAACTTCTCACCAATTCCACTCATTTCTTCTTCTGACTTAAAGACTTTCTGTCCCACATCGATGTAAACCGCATCTTTGTCAATCAATACACCATGAACATCAGACATCGGAGCATAAATAATTTTCTGTTTGTCTTCAAGTCTCTTCCTACGTCTATGTGTTTTAGCTGGAACTGGTTGGCCATTGGCCTCTGCTAATTTCCTTTGCTCTCTCTCATAGTCTTCCAACTTCTGTTCATAGTACGGGGTTGGACATGGATCTGGTAATTTTTCAATAGAAGAAACAGTGTAGTCACCAACACCAGCCAAGTGTACTCTTGCATTCTCATTAGGTAAAGGAGTACCATGCAAGTATCCATATAGGGCTATTTTTCTGTCACATTTTGGATCTTTTTCGATCTTTGAAGGATGGGTAAGATCTACCACTCTATCGGACATCATATAAGGATGTTCATTTCTCCACTTCAAGGGTCTGAACTTCATAACAGAAATAAATCGAGACAAGTTTAAAATTTCTCTATCCGGATATCTACCGTTCATAACACCGGAAAGATAGAATAACTTTGCACCCTGATAGACCTCTGTCCAGAATCTTTGCTTTAACCTCTTCTTTGCTGCCCTCATGATTGCCGGCTTCTTGAACAAATCCAAATGAGTGGTAACACCAAGCACTCTTGGCATACCATGATGTTGCGCAATGTTTAGAAATTCCATTGTTTCCATCTCAAAACCGAAGTTTCCGTCCATCAGTAGAAGAACCAAGTCTGCAATCTTAGCAATATCTATCATGGAGTTCAAGTCGTTGGAACATTCAATGAAAGTCAATCTTCTTCTCTTACCACTGACAACAGTTATCGGACCCTTGATGTCTGTGATAGTAGTTTTAGTCAACCGACGAACCAAAGAACGAATCAATGTGGTTTTACCCGTTCCTGGAGGTCCAACCACTGCAACAATAACTGGAGGCGGGTCATCGTCCGGGGTACGGTCAACCATTGGAACATGATACTTCTTTTCACCCAAATCACTACTTCTGGTGGCCTGTCTTTGTAACTTGCCAGGCTTGGCAAATGCAAAAGCCTTTGCATTTTTCCCTTGAGAATGAAGCTTTTGCTTCGCCGTGTTCTTTTTGGCGCCTCCCCCTCTGTGCGTTTTGTTCGACTGCTGCGAGTCCATACTGCTTCTCTGTGCTAAGTGTGAATTGGCTGATCTAACACCGATTTCCAAAATAACCGCTCGAACTTGAAGTCAACTTTCTGTGTAAAATCAGACAAAAGATTATCAGGAAAAGAAAAAATTTCAGACATGCCAAAGAATTGGAAACGGAAATGAAAAAAATAAAAAATCACAAACGGTCTGCACAGCCTTCAACAAAATTTAGCTCTTACGTAATCTCTTTTCTTTAGTTCGTGTGGACAAGCACACAGATCGCCAATGGCTGACAACTGAGACAGACTGAAGTTTCCAAGGTATACTATCATGCAAAAAGTCAAAAAACACGTTGTTTTTACTACGCGTCAATATAATCTTATTCTGTTGAGATAAGATGCCGAAGCCAATCATGATCGAGTGATAAGAGATAAGAGTCTTATCATGATAAGGCATCTTAAGTAATCTAAAACTGGAAAGTTAGCCGCCATGATAAATGAATAATGGCAAGTTTAACCGAAGGTGTAAGTGTATAAATACAAGAGGTTTGTCCCTTGTATTTATGTTTGAGAATATTAGTTTGTAGGCTAGTTATATTAGTTATAAATTAATAAGCAACAAACATAAGAAAAAGTGAACATATACAATGGATATTCATAATAGAATAGCTAGATTACAACAGGTTATGAGCCAATTCGCTCTCACTTGCCCTAGAGATGAGAGCTTGAAGCTTTCTTCGTCTATGAACTATCCTAAATGGAACAGTTACACTGGTATGCTTGTTGCCACTCAGGGTGCTGGCCTTGACGTTTATTTTACACTGGAGATATGATGTTACCTCCAGCTGAACCGATAGACGACACTCTAGTTATGCAG